>NC_084639.1:8752122-8857122 GCF_033978795.1 Nerophis ophidion | reverse complement strand
TTCCAGCTGACTGTTTACACTCCAGTGCAGGGGTAGGGAACCTGTGGCTCTTTTGATGACTGCATCTGGCTCTTAGATACATCTTAGCTGACATTGCTTAACACCAGACCTGCGGCCCGTTATGCTTTTCAATCAGGCCTGCCGGACATTCCCAAATTATTTTTTTAGATCTTCAATATGGAAATTATAGCTGCCATTATGGCGTGCAGTGATGTTTTCAAATTACCGTGAGTCTTGAACTATACAAAGTTTTTCAATGGTTGAAATCTGCTCTTTTGCATGATACACTAGTTACTATGGTAATCTAATTAGTTACTATGCTAATCAAATTTTTTATTGTGGTAATCTAAGTCACGGCAGCTCAGGCGAGGCACCAAGCAGTGTGGGTGGTGAGCGTTTCCACAGAGTGTTTCCAGAGCAGTCAACCTGAAATGCGGGTGTCAGGGACAGACGCGGAAAGACATTTTTACAACAAAGTTCTAAAGCTAAGTGATGTATAAGATTGTGTTTTTTTTTACCCTTCACTTTCATATTTTGCTGTGTTTGTTGCATTTTTGTAGCATTGTTTGATTGTAAAATATGTCGATCGTGAGGTGGTGTGACATTCATATGTTGTCAATATTCAGTGTTTTATCGTTCATAGTTTATATTGTAAATCCCACATGCTTTATTTTCATGTACATTCTGGGTGTCTCGTTCAGTAATGTAAAATGTAAAATACCATTCTGTTTTTTTAAGACAGTCTCTCATAACTTTTTTAGCATTCAATCGGACATTATTGTGAGTTTTTCTATTAGTGTTCCTAAAAATCAGATAAACCGGCCCTCAGACACATTTTTTTCTGTAATTGCGCTGGTAATCAGTATTAAAAATAACGTTGAAAATATAAAACATTCTCATGCATTTTAATCCATCCATCCGTTTTCTACCACACCTGTTCAAGAAGTCGCATCAATGGTATGAAGTATTTTATTTATTATTGGTTAGATTCAGAATAAAAATGTTATAAAACAAAAATAAGACTTATTATACTCTAAAAAAGTTGGTCTTACTTAAAAATGCATTAATTTTTTTTTTTTCAATGTTAAAAAATATTATATGGCTCTCACGGTTATACACTTTAAAATATTTGGCTTTAATGGCTCTCTCAGCCAAAAAGGTTCCCGACCCCTGCTCCAGTGTAAACGCGCACAGGCCCCAATGTGCGCCAATGTGGCCTTGACATCACTTGCATGCACACTTCGATAAAGTGAAAACAAAGGAAATTGACCGGGAGGAATTCGTTACTACTACAAAATAAAATAAAAGTCACAACACCTTAAAAATGTGTGTTATTTACGTGAACGTAAATGAAAGTAATATAATGTAAAGTGTATAATGTTGTGTAATGCGTGAATAAAAACAGAATACAATGATTTGCAAATCTTTTTTTATCTTATATTCCATTGAATAGACTGCAAAGACAAGATATTTAATGTTCGAACTGAGAAACATTTTTTTTTTTTTTGCAAGTAATCATTAACTTAGAATTTAATGACAGCAACACATCGCAAAAAAGTTGGCACAGGGGCCTTTTCACCACTGTGTTACATGGCCTTTCCTTTTAAAAACACTCAGTAAACATTTGGGATCTGCGGAGACCAATTTTTGAAGCTTTTCAGGTGGAATTCTTTCCCATTCTTACTTGATGTACAACTTAAGTTGTTCAACAGTCCGGGGTCTCCATTGTGGTATTTTAGGCAATGCGCCACACATTTTCAATGAGAGACAGGTCTGGACTACAGGCAGGCCAGTGTAGTACCCGCACTCTTTTACTATGACGCCACACTGTTGGCTTGCTATTGTCTTGCTGAAATAAGCAGGAGCGTCCATGATAACGCTGCTTGAATAGCAATATATGTTGCTCCAAAACCTGTATGTACCTTTCAGCATTGATGGTGCCTTCACAGATGTGTAAGTTACCTACGCCTTGGGCACTAACACACCCCAATACCATCACAGATGCTGGCTTTTGAACTTTGCACCTAGAATAATCCGGATGGTGGTTTTCCTCTTTGTTCCAGAGGACACGACGTCCACAGTTTCCAAAAACAATTTGAAATGTGGACTTGTCAGACCACAGAACACTTGTCCACTTTTCATCAGTCCATCTTAGATTAGCTCGGGCCCAGCAAAGCCGGTAGCGTTTCTAGGTGTTGTTGATAAATGGCTTTTGCCTTGCATAGTAGAGTTTTAACTTGCTCTTACAGATGTAGTGACAAACTTTAGTTACTGACAGTGGTTTTCTGAAGTGTCCCTGAGTCCACGTGGTGATATCCTTTACTTACTGATGTCGCTCTTTGATGCAGTACCGCCTGAGGGATCCAAGGTCACAAGTATTCAATGTTACGTGCAGTGATTTCTCCACATTCTCTGAACATTTTGATGATGTTACGGACCTTAGATGGTGAAATCCCTTAATTCCTTGCAATATCTCTTTGAGAAATGTTGTTCTTAAACAATTTGCTCAGGCATTTGTTCACAAAGTGGGGACCCTCGCCCCGCCCTTGTTTGTGAATGCCTGAGCGTTTCATGGAAGCTGCTTTTATACCCAATCATGGCACCCAACTGTTCCCAATTAGCCTGTTCACCCGTGGGATGTTACATATAAGTGTTTGATGAGCATTCCTCAACTTTCTCAGTCTTTTTTGCCCCTTGTGCCAGCTTTTTTGAAACATCTTGCAGGCATCAAATTCCAAATGAGCTAATATGTTGAAAAAATAACAAAGTTTTCCAGTGCGAATGTTAAGTATCTTGTCTCTGCAGTCTATTCAATTGAATATAAGTTGAAATGAATTTGCAAATCATTGTATTCTGTTTTTATTTACTATTTATACAACGTGCCAACTTCACTGGTTGTGGGGTTTGCATATAGTGTAATATATTTAAGGGTGTTGTAATCTTTTCGTGGCTGTTAAGTAGAGCAGACACAGACATCAGCTTTATTTTTCAACTCACATGTAAACAAATGCACCACACAGTCAATTTGGATCTTTCAACAATCGATATTTTTTCGTAATTAAAATATATGTTCATGTGTTGAATAAATCCTATTATTTTTGCACTATTGACAAGTGATGCACCGGAAACCTGGTCGTCTTAAATAGAAACCGAAAGCTGATGAAAAAAATCACATTCGGGTCACATTGCGTTTAGACTGAAGTCACATTCGAAAACATCAGATTTCAATCGGATTCAGGACTACCTCCTGATGTGGCCTGAATCTGATGTCAAAAGATCAGATTTGAAGCACTTTGGACTGCCGGTTTACACTTTTCCGTGTCACTTGAGGGCAATAAAATCCGACTTGGTGTGGAGCGTAAACGGGGGCCATGTAACTTTGACTGTGTGCTTGCAGGGTGATGTGCAGCTCCACTTCATGTATTAGCTAGTAGTTTGCCCACACACTCACTCACACAGCACCAGCATGAAATATTGAAGTGGTTCTAGACTGGGAGCCCAAAGCATCAGCAGTGCGCAAACGAGGGGGCAGACTCGAGTTTAAAACCCCCGAACTCTGGCTCATTTCTTTTCCTGTTCGCACAATCCCACATGTCATTATAAGCCCCTTCCCTCCCCCTCACGTCACAGTCACCCCCTCTGTCTCTTGACTGGAGTGAGTCACACTTGACTTCATTGCAGCTTTAGGTCGAAACGCATGCACACGCATTTTACACTGCAGGCAAAACACAGCCAGTCCTTTAAATGTTTGCTTCAGGTTGGACTTTTACACCTTCGAGTCATCACGGGTGTAAGTTGAAGTAAGTGTGAAGGGAGGGAAGGAAGTTGACCTGATTGCATTCTTTATGTCATCTTGTTAAAGGCAGCGGCCTTCAATAAACACTACATACAGTATATGCACTATATGGCCAAAAGTATTTGGCCACCTGCCTTGACTCCAATCAATCAATCAATGTTTACTTATATAGCCCTAAATCACTAGTGTCTCAAAGGGCTGCACAAACCACCACGACATCCTCGGTAGGCCCACATAAGGGCAAGGAAAACTCACACCCAGTGGGACATTGGTGACAATAATGACCCAGTGGGACGTCGGTGACAATGATGACTATGAGAACCTTAGAGAGGAGGAAAGCAATGGATGTCGAGCGGGTCTAACATGATACTGTGAAAGTTCATTCCACAATGGATACAACACAGTCGCGAGAGTCCAGTCCAAAGAGGATCCAAGACACAGCAGCGAGAGTCCCGTTCACAGCGGAGCCAGCAGGAAACCATCCCAAGCGTAGGCGGACCAGCAGCGCAGAGATGTCCCCAGCCGATACACAGGCGAGCAGTACATGGCCACCGGATCGGACCGGACCCCCTCCACACGGGAGAGTGGGACATAGAAGAAAAAGAAAAGAAACGGCAGATCAACTGGTCTAAAAAGGGAGTCTATTTAAAGGCTAGAGTATACAAATGAGTTTTAAGGTGAGACTTAAATGCTTCTACTGAGGTGGCATCGCGAACTGTTACCGGGAGGGTATTCCAGAGTACTGGAGCCCGAACGGAAAATGCTCTATAGCCCGCAGACTTTTTTTGGGCTTTGGGAATCACTAATAAGCCGGAGTCCTCACATATGAACTTGAAGTGCCATCCCATTCCTAACCCATAGGGTTCAATATGATGCCAGTCCACCTTTTGCAGCTATTACAGCTTCAACTCGTCTGGTAAGGCTGTCCACAAGGTTGCGGAGTGTGTTTATAGGAATTGTCCACCATTCTTCCAAAAGCGCCTCGGTGAGGTCACACACTGATGTTGGTCAAGAAGGCTTGGCTCTCAGTATCCGTTCTAATTCATCCCAAAGGTGTTCAGGCCAGGACTCTGTGCAGGCCAGTCAAGTTCATCCACTCTAGACTCTTGTCATCCGTGTATTTATGGACCTTGCTTTGTGCACTGGTGCACAGTCATGTTGGAAGAGGAACTGTTCCCACAAGGTTGGGAGCATGGAATTGTCCAAAATGTTTTGGTATCCTGGAGCATTCAAAGTTAATTTCACTGGAACTAAGTGGCCAAGCCCAACTCCTAAAAAAAAACATGATTCCTCCGCCACCGAAATTCACACTCGACCCAATGGAGTTTGAAATGTAGCGTTCTCCTGGCAAACTCCAAACCCAGACTCGTCTATCAGATTGCAAGATGGAAAAGCGTGATTCATCAGTCCAGGGAATGCATCTCCACTGCTCTGGAGTCCAGTGGCGATGTGTTTTACACCACTGCATCCCACGCTTTGCATTGGAGTTGGTGATGTATGGCTTAGATGCAGCTGTTTGGTCATGGATACCCATTCCATGAAGCTCTCTGCGTGCTGTACGTGGGTTAATTGGAAGGTTACATGAAGTTTATATATAAAAAAAAAAACACCCATTGAGAAAATCTGTGTAGTTTACAAAGTGCAATAGTGGACAAGCTTTCCACAACCAGTAATGAAACTTAAAGGGGAACATTGTCACAATTTCAAAAGGGTTAAAAACAATACAAATCAGTTCCCAGTGGCTTGTTGTATTTTTTGGAAGTTTTTTTCAAAATTTTAGTAGTCCCGGAATATCCCTAAAAAAGCTTTGAAGTGCCTTTTTTTTCGCTCTCTGCGAAGAAACTATCAATTTTCCTGTGACGTCACACAGTACTGTCAATGTAAACAAACAATGGCGAATAGCACAGAAAGATATAGCGACACTAGCTCGGATTCAGACTCAGATTTCAGCGGTTTAAGCGATTCAACAGATTACGCATGTTTTGAAACTAATGGTTGGAGTATGAACGTATTGAAGAAGAAACTGAAGCTATTGAGCGAATAGCTATTGACGCTATTCATAGTCATAGCATGGCCGAATAGCTGCGTTATCATCGCCGGTAAAATGTGCGGACCAAACGATCAGGACTTTCACATCTTGTGACACTGGAGCAACTTAAATCCGTCGATTGGTAAGTGTTTTTTTCGCATTAAATGTGGGTGGAAGGAAACGTAAAATAGTTGCAAATGCATCTGCAGGTTATCCATCCATCTCTCTGCCATGTCTGATTTAGCACCGCCGGTAAATAGCATGTTAGCATCGATTAGCTGACAGTCACGCTGCGACCAAATATGTCTGATTAGCACATAAGTCAACAACATCAACCAGACTCACCTTTGTGATTTCGTTGACTTTATCATTGCAAATGCATCTGCAGGTTATCCATACATCTCCGTGCCATGTCTGTCATCGCCGGTAAAATGTGCAGACACTCCGGCAGATTCAATGGGGGTCTGGCGGCAGATTTCTTGCCACTTTCGCATCTTCGGGCCAGTGGTGCAACTTGAATCCCTCCCTGTTAGTGTTGTTACACCCTCCGACAACACACCGACGAGGCATGATGTCTCCAAGGTTCCAAAAATAGTCGAAAAAACAGAAAATAACAGAGCTGAGACCCGGTGTTTGTAATGTGTTGAAAATGAAAATGTCGGCTTTATTACCTCGGTGACGTCACGTTCTGACATCATCGCCAAAAAGAGCCATAAACAGAAAGGCGTTTAATTCGGCAAAATTCCCCCATTTAGAGTTCGGAAATCGGTTAAAAAAAAAGATGGTCTTTTTTCTGCACCATCAAGGTATATATTGACGCTTACATTGGTTTGGTGATAATGTTCCCCTTTCAGGAACAATGATATACGGAAGTGGTCCCCAACCACCGGGCCGCGGCCCGATTGGTACCGGGCCGCAGAATAATTTTTTATTCATTTTTATTAAAAAAAACAATAATAATTTTATTTTTTGATTAAATCAACATAAAAAACACAATATACACAACCGGACAGCAGAATATTTTTTTATTCATTTTTATTTAAAAATATATATATATATATATTTTTTTTTTTTTATTAAATCAACATAAGAAACACAATATACACTTACAATTAGTGCACCAACCACAAAAACCTCCCTTTTTCATGACAAGAAAAAAAAATGATAATAAATAAATAAATAAAGGGATACAAAAAGGTTGGGGACCACTGATATACGGTATCCAGTCAAAAAAATAAAAATAAAATAGGTGTCTGGTGCATTCATAAAAAGCAAATCTTTATTTCGCAAAGTCACAAAAGTGGTCAGAATCAAGTATTTCCTAACTGGTGGGGAAAAACAGGAATAGTATAGATCAGGGGTGCCCATTACGTCGATCGCGAGCTACCAGTCGACCGCGGGGAGTGTGTCAGTCGATCTCCAGCCAGGCTTTTAAAAAAAATAGACCTAAAAATTAGTGATCATCAATCTTCACCAAGACGTCACTTAAATGACATTCACGGTACCGGAGGGTCTTGTGAGATGACGCTAGCTGCTGCAAGATTATTATTATTAAAAATGACCGAGAGGAAGGCGAGAAACACTTTTTATTTCAACAGACTCTCGCGCCGTACCTTCCGTCAAAACTCTAAAGGACGACTGCACATTTCCTATCTTCACAATAAAAGCCCTGCTTCATGCTGCCTGCGCTAACTAAATACAGAGTCTTGGAAAACTGGCGTGCACAAGGGATCCCTCAGAAAGCTGGCGTGCACAAGTGATGTGCACGCCAGCTTTCCGAGACTCTTATTTTGTTAGCGCAGGCAGCATGAAGCAGGGCTTTTATTGTGAAGATAGGAAATGTGCAGTCGGCCTTTAGAGTTTTGACGGAAGGGACGGCGCGAAAGTCTGTTGAAATAAAAAGTGTTTCTTGCCTTCCTCTGTCATTTTTTCATAATAATGAACTGGCAGCAGCCAGCGTCATCTCACAAGACCCTCGGGTGCCGTGAATGTCAATCAAGCAAGCTACGGAATTTGCCGCCAATGTTTTTCTTGTAAAGTGTATGGAAGCTGGATGAATTAGATGCCAAAAAACAACCACTTTCATGTGGTATTGTACAGAAAGGACAACTTTTTTTCTCCTCCATTTGAAAATGTGGGCGTTATCATCATTACTGTCTGATTCCAATCAATGTCATCAGAATCAGGTAATACACCAACTTATATTCTTGTCTTTGTGAAAGAAAGACATCTATATGTGTTACACATGCTTGTATTATCATTAAACACATTTAACTTGTTTACAAAAATGTCTCTTTCATAAATAAATAAATATAAATGAGGTAGATCCCCTCGAGTTGGTCAATTGGAAAGTAGCTCGCCTGCAGAAAAAGTGTGGGCACCCCTGGTATAGATGATAACAAAGACAAGTGTGACTGCAGGGGTGACTGAAAGAATCAATAAAGTGCCAAACGCTCCAAACACAATTTGCAGAAGATGGTCTAAGAAGGTCCACCAAATATTGAGTAAGCCGCTTCTCGTGTGGAGCCTTTCAGTCTCTTATCTCTCACGTCCCCTGCTCTCTGTCTCCCTCTCGTCCATCTTGCGTGCTGCAATAAAACCATCTGTGTGTGTTTGTGTTCTGTGGCGACGTTCTGTAGGCATCATTGACAAAACGCTTCCCTGTGAATGCGATGTTCAAAAAAAAAGTTGACAGCTGTCAAAAACCGAGGCCTCCTCACAACCACCACTGTCACTTTCAATCCCTGCCTGTTTTTGACACCTCCTGGTGTGTCTCTCGTTCTCTACCTCACTGGTTGTTAAAACCCTCAAATATCTGCGAGCAAACCTTAACGTGGGTTTTTAAAAGTTCCATCCAGCTCACATCCGCCGAGTTGTTTGAGTTTGTTGTATTCTCGCCGTCCCGTCATAACGTTGCAACCCTCCTTCCTTCCATCCATCCAAGGTTATCGCATCCGCCTGGGCTCCAGCACGGACAACAAGGACACGGGCCGTCTCCACGTGGACTTCGCCCAGGCCAGGGACGACCTGTACGAGTGGGAGTGTCACCAGCGCATGATGGCCAGGGAGGAGCGCCACCGGCGAAGGATGCAGGAGGATCTCATGCGGCCGCCTTCGCCGCCGCCCATCGTGCACTTCTCGGAGCACGAGTGCAGCCAGCTGGGGGACAAGATCAAAGGTTGGCAAACAATGCTGATGATGTTGTTATATAATATAATATCATTTAATATAACATTCAACTTCTAAAGTCTTTTGCCTTTCGCCCCAAAGCGGTCCTTTTCATAAAGGTATAACAAAAATATATTTCTTTACTCACATTACATACAATTTTCCATTTCAGAGGTTTTCTTACATTTGTTTCGTTGGGAAAATAAATTAGAATAGTACAAATGTGATTAGTTATGTATTTTAATATATTTCCTTATTCTCATTACATTACATTTTCAATTTAAGAGGTTTTCTCTGATTATTTTCACTGGGGAAAAAAAAGTAATACAAATGTAATTGATAATGTCCATCCATCCATCCATTATCAACCGCTTATTCCCTTTTGGGGTATTTTAATATATTTCTTTACTCATGACATAAAATTTTCAATGAAGAGGTGTTCTTATATTATTTTCATTGGGAAAGTAAATGTTAACACAAATTAAATTAATAATGTATTTTAATATATTTCTTTATTCTCATTACGTTAAATTTTCAACTTCAGAGGTTTTCTTAGATTATTTTCATTCGGATGATAAATTATAATGATATAAGTGTAATTAATAATTGTGTTTAATATATTTTTTTACTCTCATTACATAAAATTTTCAATTTAAGAGGTTTTTTTAGATTATTTTCATTTGGAAGATAAATTATAATACAAATGTAATTACTAATGTATTTTGATATATTTATTTACTCTTATTACATTAAATTTTCCATTTAAGAGGTTTCCTCAGATTATGGGACGGCGTAGCGCAGTGGAAGAGTGGCCGTGCGCAACCCGAGGGTCACTGGTTCAAATCCCACTTAATACCAACCTCGTCACGTCCGTTGTGTCCTGAGCAAGACACTTCACCCTTGCTCCTGATGGGTGCTGGTTGGCGCCTTGCATGGCAGCTCCCTCCACCAGTGTGTGAATGTGTGTGTGAATGGGTGAATGTGGAAGTAGTCTCAAAGCGCTTTGAGTACCTTGAAGGTAGAAAAGCGCTATACAAGTACAACCCATTTATCATTTATTTATTTATTTTCATTGGGTAAATAAATTATAATAATACAAATGTAATAATGGATTTATTTACTCATTACATAACATTTTCAATTAAGAGGTTTGCTTAGATTATTTCCATTGTGGGGAAAAAAATTAAATAATACAAATGTAATAACAGTTTATTTTACTATATTTCTTTACTCTAATTACATTGCATTTTCAATTTAAGAGGTTTTCTTAGATTATTTTCATTGGGAAAATAAATTATAATAATACAAATGTAATTAATAACGTATTTTAATATATTTATTTACTCTTATTACATAACATTTTCAATTTAAGAGGTTTTCTTAGATTTTTTTATTGGGAAAAATTATTATAATAATAAAAATGTAATAATACTGGATTTTAACATATTTCTTTACTCTCATTACATTAAATTTTCAATTTAGGAGGTATTCTTAGATTATTTTAATTGGGAAAATAAATTATAATAAAAATGTAATTAATAACGTATTTTAAAATATTTCTTTACTCTCATTATATTAAATGTTCAATTTAAAAGGTTTTATTAGATTATTTTCATTGGGGGAAAAAAATTAATACCAATTTAAATTATAATGTATTGTAATATATTTATTTACTCTCATTACATTGCATTTTAAATTTAAGAGGTTTTCTTAGATTATTTTAATTGGGTAAATAAATTATAATAATACAAATGTAATTAATAATGTATTTCAATATATTTATTTACTCTTATTACATAAAATTTTCAATTTAAGAGGTTTTCTTGAATTATTTTTATTGGGAAATATAATTATAATAATAAAATGTAATTAATAATGTATTTTGATATATTTATTTACTCATTACATTATTTTACAGTTTCAAAGGTTTTCTTAAATTAATTTTATTGCGAAAATAAATTATAATAACACAAATGTAATTCATGTATTTTAATGTTTTACTCATTACATAAAATGTTCAACTTCAGAGATTTTCTTATATTTTTTTGTTAGGAAAATAAATTATACTATACTCTATAATTACCTCATTATAAAAAAAACACACTTTCACCTCTTTTCCCCATCTCATAAAAGTGGAATACCTATGTTATTAGTAGTGTATTTTAATATATTTTTTACTCATTACATAACATTTTCAATTTCAGATATTTTTTAGATTGTTTTCATTGGGAAAATGAATTAGACTATACAATAGTATATTTAGAAATTCTATATTTAAAAATCAAACACCTTTTCTCATCAGGTCCCAAAAATTGCACTGTAAGTATTTATTTTTAAATATTTACCTAGAAATGATCCTTATTGTAAAAGTGTAACACAAATATAATGTGATTAGACTATACAAAACTATATTTACCTCCATGATTTGAAAAAATATTTTTGTTTTTCACCCCAGGTCCCAAAATGATCTCTCTCGTAAAAGTATAATATTAAAAAAAAATTCAACTTCAGATGTTTCCCAATTTTTTAAATATTATTTCAGATTTTCATATTTCATGTATTTTACAGAAAAAAAGAACACAGCCTTCTCTAACTTAATTAATGGTTGTGGCTGTAATATTTATGGAAATATTGAGTTAATAACCAATCAGCCCCTTGGTTCGAGAGTGAAGGCATGCATATAAGCATTGTATTATACACGTTGCAATTTTGATATTGTTGAAATATTATTCGGAGCCAAGTACACTACAGTTAAAACGTATCCATATTTTGTCAAATCAGCAGAATGTGTGCGGGTTGAGTAACATTTTACCCTTCTTTGTTTGTCGCTCAGAAAGGCAGTTAACAACTTTATCACTGAAACTAAATATCACTCAAATCAAGTAAAACCAGTGAACAAAAAGTAAACAAGCAGGTATTTACTGTCACCTAGTGGTGTTCTATAGGTATTACTGTAATGCTCGCCATGCAGGCGACTTGAGACACAACAGCATTTGTACTTTTTGCTTTGTCAGTAAGTACTGTTTAAGAAAAGAGTGCAAAACAAAATTTTGGGGTAGTAAACGAGTAAAAATGTGTGTGGTAGATCGATATCTAGTATTGGCGTCAGCCTCTGATTGGTCGGTTTCAGTCGTGGAATTGTTTGTCCAACATGGCGCCTGCTTGATGCCATTAATTGGTTCATATAATTAATATTTAAATTGGTTTTATATCGCAAAATGTTGCATTTCACGTATCTTCCATGCCATCACTGGCACCCTTCTGTGATGGCATCACAAAAAAAAAAAAAAAAACATATTTTTCAATCGTCAGTACATCCGGAAATTATTCACAGCTCTTCACTTTTTCCATTTTTTGTTATTCTACAGCCTTATTCCAGAAATGGAATCAATTATTTTTTGTCCTCAAAATTATACAGACAGTTAAAATTATAGGTGGGGGAAATAATCGATTTTTAGATGCATCGCAATTCGGATTGGGACAAATAATAAACTTCAATAATCGATAATCCATATATTAATTGTAAATAAAGTTTTGCAGACAGTTTTAAAGTTTGGCTGACTATTATCAAGCACTTATGTTTCACTTGCACGCACATTTCCAGTAATTTAATAAATGTGATGGGAATTAATTTAACAGTTTCTTATTACAAATGCATTGTTTATAAAAGTTGCAATTTAAGTCTAATGAAAAGAAATGTTAAACTGGATTAATATACATAAATTAAAGATGCATCCAAAAAAAATGTTTAATCAAATCGTAGCTTCTGAATCGAAATCGAATCGTGAGGTGCCCAAAGATTCCTACCTCTAGTTAAAAGGTTTTGAATAGAAATAAGAATAAACATTCTTTTCACAGAGAGTCAAACACAAATACAGATAGACGGAGTAAATATGGAAAGGGTAAAAGAAAACAACATTTTTGGGGCGTAATAATGGGTGATAAAATGAATTGGAAATCTCATGTAAAAATATACAGCATAAAGCAGCAAGAAACACGTCAATAATGAATAAAGCAAACCAAAAATCACTTCATATTCTCTCCTGCTCACTTGTGTTACCATATCTGAGTTATTGTGCAGAAATATGGGGAAACAACTACAAATGTGCGCTTCATTCACTAACTGTGTTACAAAAAAAGATCAATTAGAATAATTCATAATGTTGGATATAGAGAACATACAAACCCTTTTTTTATTAAATCACAATTATTGAAATTCAACAATTTGGTGCATTTGCAAACAACTAAATTGATGTACAAAGCAAACTGTAACCTGCCAGCCAAGAATGTACAACAATAACTTTAGAGGAAAATCTAATTTTAAACATTTCTATGCTCGTACAACATTTAAAACTAGAGATGTCCGATAATGGCTTTTTTTTCCCTGTATCCGATATTCCGATATTGTCCAACTCTTAATTACCAATTCCGATATCAACCGATACCGATATATACAGTCGTGGAATTAACAGATTATTATGCCTAATTGTGTTGTGATGCCCCGCTGGATGCATTAAACAATGTAACAAGGTTTTCCAAAATAAATCAACTCATGTTAAGGAAAAACATGCCAACATGGCACTGCCATATTTATTATTGAAGTCTCAAAACAGCAGCTTGGAATTTGGGACATGCGCGACCTGAAAGAGCATGAGGAGGTTGAGGTGGGCGGTGTTGAGGTGGGGGATAGTGGGGGGTGTATATTGTAGCGTCCCAGAAGAGTTAGTGCTGCAAAGGTTTCTGGGTATTTGGTCTGTTGTGTTACGGCGCGGGTGTTGTCCCGAAATGTGTTTGTCACTCTTGTTTGGTGTGGGTTCACAGTGTGGTGCATATTTGTAACAGTTTTAAAGTTGTTTGTACGGTCACCCTCAGTGTGACCTGTATGGCTGTTGAACAAGTATGCCCTGCATTCACTTGTGTGAGTGAAAAGCCGTAGATATTATGTGACTGGGCCGGCATGCAAAGGCAGTCCATAGAAGGTTTATTTGTGCTCTATACTTCTCCTTACGTCCGTGTACACAGCGGCGTTTTAAAAATGCATGAATTTTACTTTTTGAAACCGATACCGATAATTTTGAAAGCGATACTGATAATTTTCTATATTACATTTTAAAGCATTTATCGGCCGATAATATCGGACATCTCTACTTAAAAGCTTTAGTATATCAGTATGTGGAATTAAATTATAGAAAGGACAAAAAATCGAACAAAGCACCAATATGATTAATTTTAAGAGACTGTTCAAATTACAGGTGTTCACAAAGTACACAGAACAATAATTATGATAAACATCTGAACCTTTTTTTTTTATTGGCGATAAAGATTATTTATGTATTTAATATTAGGTTACTTACTATGGTATATTTATTTATTTATTTACTGTTCTATTACAGAGAACAAGGAAATTGGACAACATTGCTATGGTATGAAAAGGGGTAGGATTAAATAAGCTCTGCTTCTTCCTACTCCTTTTCGGGATATGCTATATATAATGAAACAACTGGAACTGTGTGATGCATTACATTGTATCGTATGCATGTTCCAAAAAAACTGGAACTGAACTGAACATTTAGATTTGCAAAATTTAAATAAAAAGCTTCACATAGTCATTATGGGGATTTGTGTGTATAATTTTGAGGACAACAATAAATCTATTCCATTTTGGAATAAGCTAAAATGTGGAAAAAGTCCCAAATAGTGTTGACAACGCAGGGTTCCACCAGATTAGTATCAATCATCAATCAATCAATGTTTATTTATATAGCCCTAAATCACAAGTGTCTCAAAGGGCTGCACAAACCACAACGACATCCTCAGTAGAGCCCACATAAGGGCAAGGAAAAACCCACCCCAGTGGGACGTCGGTTGCAGTAACAATGATGACTATGAGAAACATTGGAGAGGACCGCATATGTGGGCAACCCCCCAAACCCCCTAGGGGACCGAAAGCAATGCATGTCGAGCGGGTCTAACATGATATTGTGAAAGTCCGATCCATAGTGGAGAGTCCAGTCCAAAGTGGATCCAATATAGTAGCGAGAGTCCTGTCCAAAGTGGAGCCAGCAGGAAACCATCCCAAGCGGAGGCGGATCAGCAGCGCATAGATGTCCCCAACCGATACACAGGCAAGTGGTCCATCCTGGGCCCCGACTCTGAACGAGCGGTCCATCCTGGGTCCCGACTCTGGACAGCCAGTACTTCATCCATGGCCAACGGACCTGTCCCTCCCCCACCCCTCGAACAAGGAAGAGGGGGACAGAGGAGAAAAGAAAAGAAACGGCAGATCAACTGGTCCAAAAAGGGGGTCTATTTAAAGGCTAGAGTATACAAATGAGTTTTAAGATGAGACTTAAATGCTTCTACGTGTACTAGTAAAAGAACACTTTCCCGAGCTTCACAAAGATACTTTCTCCTCCCCTCTTCTTCCTCGCGCTCGACTCTAAAATGCCGTTTGTGTCTCTGGCTGAACACACTTGTTCCACTAATGATCGTCGACACTTCCAGGTCTCCACCGCCGCTACCTGATAACACTTCCAGGCTTCTCCATCACCGCCGCCTCTCCCTCGGCTCGCCTTCCCCGGCCCTGGCGCACAGAACTGTTGTGAGCAAGGATTTATTATTCAAGCCCTTGGAACATCCTCGCCATATATCCGCAGTTTAGGCTTTTAGAAAGGTTAGCTGTTTGTTTTCAACGCCGCGCTCTCCGAAAAAAACCGAACAATCCCTGCTTCTGGTGGCAAGAAGCTCACAGATGCACTTTACAACTTGACAGTCTATAAATGGCTTTTTTTTTTTTTTTTTGTCCCTTCCTCTGTGCCTGTCGATGTAAGAGCGTTTGTCGTTTGTACACTTGTGTTTTCCCTTTCATCCCGCAGGCCACCTATCCTTTTACTCACCTCTGCTTTTTTTTTTTTTTTTTTTACCCGTTGCTTTTTTGACATTTGTCATCTTTTCTTCACTCTGATGGCCCTTCATCTGAGCGCTGCGACAGCCACATTTCTTTCAACACTTTATTAAAGCTTACATTGGGATTATTGGCCTCCATCAGAGCCCAGAACCCTATCGATTTTCTTTTTTTAAAACGCAATAACTTTGATGTAGCTACGGTCGTTTTAGGTCAAGTTTCTTGTCAAAACGTTCCTCAAAACATTTTTTTTTTTTTTTTGTTCAATTTCGCAGTAAGAATGCATTTAATGACATGAAATGACTCAAAACATGAGGCAGCTGATGTCACAGGTCTTATTGTGCATCTTCTATTTATGGGGAAACATATTTGTAATATTTTCTGCCAACCGGCATTGCTCGAGTGGCCGTGCCAGCAACTTGAGGGTTCCAGGTTCGATTCCCGCCTCTGCCATCCTAGTTACTGCCGTTGTTGTCCTTGGGCAAGACACTTTACCCACCTGCTCCCAGTGCCACCCACACTGGTTTAAATGTAACGCAGATATTGGGTTTCACTATGTAAAGCGCTTTGAGTCAATAGAGAAAAGCGCTATATAAACACAATTCACTAATATTTTGTTTTAACAAATTTTAAATGTATTTTTTTCATGATTTAAGCAACATTTTTATTGCATTGTTTTTATTATATATTAATACATCAGTGCTTAATATGGGGAAACAGCTACACATTTGCACTTCATTCACTAACCGTGTTACAAAAAAGATCAATTACAATAATACATAATGTTGGATGTAGAGAACATACAAACCCTTTATTTAATAAATCACAATTATTGAAATTCAACAATTTGGTGCATTTGTATACAGATAAAGTGATGTACAAAGCTAACTATAACCCGCTAGCCAAGAATGTACAACAATTCCTCTCAACAAAAGAGGACAAATATAACCTTAGAGGAAAATCTGATTTAAAGGCCTACTGAAATTAGATGTTCTTATTTAAACGGGGATAGCAGGTCCATTCTATGTGTCATACTTGATCATTTCGCGATATTGCCATATTTTTGCTAAAAGGATTTAGTAGAGAACATCGACAAAAAAAGTGGGCAAGTTTTGGTGCTGATAATAAAAGCCTTGCCTGTACCGGAAGTAGCAGACATATCGATATGCGCGTGACGTCACGGGTTGTAGTGAACATTCTTTACAATCTTGGCCACCAGCAGCGAGAGTGATTCGAACCAGGAAAGCGACGATTTCCCCATTAATTTGAGCGAGGATGAAAGATTCGTGGATGAGGAAAGTGAGAGTGAAGGACTAGAAAAAAAAGACTAGAGGGCAGTGGGAGCGATTCAGATGTTTGTAGACAAATTTACTAGGATAATTCTGGAAAATCCCTTATCTGCTTATTGTGTTGCTAGTGTTTTAGTGAGATTATATGGTCGTACCTGTACAACCTGAAGGTCGGCCCCGTACCTTTCTTCAGCACCAATCGATGGGTACTGGCGATGCCCTTGTCTGCCCTTCACAAGGGACCCTCTTTGAAACATGATCTTTCGAAACGATCGCTGCATAATTCATTGTACTTTGTGTGTGTGGTCCAAACCAACCGTGTTCGCTTGACCGCTCTGTTCCATAGTAAAGTTTCACCGTCATCTTTCGGGAATATAAACAATGAAACACCGGCTGTGTTTGTGTTGCCAAAGCCGGCCGCAATACACCGCTTCCCACCTACAGCTTTCTTCTTTGATGTCTCCATTGTCCATTGAACAAATTTCAAAAGATTCAGCAACACAGATGTCCATAATACTGCGGGATTATGCGATGAAAACAGACGACTTATGGCTGGGAACGATGCTGGAACAAAATGTCCTCGACAATCTGTGACGTCACGCGCACGCGTCATCATACCGCAACGTTTCAGCAGGATATTTCAGCGCGAAATTTAAAATTGCAATTTAGTAAACTAAACCGGCCGTATTGGCATGTGTTGCAATGTTAATATTTCATCATTGATAGTTTATATAAACTATCATACTGCGGGGTCGGTAGTAGTGGGTTTCAGTGGGCCTTTAAAACATTTCTATGCTCGTACAACACTTAAAATCTTTAGTTTATCAGAATGTGGAATTAAATCATGGAACATAGTAAGCAAAGAAATCAAACAAAGCACCAATATGATTCAGTTTAAGAGACTACAGGTGTTCACAAAGTACACAGAACAAGAATTATGATGAACATCTTGATCCCTTTTTTGTTGTGTTTTATCGAGACAAATATTATTTTTGTGTTTAATATTTGTATGCTTGCTATGGTATATTATCCATCCATCCATTTTTCTACCGCTTGTCCCTATCTCAGCTGCATTCAGGCGGAAGGCGGGGTACACCCTGGACAAGTCGCTACCTCATCACAGGGCCAACACAGATAGACAGACAACATTCACACTCACATTCACACACTAGGGCCAATTTAGTGTTGCCAATCAACCTATCCCCAGGTGCATGTCTTTGGAAGTGGGAGGAAGCCTGAGTACCCGGAGGGAACCCACGCAGTCCCGGGGAGAACATGCAAACTCCACACAGAAAGATCCCGAGTCCGGGATTGAACTCACGACTACGCAGGACCTTAGTATTGTGGGGCACATGCACTAACCCCACCTCCACGGTGCTGACCTATTACTATTATCTTCCCTTCATTACGTCTTTATGGGGTTTTTATGGGTGGTATTTATTTATTTTATATTTGTCATTGTTCTGTTACAGAGAACAAGGAAATTGGATAAAATAGCCATGCTATGAAAAGGGGTAGGATTAAATAAGCTCTGCTTCTTCCCACTCCTTTTCGGACGTGCTGTAATGAAACAACTGGAACTGTGTGATGCATTACATTGTGTTGTATGCATGTCACAAATGAACTGGAACTGAACTCATTTGTTACAATTATGTCTATAGAGACAAGTGTAAGATTATATTAAATTTGTTTTAATTTGCAATATACGTGCATAAAAAATCATTAAATTAGATGTGTTGATACCAGCAGAAACACTGTTTTTGTCATAAGGGGGTGGGGGGTTCGTTCTCCCAGGATGCTGACGGACTATTCCGGACCAGGCGTGAAGGTAGGAGCATATTTATTAATCTAACTCAAGAAATTTGGGCATGGCAAGAGGTAAACAAACAGCATCAACTAGGGCGTGGAACAAACACAAAACTTAAGGCATGAAACAAACAGCGTAAACTATGGCTTGGAACAAACAAAACTTACTTGGACACGAACAACATGAACTATGGTATCGCGTGAAAACATGCAATGACGCCAGCCGACTGACTGGCAACGACAGGCTTCAATTAGGGTCTTTTGATTAGAGCAGGTGCGTGTCCCGAACACCAGAGGCAGGTGAAACTAATAGTTCGGCATGGTAACCAAACAAAACAAGGGAGCGCATACAGGAACTAAAAGAGTCCAAAAAATAAAAGCATAATCCAGACCACAGATCATGACAGTTTTAACAAAATAACACATTTGTGACTCAATAAGACTGAATCAATACAGCTTCCATTTGCAGATTAATCGAAACAAAAAAGACAAGATCAATTAACTCAATCGACTAATCAAACGATAAGACCCCCCAGTTTTTGATATCATGCCAGAGCAAGAACACTATAATTTGAGGGATATCTCACCGTCGTTTTCCTCCTGGCCAGACGACGGCCAGTTTGCTGAGGCGGTGCGGGTGCTGCTGACGTGGCTGGAGCGCGGCGAGGTCAATCGGCGGAACGCCAACACCTTCTACTCCATGATCCAGTCGTCCAACAGTCACATCCGCCGGCTGATGATGGAGAAGAGTCAGCACGAAAAGGAGATGGAGGAGGCCAAGGAAAAGTTCAAGACGGCGCTGTCCGGCATCCTGGCTCAGTGTGAGTGTCGCTCTTTTCCTTCATGAAGTCTTTACGGGGCTTTTATGGCTGTTATATACTGCCAGGGTAGGCTCAGGACCACGAGACGCTATTAAAGCGCCCTGCTTGTGCTGCAGAAAATGGATGAGAAAGAGAAATGTCAAATAAGTCCAGTCAAAAGTTTCTGGTTTTGGTGTAAGTTTGCGGTCATGGGCGGCGTATGGAATGTTTTATTTTCCTGCAAGATGGAGGCGCACGGAATGCTGCAAGAGAGGTAAGTACTTGTTGTTGGAGCGGTGGCACAGAGGTGAGTTTTAACACACTTCATTCCAAGGAGAAGGAAGAACTTCTGGGCATTTGTGGCAATGGTGTTTGGAGAATAAACAATAGGAGTGTCAAAATTAGTAACCATGGTGACATCCCAAACTTCTAGAAGATGTTGCCTTTTTTTCACTCATCCGTAACACCAGGGCGGTATAGCTCGATTGGTGGAGCGGCCGTGCCAGCAACTTGTGGGTTCCAGGTTCGATCCCCGCTTCTGCCATCCTAGTTATTGCCGTTGTGTCCTTGGGCAAGACACTTTACCCACCTGCTCCCAGTGCCACCCACACTGGTTTAAATGTAACTTAGATATTGGGTTTCACTATGTAAAGCGCTTTGAGTCACTAGAGAAAAGCGCTATATAAATATAATTCACTTCACCTTACAAGCTCCAAAATACGGTTGTGCGGTATACCGGTATTAGTATAGTACCACGATACTAATGAATCATATTCGGTACTATACCGCCTCTGAAAAATACCGGTTCCCCATGCCCTGCGCCCCCGTCGTAGTCACGTCGTGTCATTGCTAGTTGTACGTGTAGAGGAGCATGTTCGGCAGCGCACAATCACAGAGTACCTACAAGCAGACACAGTGTGTTGACAGAAATTTTGGCTTAAAAACAAACGATAAAGGTGAAGTTATAACACTGAAACACCCTCAGGAAGAGGTGCTTTAAGACATGGCTAACTAACTTGTGGCTAATGTCGCTACGTGGACCCTGACTCAAACAAGTTGAAAAACTTTTTCAGGTGTTACCATTTAGTGGTCAATTGTAGGGAATATGTACTGTAATGTACAATCTACTAATAAAAGTTTCAATCAATCATCCACCGTCCACCGTCGGCAGTGTTTTAGCTACTTCTAAATCACTAATCCTGGTCTCCATGGCGACAAATAATGTAATTTTCTTACGCGTACCATCCCTGCAGGACGAGGAATAGCTAAACATGCTTCACTACACACTGTAGCTCACCGGCGTCACAATGTAAACCAACGCCATTGGTGGATCTACACCTAATATCCACTGTAATGATACCAAGTACAATAGCGTATCATTATGATTATGTCGATATTTTTTGGCGTCACAGCATCTTATTTTGTTTAAAAAAAATCATATTATGTTTACAAACTCAGGAATTATGTCCCTGGACACATGATGACCTTGAATATGACCAATGTATGATCCTGTAACTATTTGGTATCGAATTAATACCCAAATTTGTGGTATCATCCAAAACTAATGTAAAGTATCAGTAACAGAAGAATAAGCGATTATTACATTTTAACAGAAGTGTAGATAGAACATGTTAAAAGAGAAAGCAAGCAGATATTAACAGTAAATGAACAAATAGATTAATAATTCATTTTCTACCACTTGTCCTTAATAATGTTGACAAAATAATAGAATGATAAATGACACAATATGTTACTGCATATGTCAGCAGACTTATTAGGAGTCTTTGTTTGTTTACTTACTACTTAAAGACAAGTTGTCTAGTATGTTCACTATTTTATTTAAGGACAAACTTGCAATAAGATAATGTACCCTAATTTTTTTTTGTTAAAATAAAGCAAATGGTGTAATTTTTTGTGGTACCCTTTTTTTAGAAAAGTACCGAAAAGTATTAGAATAAGTTTGGTAGCGGTACCAATAAATTGGTATCGGGACTACACTATACTACACTGCTAATGCCATTGTCGCATTCTTCCTGCGTGTTTGTCAGACATTGAATATAAACATATTCAAAGGACTACTTTATAGTTGGTGTGGATGCGCTACAGTAACTGAGTTCATTCATATTCAAAAAGTCTGAGCCATTTGTATAGCTTAATTACTTTGGGTAATATGAGTTTGAAATCATATTTGCAGTGCAGCACTAAAACCATAGCAAATAGGCTTAATTGAATTCCTCCCACTTAAAGCTTTACAATAACAACGAAATCCCTCGCCTTTCCAGAAACCGTTCATTTTCCTGCTGCATGGTAAATAAATAGTCCAAACCAGCAGAATACAAACATATGTTTCCCCCGCCACACACTCGCTCGCCTCGCATGAAAGCTCAGTGCCATGAAAGTCTCCACGCTCTCTTTGCCTGCGATTTCGATCAGCTCCATCAAATCACGGAGTTCTGCGACGATGCTATTGATCCCCGCGCTGTTCTCTCTCTCTTTCAACACGGCACACACGCTTATCATCTGGTGGTCTTATTGACTTCCCCCGTGTATGCGTTAGGGCTTGCGGGGTACGCAGGCCACCCGTAATGTCAGGCATGACCACCCAACATGACAGCCGATTGGCTCGTATAAGTTGAAGGCACTCATTATGTGTCGAAATAACATTTAAACCCATTGAAGGCTTCGGTATGAAAGCATGTTTTCCTTTTGTGTGTGTATATATATATATATATATATTAAGGGTATGGGGAAAAAAGAGATTCTCACGTGCGATTCAGAATCGATCCAACAAAACAATACACAGCAATACCATAACAATGCAATCCAATTCCAAAACCAAACCTGACCCAGCAACACTCAGAACTGCAATAAACAGAGCACTTGAGAGGAGACACAAACACGACACAGAACAAACCAAAAGTAGTGAAACAAAAATGAATATTATCAACAACAGTATCAATACTAGTTATAATTTCAGCATAGCAGTGATTAAAAATCCCTCATTGACATTATTAGACATTTATAAAAATAAAATAAAAAGAACAATAGTGTGACAGTGGCTTACACTTGCATCACATCTCATAAGCTTGACAACACACTGTGTCCAATGTTTTCACAAATATAAAATAAGTCATATTTTTGGTTCGTTTAATAGTTAAAACGAACATTATTGCAATCAGTTGATAAAATATTGTCCTTTACAATTATAAAAGCTTTTTACAAAAATCTATTACTCTGCTTTCATGTCAGCAGACTGGGGTAGATCCTGCTGAAATACTATGTATTGAATGAATACAGAATCCTTTTGAGTCGGGAAAAAAATCGTTTTTGAATTGAGAATCGTGTTGAATTGATAAAAAAATCGATTTAGAATCGAATCGTGACCCCAAAAATCGATATTGAATTGAATTGAATCGTGACCCCAAGAATCGTTATTGAATCGCATCGTGGGACACCCAAAGATTCACAGCCCTAGTCTATATATATATATATATATATATATATATATATATATATATATATATATATATATATATATATATATATGTATATATATATATGTATATATATATGTATGTATACACACATATATATATATATGTATACACATATATATATGTATATACACACATATGTATGTATACACACATATATATATATATGTATACACATATATATATGTATATACACACATATATATGTATATACACATATGTATATATACACATATATATGTATACATGTGTATTTTTATATCTGTGTATATAAATATATATATATATATGTATCTTGGCTCCTCTCAGAGACACTAGCGTTCACCGCAGCCCTCCGACTTTCAGGTATGACTTTATAATCTCACTAAAACACTATTAACACAATAAGCAGATAAGGAATATTCCCAGAATTATCCTTGTAAATGTGTCCAATAACATCTGAATCGCTCACACTGCCGTCGCCTGGAGCCGTCGCCTATTCTTTTTTTTTTTTGTGCTCCACTCTAACTTTCCTCATCCACATATCTTTCATCCTCGCTTAAATTAATGGGGAACTCGTCGCTTTCTCGGTCCGAATTGTACTTGCTGCTGGTAGCTATGATTATAAACAATGTGAGGATGTGAGGAGCCCTACAACCCATGACGTCACACGCACATCGTCTGCTACCGGTAAAGGCAAGGCTTTTTTATTAGCGACCAAAGTTGCGAACTTTATCGTCGATGCTTTCTACTAAATCCTTTCAGCAAAAATATGACAATACCGCGAAATGATCAAGTATGACACATAGAATGGACCTGCTATCCCCCGTTTAAATCTCATTTCAGTAGGTCTCTAAAGCAACAGACACACAAAACGGTGTGTTCCTAGTAGAGTACAATATGGGGCCTTTAATTTATAGAGGTATGTGTCCCGATACTTTTGTCCATATTTGACTATGCAGCTGAGAGCCGATTGGCATCCACAGGTAAGATGACTACTTGCTCACACACACACAGACACACACACACACACACACACACACACACACACACACACACATTCTTGTACTTGTTACCTTCTTGAGACTTCCGAAAAATGCCTACCTCTTTAGGACCACCCTTTCTAGATATATAAAGATTTGTATTTACAACATTAATAATATATACATACTATGCAAATGTAAAAAAGCTTGTGAAAATTTTTGGGGAATTTCATAAGAAAAAGGTTACAATTTCACAAGAAAAACTTAGACTTTTGGCAGTATTATAACAAAAGTCGTGATTTTACTCTACGCAAGTCAAAACTTTACAAGAAAAGCTGAACATTTGTGCAACATGATGATACAAGTTGGAGTTTTACCCAATAACAGTCGCAATTTTACAAGAAAAGCTTAACATTTTGACAATTTTATGAAAAGAGTCGTAATTTTACCTGACAAAAGTCCCAATTTTATAAGAAAACTTAAAAAAGGTTGCCAATATTATAATCATAGTCGGAATTTTACTTGGCAAAATTATGACAAAAGTCATAATTTTACTCAAACAATTTCACTGTTTTACAAGAACCAAAAACAATTGGCAATATTGTGACAAAAGTCAAAAATGTATATGACAACTATCACCATTTTGCATTAAAAACGAATAATTTTACATAAAGTAATAATTTTGCAAGAAAATATTTCAGTGTTACAAACTGAGAGAATATGAGGAATTGTTCCCAGTTTTATAAGAAAAAAAGTCGACACATCGTGAGGGACTGTTCTTAGTAAATGTATTATATATATATATATATATTTTGTCATTGTTTTTTTTATCTTCATTCTTTAATTTGTTATTATAGTATGTCTCTATATACAGATTTATTTTATCAATTTTGGCCAAAGGTGGATGCATTTCAATTTCTTACACTCACTTTTTATTACATATGTTGACCAGCGGGGGAGCACTTTTAAAACCGACGCACTGTCAATATGAAAAATCCCGCCTTTCTTGGGACCACCCTAATTTTGATAGATTTCACCACCAGGGGTGCACATGAGATCTCTATTTTTTGTTTTTTGTAATGTGCTTAAGGCCGATGACAAACGAGTGACGGACCACAGATGGCCCCTGTCCCGCACTTTGGGCAACCCAGCTGTAGAAGGTAACTATTAATGGCCACTATACCACTATAGTCTCAGTACCATAGGGTATTTGTTTATCCTATGGTCACATATTGCGGGTTTTTTGGGGTGATGAATTGGGAAGTCCTTCTTAAGTTGCCGTCTTGTTTTATCATATTGCTGCTTTTGCATCTGTCAATGTTTACTTTTGTATCCACATTAGATCAACAAAAAATCCTGACTTTGGAGCAATGTTCACGAACTCTAATATTTGGCTCTCTATTGGATGCAATGGTTTTCTGTATTGGGACCATTATTTCGGTCCTAACTTGTTCACCGGTCCTCATATGGAAGGTACTTTTCCTTGTTGATGTCTCAAGAAGGGTAGAAATACAAGAACACACACACAAAGTACTTTTATATAGAGCCCTCTAGTTGACTCCACTCTCTCGCTCCTCTGCTCCCTCCCACCTGCCCTCTGTCTCTGTCTCTGCGTCTCTGGATGGTCTCTGCTCCTTGCCCCCCTGCATCCCGCCACAGTTGAGCAGATTGTGTCTGTATTCCAAGCCGCTTCCAAACAAAAGGCATGGGACCATTTCTCCAAAGCGCAGCGCAAGAGCCTGGACGTGTGGCGCAAACAAGCCGAGGTTGGTACTTCTCTTGTCTCTCTTTTGAAAAATGACTGTTGAGATGATTCATGGACGACCAGGTCTGGTTTTCTTGCTTCCTCACAACGCATTGGGACGTCGCCCATGTCTTGACTTGCGAGTTAAAGCACACGGGTGAGCTGCAGACAGTAAGTCACATGACTAAAGACATCCAAACTCTTGCCATGTAAGGAACACTCTCCTGGGTGAGTTTTCACATCTAAACGTCCACAAAAAAACCTCCGCCGGGAGCTATTCATTAGCATATATTAGCATATAGCACACATGCCTGGACCTGTTGGGTAAGTGTCTTCATTCTTAAGTGAATACAAAATCTGACAGTAGAAGCAGCAATCGACTCCGTTTAAAGGTAGGTGTTGCCAAAGTCCATCTGCTACTTCAACTCTTTCACACGGACATCTCTCAAGATCTGCTATTTATATGTCGGTGCCTTTTACACAGAATCCAGTCGTCTTGACTCTATTATGCTACCTCTCAAACGTGGCTTTCAAACTCGTTTTTACTTAAGGCCAATTATCAATCAATCAAACGTTATAAAGCGCTTTTCATACGTCAAAGAAATGCAACACAAAGTGCTTTACAGATTTAAAAGCAATACCCAGATGACTCACATCCCCCATTATCGCACGCACAAATGCGAACAAATGAATGCATGTGTGAGTACAGAGGAGGCAGGTGAGTAAACACTATCACAGGAGCTGTCTGCACCAGGTGGTCATCAGATCATGGCCACCAGGACGCTGACACAAAGCGCCCCCACAAGCACGGTCAATAGCCCCTGATGCAGATAGCTCACTCTGGGAAACGCTGGAAAGTATGAATAATAAAACCTTTAGAATGGGAGAAACCATGAGCAGGAATAAAGGGTAAAATACAAGTTAAACAAATGAAGATTAAACTGTATATAAACTATATTGGTCACCTGTCTTGACTCACATATGAACTTGAAGTGCCATCCCATTACTAACCCATAGGGTTCAATATGATGTGGGTCCACATTTTGCATCTATTACAGCTTCAACTCTTCTGGGAAGGCTGTCCACAAGGTTGCGGAGTGTGTTTATAGGAATTTTCCACCATTCTTCCAAAAAGCGCAATGGTGAGGTCACACACTGATGTTGGTCGAAAAGGTCTCCGTTCTAATTCATTCCAAAGGTGTTCTATGGGCTTCAAGCTTTAATGGCCACAACGATGACTCCCATTAGTCGCATCTTTCAAGTATTTTTTTTTAATCATCTTTAAAATCCTAAATAAAAAACTATGTGTGTTCTTGTCCCTCATAATGATTATAAACAATAGGCAAAAAAAATCCCAGAAATTACAGTTCCCCTTTATATTATTTTGGACAAATTTATAACCCGGGGAAGCATAGCTCAGTTGGTAGAGTGACCATGCCAGCAACTTGAGGGTTGCAGGTACGATTCCCGCTTCCGCCATCCTAGTCACTGCCATTGTGTCCCTGGGCAAGACACTTTACCCACCTGCTCCCAGTGCCACCCACACTGGTTTAAATGTAACTTAGATATTGGGTTTCACTATGTAAAGCGCTATGAGTCACTAGAGAAAAGCGCTATATAAATATAATTCACTTCACTTCACAACCCCCATTTAAATCAACCTCACTACCTTTGCCTTACAAAATGTACATTTGCCAATCTCACATGTTGTACATTGACATTTATTTATTGACATTTTTTATGCGCTTCTTACGGCAAAACGGCGCCCCCAACTCCCCTTGCTAATAGCTGGGCCCTGCACACAACACCTGTCGTGCCCATGGGGCGGGACAGCCCTCGTTCTTTACCTCTCGACTAATTGCATTGCACGTTTTCATATTCCTTTCTGCGCAGCTATTTGTTTGAAAAAAAGAGTGATATTTACCCCTCTCTACAGAATAGTGACACAGAAAGAAGTCTGGCTTTTTGTATAAGCAACAAGAGACTCTCCAATATATTTTTCTACTCAAACCCAAGATGTTAAAAGCACTCTTCTTTTATGTCCTCCATGACTCTGGTCGCTGATGGCGCCTGCCTTATAAGTGCCGCGTCAGAAGAACAGTTGCGTCTTTTCATGAGGCCTCCGAGGATTGTCGTGTTCTTTTCCACCGACGTCCTTCCTCTGCGATAGCACGCCATTACACCGGGGAAGAATAAGCACGACCGTAGAAGCACACTGTGGGCGGCACTTAATGCAGCCGTTATAATAATACAATTTCATTGTCTTGCGGCAAAAAGGCGCAGTTTGCAAAAATAATCACTGAAATAAAACTGGTTTGCAAACGAATACAGATCTGCATGTATTTCCTTGTTAATCGGTACAGTATGTAAGAATAGTAAAGTAAATAATAAAATATGTAAGAATGCAGGAAATATACCAAAAAATATGAGATTATTATAAATTGCATAGGAAGGTATAGTAGGATTTCACTATGGTATAAGTCATGGGTGTCAAACTCTGGCCCGCCGTGTAATTTCACTTGGCCCTTGAGACAATATCAAATTAACATTAGAGCTGGCCCGCCGCTGTAACACCGCATTCACCGCTAATACTCTTACTTGCCAACCCTCCCGATTTTCCCGGGCAACTCCCGAAGTTCAGTGCCCCTCCCGAATTTCATCCGGGACAACGATATTTGGGGTGGGCTTTAAAGGCACTGCCTATGGCGTTCCCTACAACCTGTCTCCACGTCCGCTTTTCCTCCATACAAACAGCGTGCCGGTCCAGTCACATAATATATGCGGTTTATACACACACACAAGTGAATGCAATGCATACTTGGTCAACAGCCATACAGGTCACACTGAGGGTGGCCGTATAAACAACTTTAACACTGTTACAAATATGCGCCACACTGTGAACCCACACCAAACAAGAAATACACCTTTCGGGAGAACATCCGCACCGTAACACAACATAAACACAACAGAACAAATACCCAGAACGCCTTGCAGCACTAACTCTTCCGGGACGCTACAATATACACCCCCCGCTATCACCAAACCCCGTCCACCTCAACCCCACCGCCGAAAAGAGGCATTCAATTTTTATTAAAATTGTATTTGTTATGCCATTGATATTTTTTAATAATTATTATTATTTGAAACTCGATTTTGCATGTCACTATAAAGTTATATAATCCTTGCTTGTTCAATATTCAATGCAAAACTTGTTTGGGTCCCTATTAAAAGGTAAATTTGTTCAACCTTGGCCCGCTGCTTTGTTCAGTTTAAAATTTTGGCCCACTCTGTATTTGAGTTTGACACCCCTGGTGTAAGTGTTTACTTTTTAGCAGGAGATGTTCAAACTTGCCAAAAGGAAAACAATAATACACATAATTGATATCAAATATGTCAAATAATGACTTTGTAAATCAGAGTAATTACACTTTTGAATTTGGATTACCGTATTTCCTTGAATTGCCGCAGGGCATATACTATGCGCCTGCTTTGAATTACTGCCGGGTCAAACTCGCTTCGCAAAATAATTAGCGCATGCTTAGTATTACCGCCTGGTCAAACTTGTGACGTCACGAGTGACACTTCCCCTGTCATCATTTTCAAACTGGAGGAGGCTGATTTCAATACCGGTAATTTGAAATCGCATAAAGGGAAGAAGGGTAAGAGCTATTCAGTAGGATTTAAGGTCCAAGCTTACATCACACTCAAATTTTTACTGCATGCCTTTGGTAAGTGCCGAAGTGAGAAGAGGTTTTAAAATAATTAGCGCATGCTTACTTTTACCGCATGCTTTTGGTAAGCGCAGGAGTGAGAAGAGGTTTTAAATTAATTAGCGCCCCAGCGACAATTCAAGGAAATACGGTAATCATGATTAATCACAAGTTACTTGCATTACTCGCTAGCTCGCATAATTTGAATTAATTATAAAAAATAAAAAAACAGCTTTGTATTTGGACACAAATGCAGTTTAAGTGTCAGAATATTAGACAGGAATATTTTTTTTTGTTTTATTGAATTTACATCATTTATTTGCTCAAACAGTTGTATCTAAAAGTCCATCCTGTTGTGTTTATGTTGTGGGACGGCGTGGCGCAGTGGGAGAATGGCCGTGCGCAACCCGAGGGTCCCTGGTTCAAATCCCACCTAGTACCAACCTCGTCACGTCCGTTGTGTCCTGAGCAAGACACTTCACCCTTGCTCCTGATGGGTGCTGGTTGGCGCCTTGCATGGCAGCTCCCTCCATCAGTGTGTGAATGTGTGTGTGAATGGGTAAATGTGGAAGTAGTGTCAAAGCGCTTTGAGTACCTTGAAGGTAGAAAAGCGCTATACAAGTACAACCCATTTATCCTTATTTTGAATTGCCTGATTGAAGCTCCTCCACATCGAGAGGAGCCAGATGAGGTGGTTCGGGCATCTGGTCAGGATGCCACCTCGAACGCCTCCCTAGGGAGGTGTTTAGGGCACGTCCAACCGGTAGGAGGCCACGGGGAAGACCCAGGACACGTTGGGAAGACTATGTCTCCCGGCTGGCCTGGGAACGCCTCGGGATCCCCCGGGAAGAGCTAGACGAAGTGGCTGGGGAGAGGGAAGTCTGGGTTTGCCTGCTTAGGCTGCTGTCCCTGTGACCCGACCTCGGATAAGCGGAAGATGATGGATGGATGGATGATTGAAGTGTGTATACAATGTACATTATTAATGCGATAATTGTTTTTGATTGTTCACAGCCCTAGTTAATTGAACTATTTTTCAAAGAAAAAATATGAAATAATATCAGCCCATTACATATTTTAACTATCATCGTTTTTGCTGTATATTTTTATCTTTGGGGATTAAAGTTAATGTAATGATATGGCAGCATCATTTTTCTTTTAATGAATACACTTTTATATTAAAGGGGTCAATCAATCAATCAATCAATGTTTGCTTATATAGCCCTAAATCACTAGTGTCTCAAAGGGCTGCACAAACCACCACGACATCCTCGGTAGGCCCACATAAGGGCAAGGAAAACTCACACCCAGTGGGACATCGGTGACAATAATGACCCAGTGGGACGTCGGTGACAATGATGACTATGAGAACCTTAGAGAGGAGGAAAGCAATGGATGTCGAGCGGATCTAACATGATACTGTGAAAGTTCAATCCACAATGGATACAACACAGTCGCGAGAGTCCAGTCCAAAGAGGATCCAAGACACAGCAGCGAGAGTCCCGTTCACAGCGGAGCCAGCAGGAAACCATCCCAAGCGTAGGCGGACTAGCAGCGCAGAGATGTCCCCAGCCGATACACAGGCGAGCAGTACATGGCCACCGGATCGGACCGGACCCCCTCCACACGGGAGAGTTTACGGTCATGTCATACGTTTTTTTTTCTTCATTTAAAACACTACCTTGTGGTCTACATAAAATGTAATGGTGGTTCTTTGGTGAACACTTGCATAGATTTAGTTTTCCAGACCTATTCTTAAAGTCACTTTTTTTTGCTCCCTTTCTAAACAGATTGTTTTGAGAGGCTAAGTTGTTAGATATGTTGAAGAGGTTCATTTAGCCTACTGATGTGTATTTATAAATGGTTGATTTATATAAGCTAATGACGTCACGCTAACATCACGTGACAACTCAAAAAGGCAGCTGAAACTTGTCAGGTACAAAACCTTACCTTACTAGTCTATATAAATTAATCATTTATTAAAAAAAAGTTGTTAGATGCTGACATACAGGTCTGGAACTATAAATGCTAGCAAAGGTTAAACTTCTAGCCATGCTAGAATTCTGGGGACGGTGTGGCGCAGTTGGGAGAGTGGCCGTGCCAGCAACCTGAGGGTTCCTGGTTCAATCCCCACCTTCTACCAACCTAGTCATGTCCGTTGTGTCCTTGAGCAAAAGACACTTCACCCTTGCTCCTGATGGGTCGTGGTTAGCGCCTTGCATGGCAGCTCCCGCCATCATTGTGTAAATGTGTGTGTGAATGGGTGAATGTGGAAATAGTGTCAAAGCGCTTTGAGTACCTTGAAGGTGTTAAAGCGCTATACAAGAATAACCCATTCAGCATTCATTCTACCAAGTCAAACTTTCTAAAGCTAGATCCTGGAGAAAGACGTGTATTTTAACAATAAAAAGCCTTTCTATTCTATATCATGTAAATAACTCCACTGCACAGCTGCTTTGAGTTGTTAACCAGTGTTTTCCAACCACTGTGCCGTGGCACACTAGTGTGCCGTGAGATACAGTCTGAACAATTTTAGCAAGTGTTTTATAAACATCTCGCAATGCTCCCACACTTTGATTTCACATACTTGGGTCTTTTGCAGATCCCAGATGCACAACAGCGGGTTTTAATTGGTTTAAAGAATATTGGTTTTGCATGATAAGGCTCCTTTAATATTTGAGCAAACTTACTGTACAAATCCTTGATGTCTTATGTTTTACTATATTTTATCATTTAAATATTATTTCACTTTAATTGTGTAACTTTTCTTGGGAAAAAAAACAGATTCTACACCCTGTCGTAGAACAATGAATGTTACCAAATGTGGTTCCTTGTCCTCTAAACGGGCAACAGTATTCGATTCACATGCAACCTGACATATGAATATGAATGTGTTTTTAATTTTCACAAGTACAAATGGTCTTTTTGTGTTGGCTCCACATGCATTTCTGCAAGTGTCGGGCTTCTCGATCTCCCAGTGCTGTTGGCAACCAGTCGCAGATCAAATAAAATGCGAGAAAATGACAAGGCTCCTTAGTGCTAAGTAACGCGTCCCGCTGCCGCTTAGAAGCATTTAGCAGCGCTACGGAGCCAAATATCTACTAAGCAAGTGAAGTGTTTTGACTCAGCTAATGCATTCTGTGGGAGGAACACACACACAAACACATTCTTGTATTTGTTACCTTCTTGAGACCTCCGAAAAATGCCTATCTCTTTAGGACCACCCTTTCTAGATATATAACATATTGTATTTACAACATTAATAATATATACATACTATGCAAATATAAAAAAGCGTGTTATGTCAAATTATTTGGAGTTTCACAAGAAAAATGTCACGATTCCACAATTTTTGCAGTATTATCATAAAAGTCATAATTTTACTCAAAACTTTACAAAAAAAACTGAACATTTGTGCAATATTATGATAAAAGTTGGAATTTTACTCTAATAGTCGCAATTTTGGAAGAAAAGCTTTACATTTTGGCAATTTTATGAAAAGAGTCATAATATTACTCAAAGTCACAATTTTATAAGAAAACTTAAAATTTTTAGCAATATTATAATCCATCCATTTTCAATTGGCAAAATTATGACAAAAGTCATCATTTTACTCAAAAAATGTCACTGTCCTACAAGATCAACTAAAAAATTGGCAATATTATGATAAAAGTCGGAAATTTCTGTGACAAATGTCACCGTTTTGCATTTAAAAGTAACAATTTTACATATAAAAGTAATATAAAATAAAGTATTGCAATATTACAGAATCTGAAAGTATATGAGAAATTGTTCCCAATGTTGCAATTAAAAAGCCGACACATTGTGAGAAAAAGACTGCTTTTAAGTAAAAAAAAAAAAAAAAAAAAAGTTTTTAACATTTTTTATTCGTAATTTGTTTTTAATCTCCATTATTAACTTCAAGTTATAACAGTATGTCTCTATACAATTTTATTTTTTTTTAATAAATTTTGGCCAAAGGGGGAGCATTTCAATTTCTTACACACACTTGTTATTTCATATGTTGACCAGAGGGGGAGCACTTTTAAAAACGACACACGGTCAATTTGAAAAATCCCTCCTTTTTGGCACCACCCTCATTTTGACAGGTTTCACCACCAGAGGTGCAAATAAGACATTCTCCATTAGATGCGATGGTTTTCCATATTGGGACCATGATTTATGTCCTGACTTGTTCACACTTCCTCATATGGAAGCTACTTTTCCTTGTTGATGTCTCAAGAAGAGTTGGAATACAAGAACACACACACAAAATCACACACACACACGCACACACACAAAAAGACTAGTAGAGGAAGGTAGCTGTAGTGATGACTGTGACTGAAATCTGCATCTCGCCCATCCTTCCATGTTTCAAGACAATACTTAATCACCTCGTCTCTATACTGTCTCTCTCTCTCTCTCTGTGTGTGTGTGTGTGTGTGTGTGTGTGTGTGTGTGTGTGTGTGTGTGTGTGTGTGTGTGTGTGTGTGTGTGTGTGTGTGTGTGTGTGTGTGTGTGTGTGTGTGTGTGTGTGTGTGTGTGCGTGCGCGTGCGCGTGCGTGTGTGTGTGTTCTTGTATTTCTACCCTTCTTGAGACATCAACAAGAAAAAGTAGCTTCCATATGAGGAGGTGTGAACAAGTTAGGACCTAAGTCATGGTCCCAATACGGAAAAACCATTGCATCTAATGATCGAGAAGAAATTGTCTCATTTGCACCCCAGGTTGTGAAATATATCAAAATGAGAGTGGTCCCAAAAAAGGAGGGATTTTTCAAATTGAGTGTGTGTCGGTTTTAAAAGTGCTCCCCCTCTGGTCAACATATGAAATAACATGTGTGTGTAAAAAATTCAAATGCGCCCCCTTTGGCTAAATAAAATTAATACAAAAAATAAAACATGTTTATATAAGACATACTGTGATAACTTGAAGTCAATAATGAAGGTGAAAAACCAATTACAAACAAAAAGATCAAAAACTTTTTTTTTCAACCTAAAAGCAGTCCTTTTTTCACAATGTGTCGACTTTTTTCTTACAACATTGGGAACAATTTCTCATTTACTTTCTGTAATATTGCAATATTTTCTCGTAAAATTGTTACTTTTTAATGCAAGGCGGTGGCATTCGTTGTATAAAATTCCGACTTTTGTCACAATATTGCCAATTTTTTTAGTTGATCTTGGTGAATAGTGAATTTTTTTCTAATTAAATTATGACTTTTCTCATGATTTTGCCAAGTAAAAATGGATGGATTATATCATTGCCAACATTTTACAGTTTTCTTATAAAATTGTGACTTTTGTCAAGTAAAATTGTGACACTTTTCACAAAATTGACAAAGTGTTAAGTTTTTTGGGTAAAATTGCGACTGTTATTGAGTAAAATTCCAACTTTTATCATAATATTGCACATTTTTTTGTGAAATTCTAATTAATTTTTCACAACAAGCTTTTTTATATTTACATATTATGTATATATTATTAATGTTGTAAATACACATCTTTATATATCTAGAAAGGGTGGTCCTAAAGAGGTAGGCGTGTTTCGAGGTCTCAAGAAGGTGACATGTGTGTGCGTGCGTGCGTGCGTGCGTGCGTGCGTGCGTGCGTGCGTGCGTGCGTGCGTGCGTGTGTGTGTGTGTGTGTGTGTGTGTGTGGGTGTGTGTGTGCAGCATATGGTTGCAGGTGTGTGTGCGTGTCTGACCTCTGCCGACGGGCTCTGTCTGAAAAATGTCAACTGACAGATGGCTGAAAGTTTATTTACTTTCAGGCGAATTTGTTTCGCTCCCCCTGGCAGTTTAGGCGCCGGGATATTTTATTCAGTCTATTGATTTTAATCTTTTTTCTTTTTTCATTTTTTTTTGACAGCGCATTTATTATTAACGACGTATGAACGTGTGCGTTTGGTAACACAACTAATGTGTGCGGTTGTGCGGTGATTGTCGATCGCTCAGCGTGTGACATTTACATAAAATATGCTGTCAGGCGAGAGGGTGGCGTGCAAAAGTAACGGGACACTTGGCGGGGCGATGCAAAACAATGTCCGCCCAATTTTGTGAGGAGGGCGACACGAGGTGGGGAAAACGAAATGTTTTTTTATGCGTGTTGCCAATCAGCGTCTACAGCAAGGGTGTCCAAACTATTTCCACTGAGGGCCGCACACTGAAAAAGCAAAGCAAGCAGGGGACATTTTGCTATTTTCATTTTCAAAACCAATACAATAAACCGTATTTCCTTGAATTGCCACAGGGCATATAGTATGCGCCTGCCTTGAATTACTGCCGGGTCAAGCTCGCTTCCCAAAATAATTAGCGCATGCTTAGTATTACCGTCTGGTCAAACTCGTGACGTCATTTTCAAAACGGAGGAGGCTGATTTCAATACCGGTAATTTGAAATTGCATAAAGGGAAGAAGTATTCAGTAGGATTTAAGGTCTAAGCTTACATCACACTCAAATTTTTACTGCGTACCTTTGGTAAGTGCCGGAGTGAGAGGTTTTAAAATAGCACATGCTTACTTTTACCGCATGCCTTTGGTAAGCGCAGGAGTGAGAAGAGGTTTTAAATTAATTAGCCCCCCGACTACAATTCCAGGAAATACGGTATACAAAAAAATTGAGTATAGGGAACACATATTTACCATTATTAGTGGCTTATTAACATGCCAATTAGTAACATATTGACTCTCAATTAGTCATTATTAAGTACTTATTAATGCCTTATTCTGCATGGCCTTATTATACAGCCAGAAGGCCATTAACTATGAGTCTTCCCTCAATAACCTCAGAATTATTGCTTATTAGCAACCCTAACCCTTATATCAGGGGTAGGGAACCTATGGCTCTAGAGCCAGATGTGGCTCATTTGATGACTGCATCTGGCTCTCAGATAAATCTTAGCTGACATTGCTTAACACGATAAGTAATGAATAATTCCGCTGGTAATCACAGTGTTAAAAATAACGTTCAAATTATAAAACATTCTCATGCATTTTAATCCAACCATCCGTTTTCTATCGCACCTGTTCAAGAAGTCGCATTAAGGGTAAGAAATATTTTATTTATTACTGGTTAGCTTCAGAATAACAATGTTATTAAAAAGAATAAAAGACTTACCAGGGTGTACCCCGCCTTCCGCCCGATTGTAGCTGAGATAGGCGCCAGCGACCCCAAAAGGGAATAAGCGGTAGAAAATGGATGAATGGAAAAGACTTATTATACTTTAAAAATGTTGGTCTTGAAAATGCACGCATTTAGTTGTATTCAGTGTTAAAAAATATTATATGGCTCTCACGGAAATACATTTTGAAATATTTGGCCTTCATGGCTCTCTCAGCCAAAAAGGTTCCCGACCCCTGCCTTATATGGTCCCCTAGTGTCCGAATAACTCTAAATTAAGTCTGTGTTACTTTAATAAGGAACTAATTAAAGGTGAATATGTTCCCCATTCTAAAGTGTTACCAAAAAAATCAAACCTTTAGAGGAAAAGAACCATCCGGGTTGTTATAGGCGCAAAGTTCAAAAGTCAGCATCTGTGATGGTATGGGGGTGTATTGGAGCCCAAGGCATGGGTAATTTACACATCTGTGAATGCACCATTAATCCTGAAAGGTACATACAGGTTTTGGAGCGACATGTTGGCATCAAAGCAACGTTATCATGGACGCCCCTGCTTATTTCAGCAAAACAATGCCAAGCCACGTGTTTGCAACAGTGTGGCTTCATAGTAAAAGAGTGCGGGTACTAGACCGGCCTGCCTGTAGTCCAGACCTGTCTCCCATTGAAAATGTGTGGCGGCATTTAAAGCCTAAAATACCACAAAGGAGACCCCGGACTGTAGAACAACTTAAGCTGTACATCAAGCAAGAATGGGAAAGAATTCAACCTGAAAAGCTTCAAAAATTGGTCTCCTCAGTTCCCAAACGTTTACTGAGTGTTGTTAAAAGGAAAGGCCATGTAACACAGTGGTAAAAATGACCCTGTGCCAACTGTTTTGCAATGTTTTGCTGCCATTAAATTCTAAGTTAATGATTATGTTAATGTTAATGTTAATGATTATGTTAATGATTAAGGGACGGCGTGGCGCAGTGGGAGAGTGGACGTGCGCAACCCGAGGGTCACTATTTCAAATCCCACCTAGAACCAACCTCGTCACGTCTGTTGTGTCCTGAGCAAGACACTTCACCCTTGCTCCTGATGGGTGCTGGTTGGCGCCTTGCATGGCAGCTCCCTCCATCAGTGTGTGAATGGGTAAATGTGGAAGTAGTGTCAAAGCGCTTTGAGTACCTTGAAGGTAGAAAAGCGCTATACAAGTACAACCCATTTATTTATTTATCATTTATTATTTGCAAAAACAAAAATATTTATTCAGTTCGAACATTAAATATCTTGTCTTTTCATTCTAATCAATTGAATATAAGTGGAAAAGGATATGCAAATCGTTGTAATCTGTTTTTATTTACGATTTACACAACGTCCTAACTTCACTGGTTTTGGGTTTAGTATTTTGGTTTTATTATGCTGTGGCATCCCCGAGCTTCAGCAGTGTCGTCATTTATTCCTGTCCACTGTTGCATTCCATTTTGGCCAAGGCTTGTATTGATTGGACCGCTGCACAAAGTCCTCTCCAGCTCGCCACAAAAATACTCCACGGAGTTCGAACCCAGACTGCGTTTGGCTTCCCCGTGATTGAAAGCCATGTGTCGTGCTCCCCGCATTACTCCCTGACAATTGGAGCCAAATGAATCCTCCTGGTATTGCCAACTTGAAATATGTCCATGCCACCAGAGAGGAGAAAACCCATTGATGGAGCAACATGCTGGCTCAGGTTTGCGTGTACTAAAACACGTGCAAACTTGATAGCACAGTTCAGTTAAGTGTGCAGAATAATCCATTTAGCATCTGTCTTCACGAATATGCAGAATATATGCTAATTATCAAAAGGCCCACAATACCGGGAGGAGAAGGTGCAAATGCTATATATTATACAGCACGCACAATGTGATTTATCAACACTGATAACTGTTTTGTGAGTACTATTTTGCGTTGTATGTAGCGCATCTGAAAAGTACGCGCAACTGACACAGTTCGGAACACGGCTGTGAAAAATGACAAAGATAGACGAGTAAGAATCCTCCGTCCTACATGTATATGTTTGAACTGCCAGAAATCAAATGTATGAAACATACAGTAGGGCAAAAAAGTATTTAGTCAGCCACCGTCTCCCACTTAAGATGATGACAGAGGTCTGTCATTTTCATCATAGGTACACTTCAACTGTGAGAGACAGAATGTGAAAAAAAAATCCAGGAATTCACATTGTAGGAATTTTAAATAATTTATTTATAGATTATGGTGGAAAATAAGTATTTGGTCAACCATTCAAAGCTCTCACTGATGGAAGGAGGTTTTGGCTCAAAATCTCATGATACATGGCCCCATTCATTCTTTCCTTAACACGGATCAATCGTCCTGTCCCCTTGGCAGAAAAACAGCCCCAAAGCATGATGTTTCCACCCCCATGCTTCACGGTAGGTATGGTGTTCTTGGGATGCAACTCAGTATTCTTCTTCCTCCAAACATGACGAGTTGAGTTTATACCAAAAAGTTCTATTTTGGTTTCATCTGACCACATGACATTCTCCCAATCCTCTGCTGTATCATCCATGTATCCATTTTGGTTTAAACTCAACTCGTCGTGTTTGGAGGAAGAAGAATACTGAGTTGCATCCCAAGAACACCATACCTACTGTGAAGCATGGGGGTGGAAACATCATGCTTTGGGGCTGTTTTTCTGCTAAAGGGACAGGACGATTGATCCAAAACCTCCTTCCATCAGTGAGAGCTATGAATGGTTGACCAAATACTTGTTTTCCACTATAATTTACAAATAAATTCTTTACAATTCCTAAAATGTGAATTCCTGGATTACAGACCTCTGTCATCATTTTAAGTGGGAGAACTTGCACAATCCGTGGCTGACTAAATACTTTTTTTCCCTACTGTATCCATTTTTATATTTTATAGCTGCATGCTCGATGACTTAAAGGAGAACTGCACTTTTCTTGGAATTGTGCCTATTGTCTACTATCTATATGAGAGACAAGAACACAAAACTTTTTTTTTTTTACGTTCTGACATTTAAAAATCGGCTCGTTCTTGGTGGCTAGCAATGCAGCTAATGGGAGCAATTAATTCTACCTCTAAATCATTTTAAAAATGCATTCAAAAACCGTCAACAATACTTAATTTACGTTATGTAACCTGTGTGATAACCAAACTGTATCGACATTGTTATTGTAGGAACTCTTTTTGTAGTCTACTAACACATGCCCATGCTTCAGTATTAGCCGTAAAAGCTAACCACAGCAAGAGATAAGCTAACTTCTACATCAGCATGAACGCGTGTAAGTTTGTAATGCACAATGCCATCGGACACCAAACTGTGCTGACTGAAAAGCATGAACAATCATATTACAGTAAAGTATAATTTCATGTTTTGTTTGTACATAACTAGCCAGGCAGCGTATGTACTGTAGTTGTAATAACATTTACTCAAAGGACAGTTATGTTTTTGGTCCAGCTGGCTAAGGACATTTTTTATGGTTTATTTGGGTGAGCACTCCATTTATGTCAATGTAGCTTGTTTCTAAATTCCACATTTTGCAGCATTGAGTCACTTTCACCTAACTCTCTCGTCTTCCGTCTGCTCCAACATCTCACTCTTCCTCCGTGCTCGCTTCTGGAAACATGTTGTCATTCTCAGTTTATTCAGCTTCAAAAATATAAGGTTGTGAATCGTCATTACCAAGTCTGCCATGATTAGAACACATTCGTGTTTGTTGCCAGAAGTCGGAAGAGCGTTGCTATGGAAATGGAAATAAATGGACTGAGGAAAGAAGTTCCAGTAATGATTAAAATTACTAAAAGAGGGTAAATATTGTACACATTGTTATGGAGGTGCCTGTTACTACATTATACATACACTTGCAGTGTGTATATTGTACATATTACATATTGTTATGAAGGTGTCTGTTACTACATTATATATATACTTGCAGTGTGTATATTGTACATATTACATATTGTTATGAAGGTGTCTGTTACTACATTATATATATACTTGCAGTGTGTATACAAAGCATATTACATATTGTTATGAAGGTGTCTGGTACTACATTTTATATATATATACTTGCAGTGTGTATATTGTACATATTACATATTGTTATGAAGGTGTCTGTTGCTGCATTATATACATAATTGCAGAGTGTATTTAAAACATATTACATATTGTTATGAAGGTGTCTGTTACTACTTTATATATATACTTGCAGTGAGCATATAAAACATATTAGATATTGTTATGAAGGTGTTTGTTACTACATTATATATATACTTGCAGTGTGTATATTGTACATATTGCATATTGTTATGAAGGTGTCTGTTACTGCATTATATACATAATTGCAGAGTGTATTTAAAACATATTACATATTGTTATGAAGGTGTCTGTTACTACATTATATATATACTTGCAGTGTGTATATTGTACATATTACATATTGTTATGAAGGTGTCTGTTACTACATTATTTATCTACTTGCAATGTGTATATTGCACATATTACATATTGTTATGAAGGTCTATGTTACTGCATTATATACATACTTGCAGTGTGTATATTGTACATATTACATATTGTTGTGAAGGTGTCTGGTACTACTTTATACATATACTTGCAGTGTGTATATAAAACATATTGTATATTGTTATGATTGTGTCTGTTACTGCATTATATATATACTTGGAGTGTGTATATAAAACATATTACATATTGTTCTGAAGGTGTCTGTTACTACTTTATATACATACTTGCAGTGTGTATATAAAACATATTAAATATTGTTATGAAGGTGTCTGTTACTACATTATATATATACACTTCAGGGTTTTGAGGGTTAAATCACCAAAAATGATTCCCGGGCGCGGTCAACGCTTCTCCCATTGCTCCCCTCACCTCCCAGGGGGTGAACAAGGGGAAGGGTCAAATGCAGAGGACAACTTTCACCACACCTAGTGTGTGCGCGACAATCATTTGTACTTTAACTTCAGAGGCTTTGAAGGCTATGACACTAACTGATATGAACGTTTTTTATTATCTTTAAAATCCTTAAAAAGAACGACGTGTGTTCAATTCTTATGATTGTGAACGATATGCAAAATTTCCCTAAAAAGCGCAGTTCCCCTAAAAGGGGGCGAAAAGGCGTCTCGTGCCCCTGAATGCAATTTTCTTGCAGAACATGTCAGGATTTTAAAGAGAAGAGCGAGCAAGAGATATAATGTATGTACAGCAGAGGCAAATCTATCGCCGTGTGTGAGACCACAGAACAACAACCCTGTGCAGCAAAAACCTGTGGTTAAGCAGAACAGCATCCCACAGTCCCTTGCTGCTCAGGTAGGAGGAGGGAGCAGGTTGCAGGAGATGATACCCAACATGTCTTGTGTTAAAGAAGGCCATTTTCTCCCGTTAGCGGCCAGTTGAACGCCATTTATCGCGGCATTGTTGTGCCATCACAACGCATGTGTGCTCGCCCTCTAATGGCAGCGCTGCACTTATCACTTTTTTCTCCCACTTGCACCCAAAAGGCCTCATGAATCAACAAAAGCTCTTAAGGCATTCTTTCTTCCTTTTTGATGCAGTCGTGAGCACACAAAGTAGAATTGCTACCGCCGCTCTTTGTTCCTGCGCTAAAAATAAAATGTCATGTTTTCTTGTCCTGGATGAGTTTTCTTTAAAAGTAAAAATGTGTCAGAACAAAAACCTTGGCGCTCTAAAGGAGCCTCCTCGTCATATTTGCTCATCTGATGGTTCTCCTAAAGCAGGGTTCGGCAACCCAAAATGTTGAAAGAGCCATATTGGAACAAAAATACAAAAAACAAATCTGTATGAAGCCGCAAAAAAATAAAACTTGTATATAAATGTTACAATGAAGGCAACACATGACGTAAGTGTCTATATTATTTATATTAGCCTACTATCAAAGTGACTACCGGTATGTGTCGCAGGCTGAGGCGAATCTTCATTGACAGAAACGTTGAAATGTAATATTTATTCTACACATTTTTACACCATTGGAAACATTAGTCAAACTTCTCAGAGGGTGAGATAATTCCTGGATATTAGTGGTTTAAAATGGCCAAAGGTATAGACGTGTGTGTCCAAGTTAAAGGAAACTGCAGCCTGTCTTCTTCAAATGGATTCATTACAATATTTGCAAGCTGGGTAACATTTGCTGTGGTCTGGAACAACATGGCATATACACAACTATCAGAAATACAGCCTATATATATATATATATATATATATATATATATATATATATATATATATATATATATATATATATATATATGTATATATGTATATATATATACATGTATATATATATATATATATATATATACATATATATATACATATATATATATATATATATATATATATATATATATATATATAAAAGGCCTCATGAATCAACAAAAGCTCTTAAGGCATTCTTTCTTCCTTTTTGATGCAGTCGTGAGCACACAAAGTAGAATTGCTACCGCCGCTCTTTGTTCCTGCGCTAAAAATAAAATGTCATGTTTTCTTGTCCTGGATGAGTTTTCTTTAAAAGTAAAAATGTGTCAGAACAAAAACCTTGGCGCTCTAAAGGAGCCTCCTCGTCATATTTGCTCATCTGATGGTTCTCCTAAAGCAGGGTTCGGCAACCCAAAATGTTGAAAGAGCCATATTGGAACAAAAATACAAAAAACAAATCTGTATGAAGCCGCAAAAAAATAAAACTTGTATATAAATGTTACAATGAAGGCAACACATGACGTAAGTGTCTATATTATTTATATTAGCCTACTATCAAAGTGACTACCGGTATGTGTCGCAGGCTGAGGCGAATCTTCATTGACAGAAACGTTGAAATGTAATATTTATTCTACACATTTTTACACCATTGGAAACATTAGTCAAACTTCTCAGAGGGTGAGATAATTCCTGGATATTAGTGGTTTAAAATGGCCAAAGGTATAGACGTGTGTGTCCAAGTTAAAGGAAACTGCAGCCTGTCTTCTTCAAATGGATTCATTACAATATTTGCAAGCTGGGTAACATTTGCTGTGGTCTGGAACAACATGGCATATACACAACTATCAGAAATACAGCCTATATATATATATATATATATATATATATATATATATATATATATATATATATATATATATATATATATATGTATATATGTATATATATATACATGTATATATATATATATATATATATATACATATATATATACATATATATATATATATATATATATATATATATATATATATATATATTTGTATATGTATGTATGTATATATGTATATATATATATATATACATGTATATATATATATATATATATATATATATATATATATATATATATATTTGTATATATATATATGTATATATGTATATATATATATATATATACATGTATATATATATATATATATATATATATACATATATATATATATATATATATATATATATATATATATATATATATATATATATTGGGGGTGGCGGCGATGACCAAGAAGAAGGTGGAGTTGGAATATAATTACAACACTTTATGTACATATTTATATACATATTTGTATAATAGTCACGAGGTGGCGACTTGTCCGGGGTGTACTCCGGCTTCCGCCCGATTGTAGCTGAGATAGGCACGAGCAACCCCAAAGGGAATAAGCGGTAGAAAATGGTTGGATGGATACATATTTATATAATATGTAACCACAAGCTCCATTCGCAGACAGAGTCCCATTGCTTTTATGAGCGGTCGAGCGAGTCAAAAGCCGGAAAAAAACAAAAACATGTTTTTATTTTTTTTGTGGCAGCCGTAATTATTTCGTGGCAGGCCGCCACAAATGAATTAATGTGTGGGAAACCCTGTATATATTCCCTGCTTGGCACTCAGCATCAAGAGTTGGAATTGGGGCTAAATCACCGAAAATGATTCCAAGCGTGGCCATTTCTGCTGCTCACTGCTCCCCTCATCTCCCAGGGGGTGAACAAGGAGATGGGTCAAATGCAAAGGACACATTTCACTACACCTAGTGTGTGTGTGACAATCATTGCTACTTTAACTCAACTTAATATTACATACAGATAATGTGGCATGAGACATGCAAATATAAATTCCATCCATTATGTACTGCTTGCCTGTGTATCGGCTGGGGACATCTCTGCGCTGCTGATCCGCCTCCACTTGGGATGGTTTCCTGCTGGCTCCGCTGTGAACGGGACTCTCGCTGCTGTGTTGGATCCGCTTTGGACTGGACTCTCGCGACTGTGTTGGATCCATTGTGGATTGAACTTTCACAGTATCATGTTAGACCCGCTCGACATCCATTGCTTTCGTCCTCTCCAAGGTTCTCATAGTCATCATTGTCACCGACGTCCCACTGGGTGTGAGTTTTCCTTGCCCTTATGTGGGCCTACCGAGGATGTCGTGGTGGTTTGTGCAGCCCTTTGAGACACTAGTGATTTAGGGCTATATAAGTAAACATTGATTAATTGATTGATTGATCTTCCGCTTATCCGAGGTAAGTAAAGGGAATTAAATGAGCTCAAATATAGCTACAAACGAGGCATAATGATGCAATATGTACATACAGCTAGCCTAAATAGCATGTTAGCATCGATTAGCTTGCAGTCATGCTGTGGCCAAATATGCCTGATTAGCACTCCACACGAGTCAATAACAAACAAAGCTCACCTTCGTGCATGCATGCACAGCATGAAACGTTTGGTGGACAAAATGAGACAAGGAGTGGCACAAAACATGTCTTTCTGTGGCAACATCGGAGAAAGTTGTACATGAAAACATGCGTCACACAACTACGGTGAGTTCAAGGACCGCCAACATTAGTAGGACAAAACGGCGCTGGACATATACTGTCATCAGTGAAGCATAAACACAAATATTAAACAGTGGGCTTTCTGACAATTAGGAAGTTTTAAATCATATTTTTCCTCCTACTGAAACCGTATTAAAACAAAAAAATATATTACCCACCTTTTTTTTCCTTTTTCCTACATTTTTGAAAAAGCTCCAGGGAGCTTCTAAGCATGCGGCTTTGGAACCTCGGGTTGCCGACCCCCGGTCTAAAGTGATCACTCTCTTGACCCGTCTTTCCCCTGGCTTTTGTTTTCCAGGAGATCAGGAACATGCACAACGAGCAGCTGATGGACATCCGGCGTGAGGAGGAGATGGAGATGTCTGACGACGACATGGAGGAATGCCCGGACAGCAAGGACTCTGAAGACTCAGGTAAGCACTGCCTTTCGTTCCACACGCCGACAAAAATGGGTAATTTTAGGCCGATTGTCAAACCCACTCAAACAAACTTTTTTGAGTGACACATCACATGGTGCTATTTTGATTTGGAATTAGACTTTGACGAACTTTATTGATCCACAAGGGATCAACATACTCAGTGGCCTAGTGGTTAGAGTGTCCGGCCTGAGATGGGTAGGTTGTGAGTTCAAACCCCAGCCGAGTCATACCAAAGACTATAAAAATGGGACCCCTTACCTCCCTGCTTGGCACTCAGCAACAAGGGTTGGATTTAGGGGTTAAATCACCAAAAATTATTCCCGGGTGCGGCACCGCCTCTGCTCACTGCTCCCCTCACCTCCCAGGGGGTGATCAAGGGTATGGGTCAAATGCTAAGGACAAATTTCACCACACCTAGTGTGTGTGTGACAATCATTGGTACAAACCCCGTTTCCATATGAGTTGGGAAATTGTGTTAGATGTAAATATAAACGGAATACAATGATTTGCAAATCATTTTCAACCCTTATTCAGTTGAATGTGCTAAAAAGACAACATATTTGATGTTCAAACTGATTTAAAAAAAATAATAATAATTATGCAAATAATCATTAACTTTAGAATTTGATGCCAGCAACACGTGACAAAGAAGTTGGGAGAGGTGGCAATATATACTGATAAAGTTGAGGAATGCTCATCAAACACTTATTTGGAACATCCCACAGGTGTGCAGGCTAATTGGGAACAGGTGGCTGCCATGAATGGGTATGAAAGCAGTTTCCACGAAATTCTTAGTAATTCACAAACAAGGATGGGGCGAGGGTCACCAATTTGTAAGCAAATTGTCGAACAGTTTTAGAAGAACATTTCTCAACGAGCTATTGCAAGGAATTTAGGGATTTTAAAGTTAAAGTTAAAGTACCAATGATTGTCACACAGAAACTAGATGTGGCAAATGTGTTCCCTGCATTTGACAGGCAGTATAGCTCGGTTGGTAGAGCGGCCGTGCCAGCAACTTGAGGGTTGCAGGTTCAATCCCCCCTTCTGCCATCCTAGTCACTGCTGTTGTGTCCTTGGGCAAGACACCTGCTCCCAGTGCCACCCACACTGGTTTAAAAATGTAACTTAGATATTGGGTTTCACTATGTAAAGCGCTTTAAGTCACTAGAGAAAAGCGCTATATAAATATAATTCACCTCACCCATCACCCCCTTGGAGGTGAGGGGAGCAGTGGGCAGCAGCGGTGCCACGCCCGGGAATCATTTATGGTGATTTAACCCCCAATTCCAACCCTTAATGCTGAGTGCCAAGCAGGGAGGTAATGGGTCCCATTTTTATATTCTTTGGTATGGCTCGGCCGGGATTTGAACTCACGACCTACCGATCTCAGGGCGGACACTCTAACCACTAGGCCACTGAGACCATCTACGGTCCGTAAAATCATCAAAAGGTTCAGAGAATCTGGAGAAATCACTGCACCTAAGTGATATTACGGACCTTTGATCCCTCAGGCGGTATTGCATCAAAAACCCGACATCAGTGTGTAAAGGATATCACCACATAAAGTTGAGGAATGCTCATCAAACACTTATTTGGAACATCGCACAGGTGTGCAGGCTAATTGGGAACAGGTGGGTGCCATGATTGGGTATAAAAACAGCTTCCCCAAAATGCTCAGTCTTTCACAAGAAAAGATGGGGCGAGGGTCACCCCTTTGTCCACAACTGCGTGAGCAAATTGTCAAATCAGTTTAAGATCAACGTTTCTCAAAGTGCAATTGCAAGAAATTTAGGGATTTCAACATCTACGCTCCATAATATCATCAATTTCCCAACTCATATGGAAACGGGGTTTGTACATTGATGAATTTTTGTTGTAGAATCTTATATGAGTGAATGTTTGGCCATTCCAGTGTTAATTTTGTTGACGAAAAATTTTCGTCATAGTTATCGTCAACGACCTTTTTTTTCTGACTAAAACGAGACAATAACTAAATAAAAAAATAATTTACGTGGACTAAGACGATGACGAGGTGTATTGACATATTCGTCAACGAATAAAAACGAGGCGAAAATGTTTGCCAGAGACGAGATCCAATCGGAACTCATTTTGTTAGGAAGAGGCGGGAGGAGTTGGGAAGCGAACCAATCAGAGCGACGTGGTAAGGAAGTTACGTAAACGTAGTTTGCGTTTGAGACTGACCCGAGAATGCGCTGCAGAAGATAACATGTCAACGCCGGGGAGGAAGAGGAGAGAAGACATATGGGGAAATTTTATATTTGAGGTCAAATATAACAAGACTCGGTGTAAGAAATGCAGCACGAGGATTACGGGGAAAAACACAACAAACTTGAAGCGACATTTACAGTCGAATCACCCCGAAATCCACACACAGGTAAGCATTTTCCACAACATACAACTCACTCGACGTTATCCCGTTTATTACACGGCTTACTCGTGAAATACTAAATTTGAGACATGATTTTCATCAAAATACGACTTGTATCGGTGATTTTTCCGCTGTTTTGCTTTGACTTTCAGAAATTGAAGGGAACGTTTACATATTACCCTTTAGTCGACTAAATCTGCTGTAGTTTTCGTCGAGTATAATCTTATATTTCGTCAACTAAAACTAGACTAAAACTGAAACAATTTAAATAACTAAATTATGACTAAAACTAAATTACATTTTAGTCAAAAGACTATGACTAAAACTAAATTATATTTTAGTCAAAAGACTATGACTAAAACTAAATCAAATTTTGCTGTCAAAGTTAGCACTGGGCCTTTCACACAACTATTGTATTTTGTCACCGAAAAAACTTTGATGCATTTCCTCCTTCCTTGCAACCCGTCGAGGCAGCTCCCCTGTGCTACTTTCTTCCACACATTGTTAAAGCCATTATGCCTCCGTTATTTCTTCCGTACACCTTTCAACATAGGCTCCTTCCTGCACTCTTTCAGCTCATTTTGTTCACTTTTCTGTCATTTTTGGAATGATTCAGGAGGCAAAAATCGCCTTTTTTCGAGTGAAAAGCGAACACCTTTTCGTGCGTGCAGAGAACACGCTCGGGGTGTGTAGAGGCGTGCGTATGGTGTCATATTAGTGCCAAAAATCCAAGCGCATAAAAACTGTTAGGGCTCGCTGATTCTCCACTTCGCCGTCTCGGTCTGTGCGCTCTCTGTGTACTCCTGGCATCTCTCCTCGCGCTGTCATGTTTGTTTTGGCACTTTGTGGGGTGGGTATGCTTAGACGGCCCCTTCTTTCTGATTGGCTCTGAGCATTTTTTCATATGACTAATCAGAAGCATAGAATGGCAAGTCATCACAGTGAAAGGCAAAGATTTATGTAAACCCCCAGAATCGATTTATTTTCAACACCCCTATAATAAGGCTTACCTGTGAAGTTTTGGATTCAAAAACATGGGAAATTGTATTGAGTCGTCCCACCATATTGTATCCAAATGGTTATATGTACTACTTTAATCTTGATACTATTATTTCAAATTAAGTCCTATCATAAAGACAATTATTGTTAAATTTGCTAATGCAAAATACTCCTGTCCAAAGGCAAAACGTAGTAACTCACTTCTAGCTGATTTTGAGAAAATAAAGGAAAACCAATCTATCTTGATGCTGTCTTACAAAGATCTACAAAGTCATCAAACGTATAGATGTTTTTTTGAGCTTTCATTTTCTTGCCGATTGAGCCATGGATTGAATCTGCTCTCATGAATGTGTGCCCTTTCTCCAGATATTTTATCACAATCTCGGGTGGGCCCCATTCTGCGTTTGCACATTGGGCAAGAGCCGTGTACAGCATCCAGTTTTTATTTTGACCTCCACAGTTATCTGCCCAAAAGAGTATGCAAGGGGAAGAATCAAGAACAATACATTTAATGAAGGTGCTTGCAACGTCCCGGGCCAATCTTCCAAATATCCCCTCGTGCCATAATATCACATAATCAGCTTGACCGTCGGCCCCCATTCGTGCAAATGTCTCATTAAAGACAATAAGGCGACTGACAAAGAAGCTCCGATTGGTCCCTTGAGATACTAGGTTTTTCTGTTGTATCTACGCGGTTATGTGGTAGTTGCTAGGTCCTGCCATGCGCGTAACAGCTTACTTACGGAACAAACTACAATATCGCATACACTAATGTAAAGCATATCACCTAGGAACTCCAAAATTATTATCAGCTCAGTTTTGACCAACATTTAGTTACTGGGTTTTGCCTTTGGACGGGAGAATACCACACAGGTTCAATATGACACTTTTCTCTTTTTCACATGTTAATGAAAAAGAGAGGCAGAGAAATGTTTTTTTTTTCTTAACTTGTATTTAAATTATTACTACATTAAAATATATGACATTTAAGGGAAAATGCTAATATGGCGGGAAAGAGGTAGCCTGGAATGCCAGCCCACACGATTTTTCATTTACATTCAAATTTCGTAATGCAAAAGAGATGGGCTGGCTAGTCAGGCTAGGAAAGAGGTGTAAAATACAGGATGTTTCCGGCCAAAATGGGATACTTGACAAGTATTAGGACTATGATGAGAAGAAAAGTAATAAAACCAGCAACAAGCGAAACAACACACATGCAGGGATGCTGTGTGAACTAGCAAGTCCAGGAGCTTTTTTTATTAACTCAAGTGCAGTGCATTAAATGTTTTCAACTAAGATAGCAGTGGAGCTTCCCTTCTTCTAACAAGTCAGTAAACCCTTACAATCACTCCAAACCAGTTCAATAATGTAAATAACTGTCCCTCAACTGACCTCTTTTTCAGCCGACATTTTTTTATCCACTTCTTCCTCCGTAAATCTTGATACATATTGACCATGACCCGCCCTGCTATACTTCTGATTGGCCCTGAGCATTTTTCGCCTGACCAATCAGAAAGGGGGGGGTCGTCTAAGCATACCCGCCCCCAAAGTGCCAAAAGTCTAAGCATACCTGCCCCCAAAATGCCAAAAGTCTAAGCATACCATGTTGTTTTTGACAACCATCTTACATTTAGTCTTAGTCTTTGTCTTTTGGACTAAAATGCTTATTAGTTTTAGTCACATTTTAGTCACTTTTATATGTGATAGTTTTAGTCCAGTTTTAGTGGACGAAAACTCAAAAGGGTTTTAGTCTAGTTTTAGTCGATGAAAAGTCAAAAAGGTTTTAGTCTAGTTTTAGTCCCCAAAAAAAATAATAAAAAGTATAATATAAGTATATAAGTATAGTCTTTTAACAAATTAATTTAGGTCAGTAAGTATCGGAGATTGCTGTTGGGCAGTGTCACACAGCAGATCTATAAGTTCAACCCATTGTAAGCTTGCAGATCTGCTATTTTCACAAATAATAACAATAAAGGAATGGTTTTAGACATATAAGGTTTCCACCCAACAGCAAATTTCTGATCCAAGGATTGTGTATTACACACAGATAAAGTGGTAACAAGGGAATCAAAGTTCATTACTCCAAAAAAGCCAAAAAACAAAAACATTCTACTTCAGCAATTGCGGCTTTATTTCTCAGAATTTGTTAAAGTACAATGAACGTAAACATGCCCAAAATATGAGTGATGGATGAGGAACACATGCTCAACTTGGCCCTGTCTGCCAGTGCAATTACAACAGATATCATACAACCCCACTCTATCTGTAATTTGTGCAAACCATGTAATAAAAATAATCAATTTATTCCAGAGAGTTATACTGTACATACATACAAACATGTTTTTAAGTTTTTGGAACAAAATAGACCACCCTGTAAATACTGTAAACACTAGTCAATTCAATAAATAAAAATAACAACAGTGTTTAATATGAATTAGAGGAGGGCTTGTCTCATAACAAGAACAAACTTAATATCACAATCACATATCTGTATCTGTACTAATAAAGCTAGCAGACTCTACGTATAACAGTAACTGGACCTGTTTAACACGTCAAGTTAGGTGCTGACAGAAGTACTCACAAAGAGATAACCACACCGTCACTGAATGTAAACATGCAGCTAAAGTAAAACACACATAATGAATTGATGTTAGCGTAACAAAAGCTAACTTTAGCCTGAAGTTAGCAGCCCATTTGCGCCAGGAGTATGTGGAAAACGTACTAATGTATTAGCTTACTATGACATTTATCGATTATGTTAACATCATTTGTAACTTATCTTCGAAAAAATATCCTTGTGGCGAGCCTTAAGGTGCCTCATTTTTTCTGCATATTTTGTGGCCACAATTGTCACCGTCTTCCTTCACAATACATTCTGTTTTATTATCTGCTGGGTTATATTTAAAATACACCCATATGTTGTCTGCGACCACCGAGGCCCTGTGTTGAAACTGCAGCCGCCATCACGGTCCATTGCCTGATGAACAACAACAGTGTGACGTGTTGAGCACGTTGTGCGTTGCACGCCAGTTGCTGGGCGTGACCAAACAAGGATAGAATGCAGCAGCAGATACTTTTTAGGTTTTAAATGACACACACAATAAACAGAAATGTCATGCATGTTAAACGTCTGACAGATTACTCACTAACATTTATCGTTCGTTCTCGTCTCGTCAACGAAAACTCACACACGTCTCGTCATGTTTTCGTCATCAGAGAGACACGTTTATCTCGTCACCGTCTCGTTATCGTCATGAAAAAAAGCGGCGTCAAAGAAATGATTTCGTCGTCGTCATCGTTGGCGAAAACAACACTGAAGCATACCCGTCCCCTAAGTGCCAAAAGTTTAAGCATACCCGCCCCCAAAGTGCCAAAAGTCTAAGCATACCCGCCCCCTAAGTGCCAAAAGTCTAAGCATACCCGCCCCCTAAGTGCCAAAAGTCTAAGCATACCCGCCCCCAAAGTGCCAAAAGTCTAAGCATACCCGCCCCCTAAGTGCCAAAAGTCTAAGCATACCCGCCCCCAAAGTGCCAAAAGTCTAAGCATACCCGCCCCCAAAGTGCCAAAAGTCTAAGCATACCCGCCCCCTAAGTGCCAAAAGTCTAAGCATACCCGTCCCCAAAGTGCCAAAACGAAGACGGCGCGTGCACACATAGGCGCCGCGCGCACGCGACACCCTTTTGCGCACGCGTAGTCAAAGGCACCACATGCGCACGCGTAGTCAAAGGCACCACATGCGCGCGCGTAGTCAAAGGCATCACATGCGCGCGCACGAATTGGAGAATCAGCGCGCGATAACAGTTTTTATGCGCTTGGATTTTTGCCACTAATGTGACGCCATACGTGCGCATCTGAAGCTGTTGTCAACGCAGGTCAATAGAACAAGGTGGCATACCTTCTAATGGGCCCAATTTCTCCTGTTAGTTAAAATGACAGCTCGGCTAATGGGAAGGGAGACGTATGCAAATGCGGCTACCTTCTGCAGTCCTTCTCGGCGGCTGTCTAAGCATACCCGTCCCCAAAGTGCGAAAAGTCTAAGCCTACCCGCCCCCAAAGTGCCAAAAGTCTAGCATACTAGTGCCAAAAGTGTAAGCATAACGCCCCAAAGTGCCAAAACTCTAAGCATACCCGCCCCCAAAGTGCCAAAAGTCTAAGCATACCAGTGCCAAAACTCTAAGGATACCCGCCCCCAAAGTGCCAAAAAACTAAGCATACCAGTGCCAAAACTCTAAGCATAACCGCCTCTAAAGTGCCAAAAGTCTAATTCTACCCGCCCCCAAAGTGCCAAAAGTCTAAGCATACCAGTGCCAGAAGTGTAAGCATAACGCCCCAAAGTGCCAAAAGTCTAAGCATACCAGTGCCAAAACTCTAAGGATACCCGCCCCCAAAGTGCCAAAAAACTAAGCATACCAGTGCCAAAACTCTAAGCATAACCGCCTCTAAAGTGCCAAAAGTCTAATTCTACCCGCCCCCAAAGTGCCAAAAGTCTAAGCATACCAGTGCCAGAAGTCTAAGCATACCCGCCCCCTAAGTGCCAAAAGTCTAAGCCTACCCGCCCCCAAAGTGCCAAAACAAAGACGGCGCGTGCACACATAGGCGCCGCGCGCACGCGACACCCTTTTGCGCGCGCCTAGTCAAAGGCAGCACATGCGCGCGCACGAAGTGGAGAATCAGCACGCGATAACAGTTTTTATGCACTTGGATTTTTGCCACTAATGTGACGCCATACGTGCGCATCTGAAGCTGTTGTCAACGCAGGTCAATAGAACAAGGTGGCATACCTTCTAATGGGCCCAATTTCTCCTGTTAGTTAAAATGACAGCTCAGCTAATGGGAGGGAGACGTATGCAAATGCGGCTACCTTCTGCAGTCCTTCTCGGCGGCTGTCGGCGGTGAGCGCTGATGTCAAGGGCTTGTCATCAGGAGGGGACGGCGGCGGCTAATGTGGCAGTTTGTGCCGTCCGTAATAGCGCTCGCCCCTCGCTGACTCTTAAACAAGGGACCTGTGGTTACATGTCAACACACCCCACTTGACTTATAAAAGAAAACACACCTGTGTAACTACTCAGGTACTCTTTTAAGAGCCGATCGATGATCTGCGTCACGACGAGAGGAAAAAGCTGGCGGTCTAGGCGTGGAGCACGAACCCTGTCACGGACAGGTCGATAGCCACGCCCGCTGAATAAACCGACGTCTGGGGATGTGGCCACGCGTTTGACATCTCTTCACACCGCCTTGATGGATCTTTTCGATCGATGCTCCTCCAATCAAACGTGAGCAGGAGGAGAGTTCATTAGCAGTCTTCCCTGCCGCAGTACTCATAAATACACACAACAAAGCTAAGGGTCTTATCTTCTCAGTCCACTCAGCGTATTGCGTTTTCCTTTTCTCCGCTTTGAAGCCCAGCCGTGCCGATAATACCAGACATCCCTTGAGGCCGGCATACTATAACCCGTCTTAAGGCTTCGCTCGATAGGTCGGGTCATGTGTCCAGAAGAGAGCCTGGCGGACAAAACGCCCTGGGATTATCCCCGACTTTCAGCCGCCGGTAATCTGTTGGGGAATATTGAATTAGCGTCCGCCTGGGGTCGGCTCCAGCTCGCCGCGACCTTGCCCGCGATGAGTGCTTTAGCGATCGGGTGGATGGACTGATGGCTTTCGCAAAGCCAGCGTTTCAACCATCCTGCAGATGTTCGCTCAAGTGAAGAAATCAATGACAATAAATTATCAGCTAACTTGATATTGATTTTGAATGACAGAGCTCAACTAAGGACTAAGAAATCGTTTTTTCCCGCAATTAAATATTTATAACTAACTTAGATTTCTGGTTTGAATGAAAGACTAAATTAGGTAATTGAAGCCATCCATCTTCTTCCGCTTATCCGAGTTAGTGTCGCGGGGGCAGCAGCCTAAGCAGGGAAGCCCAGACTTCCCTCTCCCCTGCCACATCGCCCAGCTCTTCCCGGGGGATCCCGAGGCGTTCCCAGGCCAGCCGGGATGCATAGTCTTCTCAATGTGTCCTGGGTCTTCCCCGTGGCCTCCTACCGGTCGGACGTGCCCTAAACACCTCCCTAGGGAGGCGTTCCGGTGGCATCCTGACCAGATGCCCGAACCACTTCATCTGGTTCCTCTCGTTCCTCTACCAAATGACAGATCTTCTCACCCGGCGGAAGAAACTCATTTTCGGCCGTTTGTACCCGTGATCTTGTCCTTTCGGTCACAACCCAAAGCTCATGACCATAGGTGAGGATGGGAATGTAGATCGACCGGTAAATTAAGAGCTTTGCCTTCCGGCTCAGCTCCTTCGTCGCCACAGCGGATCGATACAGCGCCCGCATTACTGAAGACGCCGCACCGATCCACCTGTCGATTTCACAATCTACTCTTCCCTCACTCGTGAACCAGACTCCTAGGTACTTGAACTCCTCCACTTGGGGCAGAGTTTCCTCCCCAACCTGTAGGTGGCACTCCACCCTTTTTCGGGCAAGAACCATGGAACACAGACTAAGACACAGACTAGCATTCAACAAAACGGTAAGACTTTAGTATGGGGAACATAATCACCATTAATTAGTTGCTAATTAACATGCAAATTAGTAACATATTGGCCCTTAATTAGTCAATATTAAGTACTTATTAAGGCTTTATTCTGCATGGCCTTATAATACAACCAGTAAGCCATTAACGAAGAGTTAACTAAACCTAACTCTTATTGCTTATTAGTAACCCTAACCCTTAAATGTCCAAATAACTCTAAATTCAGTCTTTGTTACTTTAACAAGCAACTCATTAATTATGAATATGTTCCCCATACTAAAGTGTTACCATAAAAACAAAAGGAACATGTTCGTTGTGCTTGCTCATATGGGGTTTATTCTTTATTTATTTGTATTGTTTTAGGGCTGTCAAATGATTTTTTTTTAAGTCAGGTTAGGACATTGGGCGTATATTGTAGCGTCCCAGAATAGTTAGTGCTGCAAGGGGTTCTGGGTATCTTTTCTGTTGTGTTTATGTTGTGTTATGGTGCGGATGTTGTCCCGAAATGTGTTTGTCTTTCTTGTTTGGTGTGGCTTCACAGTGTGGCCCATATTTGCAACAGTGTTAAAGTTGTTTATACGGCCACCCTCAGTGTGACCTGTATGGCTGTTGACCAAGTATGCTTTGCATTCACTTGTGTGTGTGAAAAGCCCTAGATATTATGTGATTGGGCCGGCATGCAAAGGCACTCTCTCTCTCTCTCTCTCTCCACTTTATTTATATAGCACATTTAAACAACAATAACGTTTCCAAAGTGCTGCACAGCCATGTTAAAAACAATATTATGCTCCACCAATGACTGAACAAAACAAAAAATGAATAAAAATAAAACCAATAAAAACAATATAAAAACAAATATGATTAAAAACTATTTTAAAGGGTAAAATCAATTAAAGAGCCTTTAAGGTTTATTGACGCTCTGTACTTCTCCCTATGTCCGTCTACCACTCCGTACAGCGGCGTTTTAAAAAGTCCTTTGTGAAACAGATAATTTTGAAACCGATACCAATAATTTCCGATATTACACTCTAGTTCAGGGGTCGGGAACCTTTTTGACCGAGAGAGCCATGAAAGCCAAATATTTCAAAATGTATTTCAGTGAGAGCCATATCATATTTTTTAACACTGAATACAACTAAATGTGTGCATTTCTAAGTAAGACCAACATTTTTAGAGTATAATAAGTCTATTGTTTTTAATAACATTGTTATTCTGAAGCTAACCAATAATAAATAAAATGTCATGTCTGTTGATCATGTTTTTCTTTGGCCATGTGCTGTTTGTCCTTTGGAGTCTTTAAGTTCCTGTTTTTTTCCACTCCCTTGTCTGGTTTCCTTGGTTACTCATTCTGTCCACCTGTCTCTGGTGGACAAAATGCCCGCTCACCTGCTTCCCGAGCACTGATCAGAGGCAGTATTTAAGCTCGTCTTTGCCAGTCAGTCGCCCTGGCGTCAATGTGATCTTTTCTTGCTCTGTGCTGACTTGTTTCATGCCTTGCCATAGTTTCGTGATTCATGCCATGCAGAGTAAGTTTTGTTTGATAGTCTGTTTATGCGTTAGCTTTGTTCCTTAGCCCAAGTTGTGCCTCCGCTGTGAGCGATTTTTGTTTGTATCTTTTTGTAGTTTAAATTAAATCATGTTTTTACCTAAATGCCATGTCCCGAGTAGTCCGTCTGCCTTCCTGGGGGAATGACCCTGCAGCAAGCTGCGACCCCCCCCATCGTGACATAAAATACTTTTTACCATTAATGCGACTTCTTGAACAGGTGCGGTAGAAAACGGATGGATGGATTTAAATGCATGAGAATGTTTTATATTTCGCACGTTATTTTTAGCACTATGATTACCAGCAAAATTATTCATAATTATGGTGTTAAGCAATGTCAGCTAAGATTTATTTGAGAGCCAGATGCAGTCATCAAAAGAGCCACATCTGGCTCTAGAGCCATAGGTTCCCTACCCCTGCTCTATTTACTGTGCTAGAAAAATAGTTCCTTAGTGTTCGCTCTTATGATAACAATGTTGCTATAACTTGGTTATTAAACAGGAGTATTGTTGATGTTTTTTAATGCATTTTTAAAGTGATTTAGAGGTAGAATCGATTGCTCCCATTAGCTGGATTGCTATCTACCAAGAACAAGACAATTTTTTCAAGTTTGACAGCTAAAAAAAGATCAAATATTTTGTCTTTTTGTCTTTCATACGGTAGGCAAAATTCCCCAAAGAAATAAAAAAGTGCAATTTTAAATTTCCAGTCTCCTGTTTCCATTGCAATGTATGGCGCCCTGTGTAGGCAGCAGGCTGAATTATTACATTGAATCGACTCCACAGAACAGAAAGGATGCCCATCATTCTTCTTAAAGGTCACTCCTTCCTTTTAGATGGTGGTGGTGGTGGTGGTGGGCTCGATTAATTCACACGCACCTCACTAACCTCGTCGTGTCCGATGGACAGGCTCGGGCTTTTTTTTCGCTTTGTCTTATTGCGGGGGTTCGATTTAAAGACTTTTAATTACATCCGGAGAAAGGATCATATAGGCCGTGTGCCAATTTTCAAATGTCCTTAAATGAACGGAAGGTGGTTAAAGTCGCTTCAGTGTTAATATTGAGCAAAGAGGGTTTGGAAAAACACTGGATGATAAAATGTTTTAAATATTTTATCATTTATATTATAATAAAAAATTGACCAAACTAAAATTGTTTAATTTTTTTTCTATATGAATATTTCTTTAGTGCTGTTAAAGGATTTTTGTTTAATCAGATGAATCACACTTTTGAATTCAGATTATTTACAGCTTATTACTTACTTTCTTTATTAAAGTTAGCCTATAAAAAGAGTCTATCATGTAGACATAAAAATGCAATTTTACTTTCATAATGTCAAAAAGGAAAATGTTTAAATTTTAACAACATTTTAATTGAACAGTTTTATCTAAAGTGCATTCAAGGCCTACTGAAACCCACTACTACCGACCACGCAGTCTGATAGTTTATATATCAATGATGAAATATTAACATTGCAACACATGCCAATACGGCCGGGTTAATTTACTAAATTGCAATTTTAAATTTTGCGCCGAAATATCCTGCTGAAAACGTCTCGGTATGATGACGTCTGCGCGTGACGTCACCGATTGTAGAGGACATTTTGTTCCAGCATCGTGGCCAGCTATTAATCGTCTGTTTTCATCGCAAATGTCCACAGTATTCTGGACATCTGTGTTGGTTAATCTTTTGCAAGTTGTTCAATGGACAATGGAGACATCAAAGAAGAAAGCTGTAGGTGGGAAGCGGTGTATTATGGCCGGCTTTAGCAACACAAACACAGCCGGTGTTTCATTGTTTGCATTCCCGTAAGATGAAAGTAAATTTTTGCTATGGAACAGAGATGTCAAGCGAACACGGTTGGATTGGACCACACACACAAAGTAGAGGTGTATTATGTGTATTAATAAAAAACATTTTACCATTCTGTATTCTGAAGGCGATCTATGTCGTGTGCTACTCCAGCATCAATATCAGCAGCGCTCGTCCTCCTGACCGTCACCGTCAGATTCAAAGCGGTATGGCTCTGTCCCTTGTTGCGGTTGGGCCTGGCCGAGTGGTCCTGCCACCCCCACGGCTGCCACGGCGCCTCTCACAGCATCTTCCCTATCTGAATTGCTCCCACTGCCCTCTTGTCATTTTTTTTTCTAGTCCTTCACTTTCACGAATCTTTCATCCTCGCTCAAATTAATGGAGAAATCGTCGCTCTCTCGGTCCGAATCGCTTTCGCTGCTGGTGGCCATGATTGTAAACAATGTTCAGATGTGAGGAGCTTCACAACCCGTGACGTCACACGCATATCGATATGTATGCTACTTCCGGTACATGCAAGGCTTTTTTATCAGCACCAAAAGTTGCGAACTTTATCGTCAATGTACTCTACTAAATCCTTTCAGCAAAAATATGGCAATATCGCAAAATGATCAAGTATGACACATAGAATGGACCTGCTATCCCCATTTAAATAAGAAAATCGCATTTCAGTAGGCCTTTCAGGGTGTAGTTTGAAATACAATTAGCGTGATTATCTGCGCACCGAATTTTTCGGAGTATAAGTCGCACCTGCCGAAAATGAATAATAAAGAAGGAAAAAAAAACACATATATAAGTCGCACTGGAGTATAAGTCGCATTTTTGGGGGAAATGTATTTAACAAAACCCAACACCAAAAATAGACATTTGAAAGACAATTTAAAATAAATAAAGAATAGTGAACAACAGGCTGAATAAATGTACCTAATATGACGCATAAATAACCAACTGAGAAGTTGCCTGGTATGTTAACGTAACATATTATGGTAAGAGTCATTCAAATAACTATAACATATAGAACATGCTATACGTTTACCAAACAATCTGTCACTCATAATCGCTAAATCTCATGAAATCTTATCTGTCTACTCTCTTACGTGAATGAACTAAATAATATTATTTAATATTTTACGGTAATGTGTTAATAATTTCACACATAAGTCGCTCCTGAGTATAAGCCGCACCCCCAGCCAAACTATGAAAAAAAACAGCGACTTATAGTCCGAAAAATGCGGTATATGCAGGATTAATGCCGCCATTTTTTTGTTTCATCAGATGAGCTAACTTTTTATTTTTGACACCCCTAAAGTGAATATATCATTTTAATCAAAGTGTAGATAGAACATGTTAAAAGAGAAATTGAGCAGATATTAACAGTAAATGAACAAGTACATTAATAATCTATCATCATTTTTGTCAAAATGACACAATACTGCATACGTCAGCAGCCAAATTGAGAACTTTTATTTGTTTACTTACTACTAAAAGATCATTTGTCTAGTAGGTTCACTATCTTGTTTAATGACAAAATTGTTCTTTATTTGCAATAAGAAAACATGTTTCATATGCTATAACATTTTCTGTTAAAATCTAGTCAATAATGACATTTTTTTTGTTGTCCCCTTTATTTTGAAAAGTATCAAAATACATTTTAGTACTGGTACCAAAATACTGATATCGGGACAACCCTGCTCCAAACCCACTTTTTTCCTTTCCAATGCTTGGAAAACAATCTTGAGCTACAAACTAATGCTAGTGAGTAAGAGCAGATGTTTTGGGGCGGCGCTTACAGGGTTTTACCGTGGTATTTGCCCGTGTTTGTCAACCACTGTACGAAATGATTCAACTTCACCTATTTGGTCCAAAAAATATTTTTGGGGAATCAATAATTACAATCTGTAAGTAATGTGCCATTGTCGAGTGTTTGTGCTGTTTAGAGCTCGGCAGGGTAACCATGTAATACTCTTCCATATCAGTAGGTGGCAGCAGGTAGTTCATTGCTTTGTAGAAGTCAAAACGCATCAAAAATGGTTTGTCGTGATCCCAATATGCAGAGCACAGCGGGAGACAGCGTGCAGGTAAAAAGGTATCTAATGCTTAAACTAAAAATTAACAAAACGGAAAGGAAAAGGCAGTTTACCATGAATTGATTAACGTGGACCCCAACTTAAACAAGTTGAAAAACTTATTCGGGTGTTACCATTTAGTGGTCAATTGTACGGAATATGAACTGTACTGTGCAACATACTCATAAAAGTCTCAATCAATCAATCAATCAACGAAGCATAGGGATGGCTATGCAAAACAAAAGTAAAACCGAACTGGCTACAAAGTAAACAAAAACAGAATGCTGGACGACAGCAAAGACTTACAGCGTGTGGAGCAGCTGAGTACGGCGTGGCTTATTGGGAGAGTGGCCGTGCCAGCAACCTGAGGGTTTCTGGTTCAATCCCCACCTTCTACAAACTTTGTCACGTCCGTTGTGTCCTTGAGCAAGACACTTCACCCTTGCTCCTGATGGGTCGTGGTCAGGGCCTTGCATGGCAGCTCCTGCCATCAGTGTGTGAATGTGGAAATAGTGTCAAAGCGCTTTGAGTACCTTGAAGGTAGAAAAGCGCTATACAAGTATAACCCATTTACCATTTTGATGGCGTCCACAAAGTACATCCAAAGTAGGAAAGCGTCTGCACAACTGAAATAGTCTTGTTTGCCAATAGTGAAGTGAATGATATTTATATAGCGCTTTTTCTCTAGTGACTCAAAGCGCTTTGCATAGTGAAACCCAATGTCTAATTTTTACATCTAAACCAGTGTGGGTGGCACTGGGAGCAGGTGGGTAAAGTGTCTTGCCCAAGGACACAACGGCAGTGACTAGGATTGCTGAAGCGGGGATCGAACCTTCAACCCTCAAGTTGCTGGCACGGCCGCTCTACCAACCCCGGTATAGAGAGCAGGTCAGGCAATAGCACTCAAAGGCAGGCGTGAAGCTGCTACAGGAAAACACCAACAAAACAGGAAAGACCACCAAAATAACAGCGCAAGACAGGAACTAAAGCACTACACACAGGAAAACATCAACAAACTCAAACAATAAGGTACGACAACCTGGTGGAGTTTCATTTCTGAACGTTTCCCGCTGGTGGTGTGCCTTTGTATTTTCTTTATTAAGAGTTTGAAAAACACTGGAAAATGCAACATTAACTAATGACAAAGATGCTTGTAACTCCAATATTTTGCTCTTATCTCAAAACGCCCCTGCATTGGGCCGCTCTTAAGTTGAGGTCGCACTGCCTGTGTGTGTTTCCAGCTGCAGCCTGCCGGAAAAAGGCCTCAAATGTACCTTGAAACACGACACGCTGGAAAAGCCGCACTGTGCGACCCCCTTGTCACCACGCTGTCTCTGTCCAGGTGTGTCGCAGGCGGAGGCCCTGAAGGAGGAGAACGACTCGCTGCGCTGTCAGCTGGACGCCTACAGGAACGAGGTGGAGCTGCTGAAGCAAGAGCAGGGCAAGAACCAGCCGGTGAGGAGCGAGGAGGAGAGCACGCACAGCCAGCAGCTCAGCTTCCTGCAGCAGGCCCTGCAAGGCATGCAGAAGGTAAACAATGCACTCCCATATGAGGTACACCTGCAATATACGCTAGGACAGGGGTCACCAACGCGGTGCCCGCGGACACCAGGTAGCCCGTAAGGACCCGATGAGTCGCCCGCTGGCCTGTTCTAAAAATAGCTCAAATAGCAGCACTTACCAGTGAGCTGCCTCTTTTTTTTATATTGTATTTATTTACTAGCAAGCTGGTCTCGCTTTACTCGACATTTTTAATTCTAAGAGAGACAAAACTCAAATAGAATTTGAAAATCCAAGAAAATATTTTAAAGACTTGGTCTTCACTTGTTCAAATAGATTAATTTCTTTTTTTACTTTGCTTCTTATAACTTTCAGAAAGACAATTTTAGAGAAAAAATACAACCTTAAAAATGATTTTTGGATTTTTAAAAACATATACCTTTTTACCTTTTAAAATCCTTCCTCTTCTTTCCTGACAATTTAAATCAATGTTCAAGTAAATTTATTTTTTTATTGTAAAGAATAATAAAAACATTTTAATTTAATTATTAATTTTAGCTTCTGTTTTTTCAAAGAAGAATATTTGTGAAATATTTCTTCAAACTTATGATTAAAATACAAAAACATTATTCTGGCAAATTTAGAAGATCTGTAGAATTAAATTTAAATCGTATTAGGCGCCAACGCCCCCCGCGACCCCAAAAGGGAATAAGCGGTAGAAAATGGATGGATGGATGGATTTCAAAGTATTTTGAATTTCTTTTAAAATTTTTGTTCTGGAAAATCTAGAAGAAATACTGATTTGTCTTTGTTGAAAGTATAGCTTGGTCCAATTTGTTATATATTCTAACAAAGTGCAGATTGGATTTCAACCTATTTTAAAAAATTCTAAAATTAATCTTAATCAGGAAAAATTACTAATGATGTTCCATAAATTCTTTTTTTTATTTTTTTTAAAAAAAGAGTGGAATTAGCTAGTTTTTCCTCTTCTATTTTTCGGCTGAATTTTGAATTGTAAAGAGTCGAAATTGAAGATAAACCATGTTTCAAAATTTAATTTAGTTTTTTTTCGTGTTTTCTCCTCTTTTAAACCGTTCAAATAAGTGTTTTTTTCATAATTTATTCTCTACAAAAAAACCTTCCGTAAAAGGAAAAAAAATGTACGACGGAATGACAGACAGAAACACCACTTTTCTTTTTATATATATAGATTTATTTATTAAAGGTAAATTGAGCAAGTTGGCTATTTCTGGCAATTTATTTAAGTGTGTATCAAACTGGTAGCCCTTCGCATTAATCAGTACCCAAGAAGTAGCTCTTGGTTTCAAAAAGGTTGGTGACCCTTGATCTATACACTCTGTACAAATGTACACTCTATACAGTGGTTGAAATGAATATATACATGAATATCTTCATGAAAAAAACAGGGTGGTTGGTGGATTGGGTTATTGCACCGAAGAGAAGGCAGTTATGGGGGTCAATGGGGCAGTCCATTCAGGGTGGTTATGGTCCTACGCGCTTCCGCATCCGCTGACCCCTCTCTGTCAGTTTACGTGGCCTACAACTTCGTGGCTGAGTTGCTGTTGTTCCCAAACTCTTCTATTTTCTTATAATAAAGCCGACAGTTGACTTTGGAATATTTAGGAGTGAGGATATTTTTTCATGACTGGGTTTGATGCACAGGTGGCATCCTATGACAGTTCCACGCTGGAAATCACTGAGAGCGGCCCATTCTTTCACAAATGTTTGTAGAAATAGTGTTCCTGCCTAAGTGCTTGTTTTTGTACACCTATGGTGTGATTAGGACACGTTATACTCATCATTTGGATGGGTGGCCAAATACTTTTGGCAATATAGTGTCTGTAAAGGCAGAATTATATTAATCATTTTTACCTTCCTTGTGGTCTATAAAACATGCAATAATGATGCTGTCGTTAACATTTTCCATAGATTTAAAGGTGTACCATATGCATGGCTTTAGTAAAGTTAGGCAAGAAACATGAACCTGCTTTGCTTTTATGTCAACAACTTTAATCATTTTTTTTAAAGTGAAACAAACCAAATTGCTAGCAGATATTTGTTCAATTTTTTTAAATGAACATTTTAATGAAAAAGACTCCTTAAAAATAAACCCTATTTTTAAGGAAGTGCAATAGTAATTGTCAGACAGTTTGAATATTTCTTTAGGAAATTTAAAGGGGAACTGCACTTTTTGGGGGAGGAATTTTGTCCATTATTCACAATCCTTTTGTGAGACAAGAACACATGCTTTTTATTTTCTTTATACATTCCAACTCGTAAATAAATGCTAGCAAGTGTCCGCTAACTATGCAGGTATTTGGATTTGCTCTATTCCACCTATAAGGCATTCTAAAAAAAACATGTAAAAACCACCATTAATGTTGTACATACACACTGTATGTACGTATATATGTACTGTAATAACAAACACATTCATAACAACAAGTATTATGTACATATTTTGCTCATTTTAAGCATACAGCGACATATTAATTTCACAGACAGAGTCCTGGGTTCAATCCCGTGCTCAGGATCTTTCTGTGTGGAGTTTGCATGTTCTCCCTGTAATTGCGTGGGTTCCCTCCGGGTACTCCCACTTCCAAAGACATGCACCTGGGGATAGGTTGATTGGCAACACTAAATTGGCCCTAGTGTGTGAATGTGAGTGTGAATCTTGTCTGTCTATCTGTGTTGGCCCTATGATGAGGTGGTGACTTGTCCAGGGTGTACCCCGCCTTCCGCCCGAATGCAGCTGAGATAGGCTCCAGCACCCCCCGATATTCTAAAACGGACATGCGGTAGAAAAATGGATTGGATGGATGGACGTCACATTGTTTACTTTCTCCTTCAACAACAAAATTACTAATATGGCAGACTTCATAGATCTATAGTACTTTATTGATTCCATCAGGAGAGTTCCCTCAGGAAAGTTAAAATGAGAGACAATGACTACTTTGGGACATATGGTGACCCACAACCTTAAGTTTTTGAGTTTGAATATACTGAGGAACGAGCTACAAGTTTTAGAAGGTGAGTAATAAGCACACACAGCAAGTAGCACAATTGGTAAGAGCTCAACAAGAATTACAAACAAATATAATTTTCCTTCAACAGCCACATAAACTTCTACACATGCAGACTTCATGGGAGATAACCAACATAAAACTGACACTTACTGTACAATGTCTTCTCTGTGTGATGACGACTGATTGGATGATTATATATTCTCGTTTGGGTGAAGAATTAATCATAATCATGTGGGTATAAAAACAAGAGGGGAACGCAAACAAGCGTCTTTTCATGTCTAAGTTGAATATTAAAGTTGACCAACTTGTGGTTTTATGTCCACAACCTTCTGCTATCCAGGTGAGAGATATGATTTATAATCTAAAATTAACTTTCACCCACTTAAAAGTGATGCAGCAGCTCACCAGCTCAATATGTCAATGTAGCAGCTAAGCCAGTTAGCTTTCTGTGATCAGAGCGCTGCTGGAAGTAATTACTCAATATTGCTAATAGTTTTTTACTATGCAGGTGACAACATGTAAATGGAGTATTGCTGGCACTTTTTGGATGTGTTTAGAGGGCTTTATGGGCGCAATAGTGTATTTCTATTAGCTGCATTGTTTGAATAAGGGGTACCAAAAGATAGATTTTTGAATTAATTGAGATTCTTATTCATAACGATTCTTAATCGATTTGAAAAAATCCGATATAAATTTTTAGAAACATATATTTTTTTCAATCTGTCCTGTCCAGCCACTCAGACAAATCATATTGTTGATGTAGATCAAGGGTGCCCACACTTTTTCTGCAGGCAAACTCCTTTTCAAATGACCAAGTCTCTGGGATCTACCTATTCATATATATCATTTATATTTATTTATTTAATTATGAAGCAGACTTCTGTGTTAACAAGTTAAAGGTGTTCAATGATAATACACCAATGTTTAACACATATAGATTCCTTTCTTTCATGAAGACAAGAATATACGTTGGGGTATTACCTGATTCTGATGACTCGCATTGATTGGAATCAGACAGTAGTGACGATAACGTCTGCATTTTCAAATGGAGGAGAAAAAAAGGCCTCCTTAAACATTTGAACAATACTGAAGAAACAAGTCCAAGTCAGAAAACCAACACATTTAGCTGAACTGCACCAAGAGGAGTGGTCAAAAATTCAACCAGAAGCTTGTGGATGGCTACCAAAAGCTCCTATTGCAGTGAAACTTGCCAAGGGACATTTAAGCAAATATTAACATTGCTGTATGTTTACTTTTGACCCAGCAGATTTGGTCAGTAGACCCGTAATAAATTCGTAAAAGAACCAAAACTTCATGAATGTTTTATGTGCTCCTGTCAAAACGTGGACTGTGGTGAGGTTTGTTTTCCCGAAATGCAAAGGAAGGTGACGGCACATGGTGTGACGGTAAATAAATTATTTTAATCCTAACTCAAAAGCTACAAACAAAAGGCACTCACAGTGGAGACACAAAACTTAGCACAGGGAACAAAACTAATACTTAAACATAAACTATGAACATAAAACAGACAACACTTACTGTGACATGAGCAAAGCCGTATGAACAATGGACATCAGTATATAGAGAACATACAAACACTTTATTTATTGAGTCAAAAATATTAAAGCTCGATGATTGGATAAAATTGCAAACAGCTAAAATGATGTACAAAGCAAATTACAACCTGCTACCAAAGAATGGCCAACAGTTCTTCTCAACCAAAGAGGAGAAATATAACCTTATAGGAAAATCTAATTCAAAACATTTGTATGCACGTACAACACTTAAAACCTTTAGCATATCAATATGTGGAATTAAATTATGGAATGGATTAAGTAAAGAAGTTAAACATTGTACTGATATGATCCAGTTTAAGAGGCTGTTCAAATTAATAGTGCTTACAAAGTACAAAGAAGAAGAATTATGAGAAACACTTTCAACCTTATTGAAAATAAAATATTCTTCATTTCAGTATGTTGGTAATAACTGTATTATTAATTACATGTTACGGAACTGTTGTATTACTCATTCACGGATGTCATTTTACTATTTTGCTGTAAAAAGAGACAGTAAATGAATGTGTATATTTGTGGGCGCTCTGACGTGGGAAAGGGGTAGGATTAAATTAGCTTTGCTTCTTCCTACTCCTTTTCGGACATGATGCGATGTCAGGTGATATGAATCTGTGTGATGTATCCATCCATCCATTTTCTGCCGCTTATTTCCTTTTTGGGGTCGCGGGGGACGCTGGCGCCTATCTCAGCTACAATCGGGCGGAAGGCGGCGTACACCCTGGACAAGTCGCCACCTCATCGCAGTCTGTGTGATGTATTGTGTTGTAAATGTGCTCATGTTCGAGATAAACTTTGAAAAGAAAAAAAAAATTGAACTATGGCATGAACAGAGCAAAAATCAATCAATGTTTACTTATATAGCCCTAAATCACTAGTGTCTCAAAGGGCTGCACAAACCACTACGACATCCTCGGTAGGCCCACATAAGGGCAAGGAATACTCACACCCAGTGGGACGTCGGTGACAATGATGACTATGAGAACCTTGGAGAGGACGAAAGCAATGGATGTCGAGCGGGTCTAACATGATACTGCGAAAGTTCAATCCATAATGGATCCAACACAGCCGCGAGAGTCCAGTCCAAAGCGGATCCAACACAGCAACGAGAGTCCCGTTCACAGCGGAGCCAGCAGGAAACCATCCCAAGCGGAGGCGGATCAACAGCGCAGGGATGTCCCAAGCTGATACACAGGCAAGCGGTCCATCCTGGGTCCCGACTCTAGACGAGCGGTCGATCCTGGGTCCCGACTCTGGACAGCCAGTACTTCATCCATGGCCACCGGATCGGACCGGACCCCCTCCACAAGGGAGAGTGGGACATTGGAGAAAAAGAAAAGAAACGGCAGATCAACTGGTCTAAAAAAGGGAATCTATTTAAAGGCTAGAGCAGGGGTAGGGAACCTGTGGCTCTTTTGATGACTGCATCTGGCTCTCGGATAAATCTGAGCTGACGTTGCTTAACACGATAAGTAATGAATAATTCCACTTGTAATCACAGTGTTAAAAATAATGTTCAAAATATAAAACATTCTCATGCATTTTTAATCCATCCATCCGTTTTCTACCGCACCTGTTCAAGAAGTTGCGTTAATGGTAAGAAGTTATTTATTTATTATTGGTTAGTGTGGTGGAAAGACTATGTCTCCCGGCTGGCCTGGGAACGCCTCGGGATCCCCCGGGAAGAGCTAGACGAAGTGGCTGGAGATAGGGAAGTCTGGGCTTCCCTGCTTAGGCTGCTGCCCCCGCGACCCGACCTCGGATAAGCGGAAGATGATGGATGGATGGATGGATGGTTAGTGTGGGGCTTGCCCTCCTGGGGGTTCTTCAGACCCCCAAGCACCGACATGAGAGCCTGTTTCAGGGTTACAATATTGTTTTATTTTTCAATAAGTCTCTCAGTTGCTTTCCAGCAATAGCATTTCCAGCCCCAACCCAGTCTCTCCTCCTGGCTGCTGCTTATAACAGAGCGACAGGTGATTAGATAACAAGGCCCAGGTGGGCCATCTATGCACCTGTCGCTGCAGGCCCGCAGGCCACGCCCCCTCCATAGTTAGCTTCAGAATAACAATGTTATTACAAAGAATAAGACACCTGTTATACTCTAGAAATATTGGTCTTACTTAGAAATGCACATGTTTAGTTGTTTTCAGTGTTAAAAATAAATATTATATGGCTCTTACGGAAATATATTTTAAAATATTTGCCTTTTTGGCTCTCTCAGCCAAAAAGGTTCCCGACCCCTGGGCTAGAGTATACAAATAAGTTTTAAGGTGAGACTTAAATGCTTCTACTGAGGTGGCATCTCGAACTGTTAACGGGAGGGCATTCCAGAGTACTGGAGCCCGAAATGAAAAAGCTCTATAGCCCGCAGACTTTTTTTGGGCTTTAGGAATCACTAATAAGCCGGAGTCCTTTGAATGCAGATTTCTTGCCGGGACATATGGTACAATACAATCGGCAAGATAGGCTGGAGCTAGACCGTGTAGTATTTTATACGTAAGTAGTAAAACCTTAAAGTCACATCTTAAGTGCACAGGAAGCCAGTGCAGGTGAGCCAGTACAGGCGTAATGTGATCAAACTTTCTTGTTCTTGTCAAAAGTCTAGCAGCCGCATTTTGTACCAACTGTAATCTTTTAATGCTAGACATGGGGAGACCCGAAAATAATATGTTACAGTAATCGAGGCGAGACGTAACAAACGCATGGATAATGATCTCAGCGTCTTTAGTGGACAGAATGGAGCGAATTTTAACGATATTACGGAGATGAAAGAAGGCCGTTTTAGTAACGCTTTTAATGTGTGACTCAAAGGAGAGAGTTGGGTCGAAAAACAAGAGTGATGACACCAGAACGACCAACAGAAAATGACAGGCTTAAATAGTGACATGATTAACGACGGGTGCGTGAGTTCAAACAAATGAGGCAGATGAAACTAATGAGTTGTCATGGAAACCAAAACAAACCAGGGTGCGCAAAAACAGGAACTAATGGAATCAAAAACAAACAGAACATGATCACAAGACGTGACAGCTCCAATCGCTTAATCACAAAATAGATAAAAGTTGTAGAAATTATTGGTAACTCAAGACTGCCATGACATTATGTTCTTCATAAGTGTATGTAAACTTTTGACCACGACTGTATGTGATCTTGTCTTACATACATGTGGGTACTTGTTCCGCACTAAGAACCATTCTTACAAATACATTGTTAGTTTTGATGCTTTCTTTGCTTCCTAATTGGCCGTAAGATGTTTGCCATAAGTAATAGAGCATGCATTTTCATGATGATGTATACACCTTCAAGTAGCGGGTGAGGTTTTTCCTTTTTTAAAATGAGATTTTGAAAAGAGCATCTTCGTTAATATTGCATAAGCCTGTTTTTCATCCGGCTCCGACCGCAGGTCTCCACGCTTAAAGAGAAGAGAATCCATTAATGTCCCGCTGTTCGTGTCTGCTTTCGCCGAGTAATTACCTTTTATATTGAAGGGCTGAATGGATTCAATGAATTGGATGGCTGTAAATTGGGCACGTCTTCCCTCGCCGGGGCGTCCACGCATGCACATGTCGCTCCGAACACCCCCCACCCCTCTCTCTCTCTCTCTCTCTCTCTCTCTCTCTCTCTCTCTCTCTCTCTCTCTCTCTCATCCTCTCTCTCTCTCTCTCTCTCTGTGAATTAGCGAGCGCCCGTTGCACAAAAGCACTCCCGAGACCCCCTGCATCTCGCACCAAAACATCTCCTCAACAGGATTGCCACCGCGGGGGGGCTACACCTTTTTCATCTGCCTACGGCGGATAACTTCAGAGGGCAGGAGCGCGATAAGAATATTTGTTAGCGATCAAGGAGGAATCCCAAATGACTCCCGTTCTGTACCCCTGGCTTGTTTCTACAAACCCTGTTTCCATATGAGTTGGGAAATTGTCCATCCACCATCTTCCGCTTATCCGAGGTCGGGTCGCGGGGGCAACAGCCTAAGCAGGGAAACCCAGACTTCCCTCTCCCCAGCCACTTCGTCTAGCTCTTCCCGGGGGATCCCGAGGCGTTCCCAGGCCAGCCGGGAGGCATAGTCTTCCCAACGTGTCCTGGGTCTTCCCCGTGGCCTCCTACCGGTTGGACGTGCCCTAAACACCTCCCTAGGGAGGCGTTCGGGTGGCATCCTGACCAGATGCCCGAACCACCTCATCTGGCTCCTCTCGATGTGGAGGAGCAGCGGCTTTACTTTGAGTTCCTCCCGGATGGCAGAGCTTCTCACCCTATCTCTAAGGGAGAGCCTCGCCACACGGCGGAGGAAACTCATTTGTGTTAAATGTAAATATAAACGGAATACAATAATTTGTATATCATTTTCAACCCATATTCAGTTGAATATGCTACAAAGACAAGATATTTTACGTTCAAACTCATAAACTTTATTTTTTTTTTTGCAAATAATAATTAACTTAGAATTTCATGGCTGCAACGTGTGCCAAAGTAGTTGGGAAAGGGCATGTTCACCACTGTGTTACATCACCTTTTCTTTTTACAACACTAAATAAACATTTGGGAACTGAGGAAACTAAATGTTGAAGCTTTGAAAGTGGAATTTTTTCCCATTCTTGTTTTATGTAGAGCTTCAGTCGTTCAACATATGTCGTATTTAACGCTTCATAATGCGCCACACATTTTCGATAGGAGACAGGTCTGGACTGCAGGCGGGCCAGGAAAGTACCCGCACTCTTTTTTGACGAAGCCACGCTGTTGTAACACATGCTGAATGTGGCTTGGCATTGTCTTGCTGAAATAAACAGGGGCGTCCATGACGCATATGTTGTTCCAAAACCTGTATGTACCTTTCAGCATTAATGGTGCCTTTACAAATGTGCAACTTACCCATGCCTTGGGCACTAATGCACCCCCATACCATCACAGATGCTGGCTTTTGAACTTTGCGTCGATAACAGTCTGGATGGTTCACTTCTCCTTTGGTCCGGATGACACGATGTCGAATATTTCCAAAAACAATTTGAAATGTGGACTCGTCAGACCACAGAACTCTTTTACACTTTGCATCAGTCCATCTTAGATGATCTCAGGGCCAGAGAAGCCGGCGGCGTTTCTGGATGTTGTTGATAAATGGCTTTCGCTTTGCATAGTTGAGCTTTAACATGCACTTACAGGTGTAGCGACGAGGTTTGTAATATTGCGCCTGACAAAGATGCTTTTTTTTTTTTTTCACCCTCGCCTTTTGGCTGTCAAATAGCAGCTTTTGACGTCGCACTTGTGTTGTGTCGTGTTGCAGCAACTGCTGAAGATGAGGGAGGAATTAAAACAGCGGGAGGCCGAGCTGGACAAGAGTCTGGAGGACAAGCAGGAGCTCAACCAACAAGTCCAGACCCTCAAGGAAGGACTGCAAAACCTGCAGAAGACACAGGTGACATAACACACACACACACACACACACACACACACACACGGGAAGTATAAATCAACACAAAAGGACAGAGTGAGCTGTTTGAGTCTCACAAAAATAGCGCCCTGGTTTGAAACGAGGTGCCAAATATATCTTGTTTGCTTGTGTCTCCAGCACAGTCAGTCCGTGTTGCAATGTTCTGGTTCCCCCTCCCCAACGAGCTCTGCTCATGCTTTTTTTTTTTTTTTTTAAGGCGCACTATAATAGACTCTAATTGCCCTATACTTTGCTATTAAATGAGCCAATTCATTGGCTGGCATCCATCTTTTCAAGTCTGCTGCTCATATAACCACAGAGTGACACCTCGGGGGCACACCGGTTTTAATCAGTCCTCTTTTATATTAAGTCATATTTTGCTTCTTAGTTTCACAATAAAATTGATGGATTGTTGCAGTTCAACATCCTCAGTGACATGGAGAGGTTCTCAAAGTTGTGAGTGCCTAGGACTAGGTGTGGGTGATATGGCCTTTTTTTAATATCGCAATACTTTTAGGCGATATCGCGATACATATCTCAATATTTTTCCTTAGCCTTGAATTAACACTTAATACTAGGGGTGTAACGGTACACAAAAATTTCGGTTCGGTTTGTACCTCGGTTTAGAGGTCACGGTTCGGTTCATTTTCGGTACAGTAAGAAAACAACGATAGGTTGATTGGCAACACTAAAATTGGCCCTATTGTGTGTGAATGTGAGTGTGAATGTTGTCTGTCTATCTGTGTTGGCCCTGTGATGAGGTGGCAACTTGTCCAGAGTGTACCCCGCCTTCCGCCCGATTGTAGCTGAGATAGGCGCCAGCGCCCCCCCGCGACCCCAAAAGGGAATAAGCGGTAGAAAAAAAAAAAAAGGAGGGTTGTTTATTTACCAAATTTGTAAACAATGGATTTATCCTTTTACATTGGGAACACTATAATAATTCTGCCCACGTTAATCCACATTAAACTGCTTTAAATTGTTGCTCAGATTAAATAAAATGACAAAACTTTTCTTCGACATATAAAAAGTGCAACATTAAAAAGTTTACCATGAATTGATTTACGTGGACCCCGACTTAAACAAGTTGAAAAACTTATTCGGGTGTTACCATTTAGTGGTCGATTGTACGGAATATGTACTGAACTGTGCAATCTACTAATAAAAGTTTCAATCAATCAATTCAAATCAACTCATCATGCTTAATTTATCACAGCATTTGGGGAGCCTGTAGGTGATTTTTATTATGTAAATGTTATATTTTTATCAACATGTGATCGCAGGAACCCTGCCATTCAAAGCTTTTCTGTCCGTAAAACACACACACACGGCAAAATGAGCTAACGTTACGCTAAAAGCTAAGTAGCCTTCACCTCAAGCCAGAACTGCGAACGAGCTGAGCTGCAGTTTAAGTTTCTAGAACAGGGGTGTCAAACTCAAATACAGAGTGGGCCAAAATTTTAAATGGAACAAAGCCGCGGGCCAAGGTTGAACAAATTAACCTTTTAATAGGGACCCAAACAAGTTTTGCATTAAATATTGAACAAGCAAGGCTTATATAACTTTATAGTGACATGCAAAATCCAGTGTCAAATAATAATATTAATAATTAAAAGAATATCAATGGCATATCAAATACAATTTAAATAAAAATGGTATGTCTTTTTTCTATTTGCAATCTTTTGAGGTAAATATCAAATTTTTTCCACAGGCTAATAATAAATTTGAAAATAAAATAACAATAATGAATGAACCAAACATTCAAGCCCTGAAGTTTTAAGAGAAAATGCATGAATAAAACGTTAATTATTGGTCAGTTTGCTGGAAGTTTCCCGGAAGAATTAGTGCTGCAAGAGTTTCTGGGTATTTGTTCTGTTGTGTTTCGGTGCGGATGTTCACCCGAAATGTGTTTTTCATTCTTGTTTGGTGTGGGTTCACAGTGTGGCGCATATTTGTAACAGTGCCAAAGTTGTTTATACGGCCACCCTCAGTGTGACCTGTATGGCTGTTGACCAAGTATGCCTTGCATTCACGTGTGTGTGTGTGTGTGTGTGTGTGTGTGTGTGTGTGTGTGTGTGTGTGTGTGTGTGTGTGTGTGTGTGTGTGTGTGTGTGTGTGTGTGTGTGTGTGTGTGTGTGTGTGTGTGTGTGTGTGTGTGTAAAAGCCACAAATAATTTGTGACACGCTGTTAGTATGGAAGAAAAGCCGACGTTACGACAGGTTGTAGAGAACGCTAAAGGCGGTGCCTTAAATGCACGCCCCCAATACAGTTGTCCAGGTGGAAATCGGTAGAAATTCGGGAGAATGGTTGCCCCGGGAGATTTTCGGGAGGGGCACTGAACTTCGGGAGTCTATCGGGAAAATTAGGAGGGTTGGCAAGTATGAGTATTAGCGGTGAATGTGGTGTTACAGCGGCACCGACGCTGTATAACACCGGCGGGCCAGCTCTAATGCTAAATTGATATTGCCTCAAGGGCCAAATTAAATTACACGGCGGGCCAAATTTGGCCCGCGGGCCAGAGTTTGACACCCATGTTCTAGAAGGTCAATTGGCTCACAGTGATGTTAGTAGTAGTTGTGACTGGGAGGTGTTTATTATCATTTGGGGAGAGTACGCTGCCTTATGCTCACCTGCTAAACACCTACCTATCTGCTCGACGCTGAAGCATTTACTACATGCGCTCTGAATAAGCACTGCTGATTGGCTGTTCCCGCTCTGAATACGCACTGCTGATTGGCTGTTACTGCTATACATGTAACCAATCAGATGGTTGTGTGGGTGGGACAATGCTGGGTGCTGAGACAGAGGCAGAAGACGCAAAGGAGCTTGTTAGCTTAGAAACTCGTTTGGTACACCCCCGTACCGAAATGGTTCAATACAAATACACGTACCGTGACAAACCCGCGTTATATTGAGTATATCGATATATCGCCGAGTGAGGGAAGAGTGGATTGTGTGATCGACAGGGGGATCGGTGCGGCGTCTTCAGTAAAGCGAACGCTGTATCGATCCGTTGTGGTGAAGAAGGAGCTGAGCCGGAAGGCAAAGCTCTCAATTTACGGGTCGATCTACGTTCCCATCCTCACCTATGGTCATGAGCTTTGGGTTATGAACGAAAGGACAAGATCACGGGTACAAGCGGCCGAAATGAGTTTCCTGGCTCTCCCTTAGAGATAGGGTGAGCAGCTCTGCCTTCTGGGAGGAGCTCAAAGTAAAACTGCTGCTCCTCCACATTGAGAGGAGCCAGATGAGGTGGTTCGGGCATCTGGTCAGGATGCCACCCGAACGCCTCCCTAGGAAGATGTTTAGGGCACGTCCAACCAGTAGGAGGCCACAGGGAAGACCCAGGACACGTTGGGAAGACTATGTCTCCCGGCTGGCCTGGGAATGCCTCGGGATCCCCCGGGAAGAGCTGGACGAAGTGGTTGGGGAGAGGAAAGTCTGGGCTTCCCTGCTTAGGCTGCTGCCCCCGCGACCTGACCTCGGATAAGCGGAAGAATATGGATAGTATGGAGAACATATTCTAAGGAACAAAGACTTAATTTAGAGTTATTTGGACACTAGAGGAACATATAAGGGTTATGGTTAGGGTTACTAATAAGCAATAATTCTGAGGTTATTGAAGGAAGACTCTTAGGCTATTAGGCTTACTGCTTGTATAATAAGGCCATGCAGAACAAGGTAATAATAAGTACATAATAATGACTAATTAAGAGCCAATATGTTACTCATGTGCATGTTAATAATCAACTAATTAATGGTGATTATGTTCCCCATACTAAAGTGTTACCAAATCATTTTTACTGTGTACAATTTGATGGCTAAATAAGTACTTAATTTGATTCGAACAGAAGATTTTTGGATCATACATTCATTCATGATGCAATATTAGATCAAGTTTTAAATAAATAAAATTGCTTGCAGTGCAAAATGACAAATTGAATACAATGACGAAGAAAAGGCTTTTTCGGGCCACATAAAAACGATGTAGCGGGCCGGATATCAATCAATCAATCAATCAATGTTTATTTATATAGCCCTAAATCACAAATGTCTCAAATGACTGTACAAACCATTACGACATCCTCGGAAGAACCCACATAAGGCAAGAAAAACTCAAACCAAGTGGGCAGGGAGAAATCACACCCAGTGGGATGCCAGTGACAATGCTGACTATGAGAACCCCCCCCCCCCCTAGGGGACCGAAAGCAATGGATGTCGAGCGGGTCTAACATGATACTGTGAAAGTTCAATCCATAGTGGCTCCAACACAGCCGCGAGAGTTCAGTTCAAAGCGGATCCAAGACAGCAGCGAGAGTCCCGTCCACAGGAAACCATCCCAAGCGGAGGCGCATCAGCAGCATAGAGATGTCCCCAACCGATACACAGGCGAGCGGTCCATCCTGGGTCTCGACTCTGGACAGCCAGTACTTCATCCATGGTCATCGGACCGGACCCCCTCCACGAGGGAGGGGGGGACATAGGAGAAAAAGAAAAGAAGCGGCAGATCAACTGGTCTAAAAAGGAGGTCTATTTAAAGGCTAGAGTATACAGATGAGTTTTAAAGTGAGACTTAAATGCTTCTACTGAGGTAGCATCTCGAACTGGATATGACCCCAGGGGCCCTGAGTTTGACTCCTGTGGACATCACTAACAGATATTTTATTTATTTAACATTTTTAGAGTTTGCCTTTAAGGGATCATCATGAGAGAAATCAAGTACAGCAAGTCAGAAAGGACAAACGGTACAATGAGAGCAAGATTATGGACCATACCCAGACTTGAAGGTGCTTTATTGAATGTCAAGTCTCGTTATTTTTGCATCCTAATTTAGTGGGCCGGGGCAAACAACCAGCTCATTAGCTCCACCACCAAACTTCAGTTGGCTGTCATCAGTCCTGCTCCGACCTGAGATCACCTCTTGTTCCTCGTGCTGCCGCCATTAAGACCCGTTTCCCATCCGAACGGCGCAACATCGATTTAGACTGACGCTCGATACAATGCTGCATTGACTCGTGTTCCGGGCTCAGATTCCCAATACCATTCGCTAATGCATGTGAGCAGCGGCTGGTTGTTAAAGCGTGGCGAGATGACATTACAGTCTCCATAGAGATTTTCAAGCAGGTTGCCTTTTTCCCGGTCAAGCCGATTTGACAGGCGTGTCGATAGCGTGATGTTTTTTTCTTTTTCTTTCATTTATAAATGCAACCCCCGCTCCATGAAATATGGTAATTAAATTCCATGAGTTGTGAAAGACAGCCTCATTAAATTCGGACAGAAAAATCTATTCCTGGGCGCGTTTGCCTGAAGATTAGCGCCACTTGTTGGGTGATTTGTCATGTTGAGGAGATCCTTTTCCAGCCATTGACGATCGTTCCCGACACATCATCAAGATGCTTCATTGTCCTTACCGAATATATTTTACTTTGAGTTCCACACCTTTCAGTCCCGCGGCTGCTGCTCATTATTCCGCACTGCAATTGCATCTGGTACATTGGCGGAGAGCACGAGGTTACGTATTGATTGGTTTGTGCCTGCTTAACTGCCCAAAAAAACACTTCAGTGCAACTTTGGAGCTAAGGAATAACTCTTTCAACTGATATCTACACTGCTTTCTGCTCGAATCCACCCGCTGAAATAAGGCCACTTTTGAATATACCAGAGATCGGCAACCCAAAATGTTGAAAGAGCCATATTGGACCAAAAATACAACAACAACAAAATCTGTCTGGAGCCGCAGAAAATTAAAAGCCACATTACATACAGATAGTGTGTCATGAGATATAAATTGAATTAAGAGGACTTAAAGGAAACTAAATGAGCTCAAATATACCTACAAATGCTGCAATATGTATACAGCTAGCCTACATAGCATGTTAGTACTTAATAAATAAATAATAAATAAATAAATAAAGTACTATCTATCTAACTACATAGCATGTTAGCAACAATAACAAACAATTTTTGGGAGAATATTTGCACCGCAACACAACAGAACTAATTCCCAGAATTCCGATGTACTCAACAAAGGAATATTGCATCTCCCATTTTTCCTGGAATTGTCTTTGCTCATCACTAACCTTTCTCTTCACTGCAGGCTTTGAAAAAGACGTGTTTGGGGTTGTGGAATATATTTGTATTTAGCCGACGATGTGTGTCGTTCCGCTTTTCCTCCCTACAGCAACACGGCGGACGGCGTATAATACCGGGATAGCGAGCGCAAAAAAGTGACGGCCCCCGGAGCGTTATCCGGCGTCATATAGAATATTATGTAGTGTTCATCGTGTGAGGAAATGCAAATTAAACAATAAAAAATAACATGTAACGGTTTGAGTTGGTCCAGGTTATCGGGGACTGTTATTACTGACGGACAGGTGTCGCGGTGTGATTGCAGCCAGGCATTTAAGAAAACCCTCGTCTCTGTCGCTTTCACTCATTTGCCGCTTTTCCCCTTACGCAGGGGTAGGCAACCCAGATTGTTGAAAGAGCCATTTTGGACCCAAATAACAAAAATGGTCTCTGTCTGGAGCCAATGGGATGGGGTGGAGTTTACAGTTATGGTAGCACAGTTAGCCAACGACTCTGTCGGAGTATCAGCGCGGTAGCGCAGTGCGCCACAGTTTTGTATTGTCGCTTGGTTCTTTGGCGGAGTGCTTCGGAAGCTACCGGAACGCTGGGGAAGGGAGGGAGCGAGAGAGAGAGGGAGAAATTGATAGAGCTATCAGGCGGCCGAGCGAGGGAGGAAGAGCGCCTGCGGGTCTAGTGGAACAGCGGCAAGTGACGTCAATGTTCGGCTCTCTAAATTTACATACCACACCGTGATTGGTAGATTCCTTCAGCTCCGCACACAACGCTGTCAAGCGGCATTCATATAAAAATTGCGGGCCGTACTAACATTAAACTTTCGTGCTAAGGTGAGGGCCGAAAAATAACGTCTGAGACCCTTGCCTTAGATTGAGTGTAAAATAAGATTGTTTTGTTCTATTTATGTCCTTAAATATCATTTAGATCAATGTTGCCTGAGCTGAAGTTAGAATGAGTAGGTTTCAATCAGTTTTCTTTATTTTTTCAAGCTGCTGTCACCCTTTTATTCATGACCAGAGCTCCGACGGCCTTTAAAAGGCAGCCGCGAGTCGCACGACACTCGCAGTGCTAAAATGTACAACTAAAAGAAAAAAAACTGGCTTATCTGTAATTAAAGGAGGGAAAAAAGCTGCGTCAACAGCAGTTTATTCCCACTAAAAAGGTTGCTAGTAAAATCGGCCCATAATAAACTGGAATGCTTACCTTCTAACTAATTTTACAACTCCTAGTGACACATTTTCATGGATTTACTCTGTTGAAGTCCATGCAAAAGTAGGCGGGCCACACTTGGTGTCGGCTTAGTCCACTCCAACAGCACCACCTATAGGCCGGGCCAGAAAGAGCAGCCAAAAATGATCACATCAGACAAATAATGCACTGCCATCACGTTGTCATATATAGTCAAGTAAACAGACTTTTTAATAACAACAATGAACCACACATCTAACAACAATGGATTGTGTTAGTCCTGCTTACCATAAAGGTTTACCATGTGGATTGTACCCTGCTTTTCAATCAATCAATTATGGGCCTGCATGCAGAGTGCAGTCCTTTTCCTTTCGGGGTCCTGTTATGTAAAACCTGTTGTTGTGTATTAGGGATCCCCGTAGTGCAGGGGTCACCAACGCGGTGCCCGCGGGCACCAGGTAGCCCGTAATGACCAGATGAGTAGCCCGCTGGCCTGTTCTAAAAACAGCTCAAATAGCAGCACTTACCAGTGAGCTGCCTCTATTTTTAAAATTGTATTTATTTACTAGCAAGCTGGTCTCGCTTTGCTCGACATTTTCAATTTTAAGAGAGACAAAACTCAAATAGAATTTGAAAATCCAAGAAAATATTTTAAAGACTTGTTCTTCACTTGTTTAGATAAATTCATTTAATTGTTTAAATAAATTCATTTATTTAAGAAAGATAATTTTAGAGAAAAAATACAACCTTAAAAATTATTTTAGGATTTTTAAACACATTTACCGGTAACTTTTTACCTTTTAAATTTTTTCCTCTTCTTTCCTGACAATTTAAATCAATGTTCAATTCATTTATTTTTTATTGTAAAGAATAATAAATACATTTTAATTTAATTATTCATTTTAGCTTCTGTTTTTTTGACGAAGAATATTTGTGAAATATTTCTTGGAACTTATTATGATTGAAATTCAAAAAAATATTCTGGCAAATCTAGAAAATCTGTAGAATCAAATTTAAACTTATTTTAAAGTCTTTTGGATTTATTTTAAAATTGTTGTTCTGGAAAATCTAGAAGAAATAATGATTTGTCTTTGTTAGAAATATATCATGGTCCAATTTGTTATATATTCTAACAAAGTGCAGATTGGATTTTGACCTATTCAAAACATGGCATCAAAATTCTAAAATGAATCTTAATCAGGAAAAATTACTAATGATGTTCCAGAAATCATTTTTTTAATTTTTTCAAAAAGATTCGAATTAGCTAGTTTTTCTCTTCCTTTTTTTTCGGTTGAATTTGGAATTTTAAAGAGTAGAAATTGAAGATAAACTATGTTTCAAAATTTAATGTAAATTTTTTTCCTGTTTTCTCCTCTTTTAAACCGTTCAATTAAGTGTTTTTTCATCATTTATTCTTTACAAAAAAACCTTCCGTAAAAGGAAAAAAATTACGACGGAATGACAGACAGAAATACACATTTTTATATATATATATAGATTTATTTATTAAAAGTAAATTGAGCAAATTGGTTATTTCTGGCAATTTATTTAAGTGTGTATCAAACTGGTAGCCCTTCGCATTAATCAGTACCCAAGAAGTAGCTCTTGGTTTCAAAAAGGTTGGTGACCCGTGCCGTAGAGACTCGTAAATGTGAAATCAAACCACGGACGCATGGCGGAGATATTCAGAAAACAATCTTGCCTTCTTCCAAACAAGCCGCTTGGAATTTGAGACTTCAGTGACGTGTTTTGCATAATAACAACAGCAGATATCTCCATATATGGTAGCACTTTACCCAAAAAGCTTTGCGTAAGTCCACCATTTTTATTAAGGTGTTCAATAAATTCCTTTTTTGGTGACATTATAACACTGAAACGTCCTCGGGAAGAGGTGCTTTAAAACATGGCCCGCTAGCTCCTTCTAAATCACTAATCCTCGACAAGTAAAGTACGTTTCTTAAAAGTATCACCAATCATAACACCCACCTGTTCCCAAGTAGCCTGTTCACTTGTGGGATGATCCAAATAAGTCTTTGATGAGCATTCGTCAATGTTCTCAGTCTTTTTTGCCACTTGTGCCAGCTTGATATATATATATATATATATATATATATATATATATATATATATATATATATATATATATATATATACATATACACACACACATATAGATACAGTATATATACATATACATGTGAATAATGCTGTATAATACTGTATTTATATTATTAACATGTAAAAAAAAAGTATCTTGAGTTTTTATTGTCTATTGTGAGCGAACTGTGGTTCTGAATTTCCCCCAGGGATCAATAGAGTACTTTCTATACTATTCTATTCTATCCTAAAGGTAAGGACCTGTATCCTGATCTGCAGCGTCATATTCAGGACATCAGATTACTTTTTCGCGCCAGCAAACAAATCCCAGTGAAACAATTCACGCTTCCGTAGTGGAGGTAACAGCCTATTTATTAATTATGTCATCCATAATGAGGTGTGAAGAACCAGAAGGTAGCCCGCTTTTGTTGGGATGTTTCATCCTGCCGATTACGATAACGATCATCCAAGAGTAAGATCGACCGATACCGATCACATGTATTAACTGTGCATTTTTTAAATGTATTTATGGTGAGTGCTGTTGACAACATGCCATTATCAACACAATATTTAAACTAGTTCTGTTTTCTCTTTTATAGTATGGTATCGCAGTACTAATCAATCAAAAACGGTGCTACACTCTTTGTTTGAAAAGTACTAGTTCCCCATTTAAAAAAAATAAATTAAATGGCTCTAAGTGGCTCTTATAATAACAATATCGCTAAAAATAGGTCTTTGTCGTTAGCTCTTATAATAACAATATTGCTAAAACAAAAAATGGGTTCTCATTATTAGCTCTTATAATAACAATATCGCTAAAATAGGTCCTCATTATTAGCTCTTATAATAACAATATTGCTAAAAAACAATAGATTCTTGTCGTTAGCTCTTCTCATAACAATATCACAAAAAAATAGGTTATCATTATTAGCTCTTATTATTATAACAATTTCACAAAAAAAAATAGGTTCTCATCGTTAGCTCTTATAATAACAATATCGCTAAAAATAGGTCCTCATGAGCTCCTATTATAACAATATTGTTAAAAAATAGGTCCTCATTAATAGCACTTATAATAACAATATTGCTAAAAAACAATAGGTTCTTGTCGTTAGCGCTTATAACAATATCGCTTAAAAAATAGGTCTTCATTAGTAGCTCTTATAATAACATCGCAAAAAATAGGTTCTCATTTTTAGCCCCTTTATAATAACAATACCGCTAACAAAATTAGCTTCTAGTCATTAGCTCTTATGATAACAATATTGCTAAAAATAGGTCCTCATTAGCTCTTTTAATAACAGTATCAGTAAAAATAGGTTGTCATTGTTTTCTCTTATAATAACAATATTGCTAAAAAAAAAAAAAAGGTCCTAATCGTTAGCTCTTATAATACAATATTGCTAAAAGTAGGTCCTCATTATTAGCTCTTATAATAACAATATCGCTAAAAATAGGTCCTCATTAGCTCTCATTATAACAATATTGCAAATTCAGGTCACGAGACATAAATGGAGTATTGTTGGTGCTTTTTAGATGGTTGTTTATTGGGTTTTATGGGCGGAATAGAGGACCTCCCATTGACTCAATTTTTGCTCACATTTATTTAGAATTCATCAAAAAAAAAAAAGTGTGGTCTTGTCTTGTGTAGAGCTTGTGAATCCCTCCATCTATCCATTTTCTACCACTTGTGATAAGCAAAATTCCACCTGCATAGAACTCCACGTTATGTCACTGGATGCATGACGTTGTTAAAGTTAAAGTACCAATGATTGTGACACACACACACTAGGTGTGGTGAAATTACCCTCTGCATTTGACCCATCCCCTTGTTCACCCCCTGGGAGGTGAGGGGAGCAGTGAGCAGCAGCGGTGGCCGCGCTTGGGAATCATTTTTGGTGATGTAACCCCCAATTCCAACCCCTTGATGCGGAGTGCCAAGCAGGGAGGTAATGGCTCCTACTTTTATAGTCTTTGGTATGAATGGGTCGGGATTTGAACTCACGACCTACTGATCTCAGGGCGGAGACTCTAACCCAGGGGTCACCAACCTTTTTGAAACCAAGAGCTACTTCTTGGGTACTGATTAATGCGAAGGGCTACCAGTTTGATACACACTTAAATAAATTGCCAGAAATAGCCAATTTGCTCAATTTACCTTTAATAAATAAATCTATATATATATATAAAAAAATGGGTATTTCTGTCTTTCATTCCGTCGTACATATTTTTTCCTTTTACGGAAGGTTTTTTTTTTAGAGAATAAATGATGAAAAAAAATAACTTAATCGAACGGTTTAAAAGAGGAGAAAACACACAAAAAATGAAAATTAAATTTTGAAACATAGTTTATCTTCAATTTCGACTCTTTGAAATTCAAAATTCAACGGAAAAAAATGAAGAGAAAAACTAGATTAATTTTAGAATTTTGATGACATGTTTTAAATAGGTTAAAATCCAGTCTGCACTTTGTTAGAATATATAACAAATTGGACCAAGCTATATTACTTACAAAGACAAATCATTATTTCTTCTACATTTTCCAGAACAAAAATGTTAAAAGAAATTCAAGACTTTGAAATAAGATTTAAATTTGATTCCACAGGTTTTCTAGATTTGCCAGAATATTTTTTGGGAATTTTAATCATAAGTTTGAAGAAATATTTCACAAATATTCTTAGGCGAAAAAACAGAAGCTAAAATGAACAATTAAATTAAAATGTATTTATTATTCTTTGGGGCGGGTATAGCTCGGTTGGTAGAGCGGCTCTGCCAGCAACTTGAGGGTTGCAGGTTCAATCCCCGCTTCCGCCATCCTAGTCACTGCCGTTGTGTCCTTGGGCAAGACACTTTACCCACCTGCTCCCAGTGCCACCCACACTGGTTTAAATGTAACTTAGATGTTGGGTTTCACTATGTAAAGCGCTTTGAGTCACTAGAGGAAAAGCGCTATATAAATATCATTCACTTCACTTCACAATAACAAAAAAAAAAATACTTGAACGTTGATTTAAATTGTCAGGAAAGAAAGGGAAGGAATTTAAAAGGTATATGTGTTTAGGTAGATTGGCAACACTAAATGGTCCCTAGTGTGTGAATGTGAGTGTGAATGTTGTCTGTCTATCTGTGTTGGCCCTGCGATGAGGTGGCGACTTGTCCAGGGTGTACCCTGCCTTCCGCCCGATTGTAGCTGAGATAGGCGCCCGCGACCCCAAAAGGAAATAAGCGGTAGAAAATGGATGGATGGATGTGTTTAAAAATCCTAGAATCATTTTTATGGTTGTATTTTTTCTCTAAAATTGTCTTTCTGAAAGTTATAAGAAGCAAAGCAAAAAAAATAAATGAATTTATTTAAACAAGTGAAGACCAAGTCTTTAAAATATGTTCTTGGATTTTCAAATTCTATCTGAGTTTTGTCTCTTAGAATTAAAAATGTCGAGCAAAGCGAGACCAGCTTGTTAGTAAATAAATAACATGAAAAAAATAGAGGCAGCTCACTGGTAAGTGCTGCTACTTGATGCTATTTTTAGAACAGGCCAGCGGGCGACTCATCTGGTCCTTACGGGCTACCTGGTGCCCGCGGGCACCGCGTTGGTGACCCCTGATCTAACCACAAGGACACTGAGCAGGTTAAAGCAGCTTGAGGGCTAAGAAACGAGAAAATAAGCACGCAGACTACTATTATTCTATTTTGCGTCCTCGTCTGCTGATGTTTTCCCAACATGCTTGAGAAAGTGCTGAAAGAGCAAGGAAGACTTTTGAATGTATTTCTTGCTAAATTGTGTCCTCGCTGGTTGCTAAAATGGTAGCTGTTTAGCATTTTCCGTCGAGTCGGCCAACTGCCAAGTTGAAATAGTTGAAAAGACAAGTCCAGAGGTCAGGACCAGGGATTGTTGGAGGTTATTGACATTGTATTATGTGTCGATTGCTCCACTTACTCACATGTTGCTGATATGTTGCAGCTGGAGGGATGCGATCAGGACGAGAGTGTCGGCGGCGAGGAGGCTGCCAATCAAGCCGCCAATCAAGCCAATGTGAGTGTGAGACCTTCCTCCCCCTGCACGGTCACAGCAGCCACTGTCCTCGCCAAATAAATCAGCCTGCACACAAAGTGGGACAGAGTTGGGGTGGTGCACATAACACACAATGTTACGCAGGACGCCAAACACTCCTCGCTCTGTCTGCCACCTGTCACAGATAGGAAACAAGCAGTTTGATCATCCTCTTTCCAAGTACACGGTGTGTGTGTGTGTGTGTGTGTGTGTGTGTGTGTGCGTGCGTGTGTGCACATTTCATCTCGCCAACAGAAGAGTAGCTCCAGGCAAAGTACCCACCCTCGCCTCATTATCCCATCCTCATTGTTCCCGCCACGAAAGGATGATGTGCCGCCAGCGCGCCTTCCACTTCATATTCCTTGTTTTGATTGTCTGCTCGTCCCGTGCCGCTTCCTCATGCAATGCCATGTGTGTGTGTGTGTGTGTGTTCGCAGGAGCTGGTGTCCTGCAGTCAGGAGAAGGAAGGTCCGACAGAGAAGAGGCAGACAACTCCGGTCCACTCAGAGAGGGAAGCTCTGCTCGTCGGTAAGCCCCAACAAAGGATTATTATTGTTATTAGGGACCGAATGTCCCTTTGGGACAGAGAACCCTATTGTATTTCTAAGGTTTAATTATTATTATACCGCCGCCTCTTTGAGCTGTAATTTGACCCCCTTAACATGCTTCAAAACTCACCAAAGTTAACACACACATCAGGACTGACGAAAATTGCGGTCTAATTAAAAAAATAAAAAAAATCTCAAAATTGTGCTCTAGCGCCCCCTAAGAAAAAACACGGACAAAACTGCTTGTAACTTCCGTTAGGAATGTCGTAGAGACATGAAACAACAACCTTTATGTAGGTCTGACTTAGACCTAGATTTCCTACACTAACCTCCTTCAGTAAAAATCAACAGGAAGTTGGCAAAAACCCCTTCCAAACAAAAGTTTCCTTAAAAAATATAATTTTTGCCTCTTTGAGCTGTAATTTGACCCCCTTAAAATGCTTCAAAACTCACATCAGGACTGGTGAAAATTGCGTTCTCATAAAATAACCATCCCCAAAACTCAAAATTGCGCTCTAGCGCCCCTTAAGAATAAAACACTGACAAAACTGCTCTTGGGAAGAAAACACAGACAAAACTGCTTGTAACTTCCGGTAGGAATGTCGTAGAGACATGACTCTATGTAGGTCTCACTTAGACCTACATTTCATTAATTGACATCCTTCAGCAAAAATCAACAGGAAGTTGGCAATTACCCCTTCAAAACAAAAGTTTTGTAAAAACCCGTCACCTTTTTTCAAACAGTATCTCCTCTGAGCGCGTTTGTTGTCTCAGCTTCAAACTCGCACAGGAAAGAGATTGGACCCTTCTGATTAAAAGTTGCGCAAAGAGTTTTTCTAACTGCTCCGGTTTTGATTTTACGAGCCTTCAAAGAACTTCTGTGCTGATGCCATCTCAAGATGGCCGCTTAAAAGCAAAAGGCACCAGCGTGACCACACAATGCAGAGAAGTTAGGTACTGTGCGGGTAAAGATATGTTGACTGGGTGAAAGAAGGAGGCACCAGTTTGACACCAGGATACAGAGAAGGTAGGTAATGTGCAGGTAAAGATATGTTGTCTGGGTGATGGCAGGAAGCACCAGCATGTATGGGTGAAAGAAAGAAGCACCAATGTGACCCCAGGATGCAGGGAAGGTAGGTAATGTGCAGGTAAAGATATTTTGAATGGGTAAAGGCAGGAAACACCAGCAAAAGTCGGTCCCGTCCATCGCTGCTTGCAGCTTTAATTATTATTGTTATTATAGTTATTAGTTTCATTGTTGTAAGATTTTGGGATACGATGGATGCTCCAAGACAGGGGTGACCAAATTGTGGCCTGGCTCATTTTTTTTAATGGCGCGGCACATTCTAAAAATGTTAATTAAAAACATAAAAGAGTGTAAACAAAGAGTAAGGAGAAAAAGTTGCAATGTTGACTCTGATAACAGAAAGATGCCGTGCAGGCCGTTTCTTAAAGGCCTACTGAAATGAGATTTTCTTATTTAAACTGGAATAGCAGGTCCATTCTATGTGTCATACTTGATCATTTCGTGATATTGCCATATTTTTGCTGAAAGGATTTAGTAGAGAACATCCACGATAAAGTTCGCAATTTTTGGTCGCTAATAAAAAAGCCTTGCCTGTACCGGAAGTAGCAGACGATGTGCGGGTGACGTCACGGGTTGTAGAGCTCCTCACATCTGAACATTGTTTACAATCATAGCCACCAACAGGTAGAGCGATTCGGACCGAGAAAGCGACAATTTCCGCATTAATTTGAGCGAGGATGAAAGATTTGTGGATGAGAATAGTGAGAGTGAAGGACTAGAAGAAAAATTATAATAAAAGACGAGGGCAGGAGCGATTCAGATATTATTAGACACATGTACTAGGATAATTCTGGAAAATTCCTTATCTGCTTATTGTGGTACTAGTGTTTTAGTGAGATTAAATAGTCATACCTGAAAGTTGGAGGGGTGTGGTGACCGCCAGTGTTTCTGAGGGAAGCCATGGGGGAGCCAAGAAAGTCGCAGATGCCTCTTTAACAGCTACAGGAGGAACGACACAAGCTCCGCTCATGTTTACGGTAAGAGCCGACTTATTACCACAATTTTCTCACCGAAACCGGCCGGTGGACATGTGGTAGAGAAACATTATTCGCTTGACCGCTCTGTTCCATATTAAAGCTTCACAACAAACGAAGAAACACCGGCTGCAATACACCGCTTTTCACCAACATCTTTCTTCTTTGTAGTATCCATTATTCATTGAACAAATTGCAAAAGATTCAGCAACACAGTTGTCCTTAATACTGTGTAATTATACGATAAAAACAGACTACTTTTAGCCGTTTTCGGTGCTGGGAGAACATGTCCGCTACCACCGGTGACCTCGCGGAAAATTTAAAATTGCAATTTAGTAATCTAAAAAGGACGTATTGGCATGTGTTGCAATGTTAATATTTCATCATTGATATATAAACTATCAGACTGCGTGGTCGGTAGTAGTGGGTTTCAGTAGGCCTTTAAAACAGCCACTGCCAACAGAGCAAGTTTGCCTGGTAGAAAATGCTCAAAGGCAAATTATTGCTTCACTTTTGGAAAATGTGCTAGCTTAATGCTAATTTACATTGGATATTCCATATACATGCTACTAGTTAGCCTTAGCAATTGTACATGGCATTTTCCACATGTTTGTAATGAGCGCAACGAAGGAATATTTTTATAAATAGACATAAAAAATACATATTTTGATATTGTAGCCAAAATAGTAAAGTCAATATTTATGTCTCTTTAAAAAAAAAAACAATAATGAAGGGAGAAGTGTGTACCCCAAAAGAAGAAATGTTGTAATGATGATGTAATAAGTCACATGCTTTAAATTTGAGAAGAAAACAATTATTTTCCATTTATTAGCCGCGCTAGACTACAAGTAACGGCCGTTTAAATTGTCATGGACCCAGTAGCTGCGCAAGCGAGCTCTCCAATCATCTCAACAGACTCAATAACTCAACGCTGACGTTTCGGTGAATTCAATGAGGATTTAATACTAACACACTTGTAGATGTGTTAGCATATTAGCTAATGCTGAAGACGCTGGCTTCATTACATTACGATAGTATGCTCAAATGTGCAAAAAAAAAACCCACTCCTACAGACATCAAAGGTGTTTTAGTTATATTGTAAAACTTACAAACGTTGCTGAGAGTAGTAAATGAAGAATCTGTACGAGTAGAAACGCTATGGACGTCTCAAAGACCGAACGGCAACTTTACTTCCTGTAGGTTTAAAAAAAAAAATCTAAACAGAAGGGCACCAATTCGTCCATAAGATGGCGCCATAGCCCAAACAATAACACCTGTTCAGTTTGTTGGCTTCGTTTTTTTTACTATTTACTTTATAACCATAGTCAGTGAAGAAAAATCCATAACAAAGCCGCACCGTTTTATAAGCCCTTGGGTTCAAAGCCTGGAATTTATGGTACAACTACGATGCATGCTACAATCAAACACCTGATGTGTAATAAATACAATACTTACAGTAGAAAGACTTTGTAGGGCTCAACAAAAGAACAGTCGGGCACATTCAACTTAATGGCAAAGACTACTTCCTTGCTCGGCAACACTGTAGTTAAACAGTACTGAACAGCAACCTCATGCAAAGTCTACTATATCCATCCATTTTCTACCGCTTGTCCGTTTTGGGGTTGTGGGGGGGTTGCTGGAGCCTATCTTAGCTGCATTTGGGCAGAAGGCGGGATACACCCTGGACAAGTCGCCACCTAATCACAGACAGACAACATTCAGACAAAAGGCCAATTTAGTGTTGCCAATCAACCTATCCCCAGGTGCATGTCTTTGGAGTACCTGGAGGGAACCCACGCAGTCACGGGGACAACATGCAAACTCCACACAGAAAGATCCCGAGCCCGGGATTGAACTCAGGACCTTCGTATTGTGAGGCAGACGCACTAACCCCTCCTCCACCGTGTTGCAGTCTACTGTATAATACTTGCAAATGAGACTCGGAGATCATTTTTAAATGTTGCATTAAAAAATTGTATTTAATCAATTAGCATTTACTAACACACACAAAAGTACCAAAAATTGGTACGGGTATGGATTACCAGGCACGGGAAATTGGTACTGTATCGACTCAAATAAGTTGAAAAAGCATGAATGCCAAGCAAAAAATCATTGCTCGGTGACTAATTGTCCAAAAGTCATCGACCGTTTGCACGCCGGCCTATCTTTGGCGAAACCCAGAGTTTTGGAACGTCCCAACGAGAGCCCAGACCTAAACCCAATCAACACACACAAAAAAGAAGGATTCTTACAGCAAGGACTAAGAGCAAATGTCATTTGATTTGGAGTCCTCAACAAAGAGTCTGTGGTGCTCTTCCACAGGGCTCAAAAGTAGCAGGAGATATTCTCTGCTGCTGATATAATGTGCCGGCTAAGCTTTAGAAGAAAAATAAAGATCTCTGAAGTGCTTGAGTGTGACCTTGTCGATGGAATTTATACAAGTCTGGAGAATGAGGATTAACAGATGGAATATTGCTTCCGTTTCTAATCGCTTTCCCCTTTTATCTCTAAATGAGGTATTTAACGCACCCCGGCTGCTGGGTCTTGGTCCGCCATTGGCTGCGGGGTTGGCTTGTCTCGCAAAGGTGGACATGACGCTCCACAGGCGGCGGGTATATGAGCACACGGCGCTTGTACGAGCGCTCCCCGAGAGGCCGTGTGTGTTACCGCGAGCAGATGTCTAGTCTCTCTGTGACGAGGCCCCGATGCCGGACACACCGGGGCCACATAGATATTAACACTTTAGATCAGGGGTAGGGAACCTATGGCTCTCGAGCCAGATGTGGCTCTTTTGATGACTGCATCTGGCTCTCTGATAAATCTGAGCTGACGTTGCTTAACACGATAAGTAATGAATAATTCCACTTGTAATCAGTGTTAAAAATAATGTTCAAAATATAAAACATTCTCATGCATTTTTAATCCATCCATCCGTTTTCTACCGCACCTGTTCAAGAAGTTGCGTTAATGGTAAGAAGTTATTTATTTATTATTGGTTAGTGTGGGGTTTGCCCTCCTGGGGTTATTCAGACCCCCAAGCACCGACATGAGAGCCTGTTTCAGGGTTACAATATTGTTTTATTTTTCAATAAGTTTCCAGCAATAGTATTTCCAGCAATAGTATTTCCAGCCCCACCCAGTCTCTCCTCCTGGCTGCTGCTTATAACAGAGCAACAGGTGATTAGATAACAAGGCCTAGGTGGGCCATCTACGCACATGTCCCTGCAGGCCCACAGGCCACGCCCCATCCACAGTTAGCTTCAGAATAACAATGTTATTACAAAGAATAAGACACCTGTTATACTCTAGAAATGTTGGTCTTACTTAAAAATGCACGTGTTTAGTTGTGTTCAGTGTTAAAAAATATATTATATGGCTTTTACGGAAATATATTTTAAAATATTTGGCTTTTTGGCTCTCTCAGCCAAAAAGGTTCCCGACCCCTGCTTTAGATGGAATCCATCGCCTGAACTTGTTTTTGTTTGTTCCTCAGGAATCATTTCCACATTCCTGCACGTGCACCCCTTCGGAGCAAGCATCGAGTACATCTGCTCCTACCTGCAGCGCTTGGACACCAAGGTACTCGCAGCACACATGCACTTGGTACGGGGGAACTGTGGGCCAAATGTGGAGCGAACAGGCCGAATATGACTGATCCTTCAATGCAGCTAGTGCTCAGGAATATCCTAGAAAAAAAGTTGAATATATTAATCTATTAATTCTGTCAATTTGGCTAGAACAGGTGTGTGCAAAAGGCAACCCAACCTTGCTTTCATATTAAATATACAAGTACCTAAGATATTGACAGGTGGCAAATAGTCAGCATGTTGTGAATATGAGCAATTCAGGTCAGTGCCCATGATGTGTTCTTTCTTTCCAAATTCCACCAGCACAGCAATCATTTATATGACCCAATTCAAACAACCTTTCCTAGTCATGGTGAAAGAAAAATAAGCAGCCGGAAAGGTTAACACACATGGTCACACAACACAACCTGCTCACTGAACTCTGTGGCTATTAAAGAAAACATCTCATCATCTTAAAAAAATGTAAATTATCTCTATTTAAATACATTGCAAGGCATGATGGGAAAAAATGCCAAACACTCCCTCCACACTTATCCATGTTTGGCTTTTAGCTGCTTGATATTTCTGATTGATGACAACACTTTAAAGGTAGTCGTCACAGAAGTAAACAAGGTAGGAGTCGAATTTTCTCATAATCTTAATGTTTAATCATAATAACTATTAGTTATATAGCATTTTATTATTATAATTTGCAAACACACATATATATTTATACATATATATATGTCTGTATGTATATATATATATATATATATGTGTGTGTGTGTATATATATATATATATATATATATATATATAGATATGTGTGTTATATATTTATGTATGTTTATATGTATTTGTATGTATATGTGTATGTATGTATATATGTATTTGCATGTATATATGTATATATATTAGGGCTGCGAATCTTTGGGTGTCCCTCGATTCGATTCAATATCGATTCTTGGGGTCGCGATTCGATTATATATCGATTTTTTTCCATTCAACGCGATTCTCGATTCAAAAACGATATTTTTGCGATTCGAAACGATTCTGTATTTATTCAATACATAGGATTTCAGCAGGATCTACCCCAGTCTGCTGACATGCTAGCAGAGTAGTAGATTTTTTTGTAAAAAGCTTTTATAATTGTAAAGGACAATGTTTTATCAACCGATTGCAATATTATAAATTTGTTTTAACTATTAAAATATGACTTATCTTTGTGAAAACATTGGACACAGTGTGTTGTCAAGCTTATGAGATGCGATGCAAGTGTAAGCCACTGTCACACTATTGTTCTTTTATTTTTATAAATGTCTAATGATAATGTCAGTGAAGGATTTTTAATCACTGCTATGCTGAAATTATAACAAATATTGATACTGTTGTTGATAATATTCATTTTTGTTTCACTACTTTTGGTTTGTTCTGTGTCGTGTTTGTGTCTCCTCTCAATTGCTCTGTTTATTGCAGTTCTAAGTGTTGCTGGGTCAGGTTTGGTTTTGGAATTGGATTGCATTGTTATGGTATTGCTGTGTAGTGTGGTTTCGTTGGATTGATTAAAAAAAATAATTAATAAATATCGATTTTTTTTTAAAATGGGAATCGATTCTGAATCGCACAACGTGAGAATTGCGATTCATATTCGAATCGATTTTTCCCCACACCCCTAATATATATATATATATATATATATATATTTGTACATGTGCCAATGGTCCGTGGGCCAAATATCGATTTTTACCATGCGACAAAATGAGTAAAAAATTTAGCCTCATACCACCATATATAGATATAAGGTAGTGGAGATTCTCACAGTTGACATGCAACTATACTTCTGTTACGTACATTTTAAACTCTAAAAGGTAATTTTCTGCAGATTTTTGCCATTTCCAGGTGTTTTTCTCCAACCAGCTCCGATGTAATTCATATATTGTATGAATGGATGAATATAGTGTAATATATTTGGGAGGGTTGTAGTCGTTTAATGGCTGTTAAGTAGAGGAGACACAGACATCAGCGTGAATAAACGTTAGCTTTATTTTTTAACTCGCATGTAAATAAATGCGCCACAGCGTCATTTTTGGTCTTTCAACAATCGCTATTGCTTCTAAATCAAAAATATATATTAATGCATGACATAGAGAATATTATTTGTGCACTATTGACAAGTGATGCTCCGAAAATGTGGTCTTTTTAAATAGACTTTGCTCACTGACACCAGATGTGATGAAGTATCTACTTCCACTGGCGACTGTGTCTTTAGCTCGCCCAAAGATGACCAAACAATCCCATACAGGTCGCACTGCGTTTAGACTGAAGTCACATTTGAAAAGACCAGATTCAAACTACCTCCTGATGTGGCCTGAATCTGATGCCAAAATATCAGATTTGAAGCACTATGGAGCGTTTAGACCAGTGGTTCTTTACCTTGTCGGAGGTACTGAACCCCACCAGGTTCATATGCGCATTCCCCTGAACCTTTCATTAGTGAAAACATTTTTTTTTCAAATTCAAGACAAAGTTATATGTTTTTGGTAACACTTTAGTATAGGGAACATATTCTAGGTAACAAAGACCTAATTGTGTCATGATCTGTGGTCTGGATTATGTTTTTATTAGGAGTGGGCAAATTAATGTGTTAATTACGAGTTAACTCATCAATCTATTAACGCCGACAATTATTTTATCGTACATTTGCGTATGTTGTTTACATGCTTTTATTTTGTTAACGCCTTTTCTTAACAAGATGGCGTCGCCCGGACGGGCTTCGGCGTCAAGGGGCTCTTGGTAAAGATGGAACATTTGGCAAAAATACCGGACAATTCTGCAAATTTCATGGCTGGCTTACAGCGTGGTCACTCCGGGATCACTTACGACCGCCAGACAATTCTGAATGTGCATAGATCGGGCCGTTTTGGACTGAATGACGCGTGCTTGCTAGACCGGCTAGCTAGCATGGGAATACTTTGCCGGCTACATCCAGCGGCCTGTGAAGCAGCGGAGTATATGTGTTGTCTTTCTATTTATGAATAATGCAGACCAGGAGTGTTGGCTGAGTTCTTAACGTTTACTTTCAGAGCGTGCATATCATAACATACAAGATGCCGTCATGGCGACACAACCTTTACCGGGCTACCGCGCATGCTCGTCACTCCTGTTGCATGCTGGGTAGGGTAGTTCTTTTTTCCCCTGGCTCATAACATCACAATATAGTACCATGTATATGATGCGTTCAGTTTATCAAAGCACCAAGCAAACAATTGGAAAATTCCCATCATATCAATTCCTAGATATGGTCATAATTATCTTAAGTGCACTACGCAGAATAAACACAACATTATCCATATTGCTACTACGGATAATTTGATCAAAAATTCCCTAAAACAGCCCACTACCTATAATATAGGTTTTTTAAACATAAGATCCCTGATAAAAAAAATGTTTCTGCTGTTACCTCAGAAATTGCCTGTTCAGATGTTATGATTGTGGCTCAGAGATTTGTATGTAGATTATATTTATTTTCTATAACAAACAGGATAACTTAAATACCCTGGCAGTGGCAATAAGCTTAAATGTTTGTATTCACATTTTTTGAGTCGCCACGGGTGTACCCCGCCTTCCGCCCGATTGTAGCTGAGATAGGCGCCAGCGCCCCTCGCGACCCCAAAAGGGAATAAGCGGTAGAAAATGGATGGATGGATGGATGGAGTTGAATTTCATAAAATAGGCTGTTTAACTGCTACTGTTTAACAAGGACTGATTTAAATTGTGTTTGCACAACAAATGTTTTGGCGCTTTTGTTCATGTGGGAGAATATTCCAATAAGGGTGCACTACACACTACTTTTGAATTCATTATTGGGCTTTGCGTATACAATGCAGTTAATCGCGATTAATCAGAGAACTAGTGCGATTAACTTCGATAAAAATTTTTAATCGTTGCCCAGCCCTAGTTTTTCTTATTTTTTTGTTAGTTTTTGGACTCTTTTAGTTCCTGTTTCTGCTCCCTTGTTTTGTTTGGTTAACATGCCAACTTATGATTTTCACCTGCCTCTGGTGTTCGGACCGCGCAGCCGTTTCTAATCAAGACCCTTATTTAAGCTCAGTCAGTCGGCCTGGCGTCATTGCTTGTTTTCATGCGATACCACAGTGTTGCTCGATTCATGCCGTGTCCACGTAAGTCTTGTTTATTTCTTGCCACCTTTTTGTGTTTGTTCGAAGCCATAGTTTGTTTGTTTGTTTCATGCCACAGTTTTGTGTTTCTTCCCCGCCATAGTTAATGTTTGTTTACCTCATGCCCTGGCAAGATTTATCGAGTTAATAAATATGTTCCTACCTGCAAGCCTTGTCCGGAATAGTCCGTTTGCATCCTGGGAGAACAAACCTCGCAGTAAGCTGCGAATCCCCCCCCCCTGTCATGACAGAATGATCATAAGTCGGCATGGTAACCAAACAAAACAAGGGAGCGCAAACAGGAACTAAAAGAGTCCGAAAACTAACAAAAAATAACAAAACCATAATCCAGACCTTAGATCATGTCAAATTTAGAGTTATTTGGACACTAGGGAAACATTTTTTAAGTAATGAAGACTTAATTCAGAGTTATTTGGTTAGGGTTAGGATTATAATGAGGCCATGCCGAATAAGGCATTAATAAGTACTTAATAATGACTAGTTAAGAGTCAATATGTTACTAATTTGCATGTTAATAAGCAACTAATTAATGGTGATTATGTTCCCCATACTCAAGTGTTACCATCTTTTTTTACTGGGGCACAAAATGAACCGTGCATGAACATCACCTTGTTCAAACAACAAAACCAACACGTGCATTAACTCAAAACAAATTACACACCTGCAAATCAGTCAGCTGTTGCCGTATGCGTAATACGCCAATTGGGAGAAGTTTGTATTTACACGATGAGTCGGGTGTGTTTTGACCGCCGCCTGAGGCCGACTCACAGAACCCCTAGGGTTCGATCGAACCCAGGTTAAGAACCACTGGTTTAGACAGAAAAAACATTCAATCCGTGACACTTGAGGGCAAAAAAATCTGATTTGTTGTGCAACGTAAAGTAAACAATACTTGTTTTCGTGCAAATGTTTAATCACTTTCAAGTACATAGTCTGCTTTCCTTTGTTTGGTTGGGGGGCCGCTTCTTCAAAAGCCGACCAATCCCAGTGGTCTGCATCGACGCCCACGCCAACCTCGGTTTTTTGGAACTGTACTCAAGGCTAAGGGGAAAGGGAGCAGGGTGGCGTCGCCTAAGCCAGTGTTTTTCAACCTCTGCGACACACTGGTGTGGTGTTCCATGGGAGATTACCGTATTTTTCTGAGTATAAGTCGCACCTGCCGAAAATGCATAATAAAGAAGGAAAAAAACATATATAAGTCGCATTTTTGGGGGAAATTTATTTCATAAACCCAACACCAAGAATAGACATTTGAAAGGCCATTTAAAATAAATAAAGAATAGTGAACAACAGGCTGAATAAGTGTACGTTATATGACGCATAAATAACCAACTGAGAAGGTGCCTGGTATGTTAACGTAACATATTATGGTAAGAGTCATTCAAATAACTATAACATATAGAACATGTTATATGTTTACCAAACAATCTGTCACTCCTAATGGATAAATCCCATGAAATCTTATACATCTAGTCCAGGGGTCACCAACCTTTTTGAAACCAAGAGCTACTTCTTGGGTACTGATTAATGCGAAGGGCTACCAGTTTGATACACACTTAAATAAATTGCCAGAAATAGCTAATTTGCTCAATTTACCTTTAATAAATACATCTCAATGTGTATTTCTGTCTGTCATTCCGTCGTACATTTTTTTTCCTTTTACGGAAGGTTTTTTGTAGAGAATAAATGATGAAAAAAACACTTAATTGAACGGTTTAAAAGAAGAGAAAACAGGAAAAAAATGAAAATTAAATTTTGAAACATAGTTTATCTTCAATTTCGACTCTTTAAAATTCAAAATTCAACTGAAAAAAAAAGGAAGAGAAAACTAGCTCATTCGAATCTTTTGGAGAATTTTTTTTTTTTATGGAACATCATTAGTCATTTTTCTTGATTAAGATTAATTTTAGAATTTGATGACATGTTTTAAATAGGTTAAACTCCAATCTGCATTTTGTTAGAATAAATAACAAATTGGACCAAGCTATATTTCTAACAAAGACAAATCATCATTTCTTCTAGATTTTCTAGAACAAAATTTTTAAAAGAAATTCACAACACTTTGAAATCAGATTTAAATTTGATTTTAAATATTTTCTAGATTTGCCAGAAAATTTTGGGGAATTTTAATGGTAATAAGTTTGAAGAAAGATCTCCCCAATATTCTTCACCGAAAAAACAGAAGCTAAAATGAAGAATTAAATCAAAATGTATTTATTATTCTTTACAATAAAAAAAATAAATTGACAGGAAAGAAGAGGAAGGAATTTAAAAGGTAAAAAGGTATGTGTGTTTAAAAATCTTAAAATAATTTTTATGGTTGTATTTTTTCTCTAAAATTCTCTTTCTGAAAGTTATAAGAAGCAAATTTAAAAAATTAATGAATTTATTTAAACAAGTGAAGACCAAGTCTTTGAAATATTTTCTTGGATTTTCAAATTCTATTTGAGTTTTGTCTCTCTTAGAATCAAAAATGTCGAGCAAAGCGAGACCAGCTTGCTAGTAAATAAATAACATTTAAAAAATAGAGGCAGCTCACTGGTAAGTGCTGCTATTTGAGCTATTTTTAGAACAGGCCAGCGGGCGACTCATCTGGTCCTTATGGGCTACCTGGCGTTGGTGATCCCTGGTCTAGTCTCTTATGTGAATGAGCTAAATAATTTTATTTGATATTTTACGGTAATGTGTTAATAATTTCACACATAAATCGCACCCCCGGCCGAACTATGAAAAAAAACAGCGACCTATAGTCTGAAAAATTCGGTATGTACTTTCACCTAATTGGGTTAAAAATAGTTTTTGCAAACCAGTAATTATAATCCGCAAATAATGTGCCCTTTTTTGAGTGTCTGTACTGTCTAGAGCTCGGCAGCGTGACCATGTTATATACTCTTCCATATCAGCAGGTGGCTAATTAGTTTTTAGATGTCGGGAACATGGTTCGTCGTGATAACAATGTGCGGACGACAGCGGGAGGCAGCATGCAGGTAAAAAAGTATCTAATGCTTAAACCAAAAATAAACAAAAGGCGAAAGCCGCTAAGAAAAGGCATTGAAGTTTAGGGAAGGCTATGTAAAACTGAACTGGCTGCAAAGTAAACAAAAACAGAATGCTGGACGACAGCAAAGACTTACTGTGGACCAAAGACGGCGTCCACAAAGTACATCCGTACATGACATGACAATCAACAATGTTCATACAAATTCTGATGGCGTCCACACATTTTATGTAGTCTTGATTGCTAAAACAGAGTATAGAATAGAATTGAAAGTACTTTACTGATCCCTGGGGGGAAATTCAGCACCACAGTTCGCTCACAATAGATAATGATGATAATAAATAATATGATATATTATATATATAATATATGAATAATATAAATATATTGTACATATATTCTACATTTTGATAGGCGCCAGCGCCCCCCGCGACCCCGAAAGGGAATAAGCGGTAGAAAATGGATGGATGGATGGATATTCTACATTTAAGTGCAGTCAAAGAACATATGCATTATACAGTCTGATGGCTGTCGGTATGAAGGACCTCCTGTGTCGTTCCGTGTTGCATTTTGAGGTAGGTGCGGGTAATAGCGCTCAAAGGACGACATGAAACTGCAACATGAAAATACCAAGAAAAACAGGATTTGAGCGCAAGACAAGAACTAAAACACTACACATGGGAAAACACAGCATAATGTGAAACTACACCTACTTTGAGACAAGAGCTATAGTGATGCATGCTTGGTTAGGGTTGAAATTCATTTCAAACAATTGCGAGATTGACTTTTTATTATCAATATTGGCTGCTGAGTTTAATTGTTTAATGTTTTCTTCGAGTGGTGGGCCAATGGATTTTTTCAATAAAAAAATGTGCCTTGGCTCAAAAAAGGTTGAAAACCTCTGGTCTAAGCAAGTTACGTGAGGCAAGAGTAGAAACCAGGCTTAAAGGCCTACTGAAACCCACTACTACCGACCACTAGAGATGCGCGGTTTGCGGTCTCATCCGCGGAGTCGGGCGGGTGACATGACGAAAAAATTGATTTTAATTAGAATCGGGCGGGTGGCATCCGGAATAATTTGATATACATGGTAACAGTAACACAACATAAACGCAACACAACAAATACCCATAATCCTTTGTATCTATGATACTCCTGACTATTTTATACACCCCACTAGTGTTACTGTGAGGATGTTCTCCCGAAATGTGTTTGTCAATTTTGTTTGGTGTGGCTTCACAGCGTGGCGCATATTAGTAAGTGTTAAAATTGTTTATATCACAACCATCAGTGTACTCTGTATCATTCAGTATGCCTTTCAATCTTGTACGTGTGATTGCGGAAGCTGCACACAACATGTTGCCGGACTAACAATCGGTGTGTACATGTTGTTTAAGGTGTCAAAGCCAGAGGCTTCACAGCACGCCCATATTCCTGTCATCAGGATGAACACCATTGGATATTCGTGAGAATGTTAGCGGCTCCCATTGTCTTCACTACTCTGTAAAACGGGTTTAAATAGCTCTGTGAGTGGTAAAGGTGGCCGACATCTGATGTATTTCAGCGGGCGGTTGCGGTTCTGATAAAATGTTGGTTCGGGTGGATGACGACTTTGGTGATGCGGTTGCGGATGATATAATTGCCTATCCGCGCATCTCTACCGACCACGCAGTCTGATAGTTTATATATCAATGATGAAATATTAACATTGCAACACATGCCAATACGGCCTTTTTAGTTTACTAAATTGCAATTTAAAATTTCCCGCCGAAGTGTCGTGTTGAAAACGTCGCGGAATGATGACACGTATGATGACGCGTGCGTTTGACGTCTCTGGTTGTAGCGGACATTTTTTTCCAGCCCAATCCAAGCTATAAGTAGTCTGCTTTAATCACATAATTACACAGTATTTTGGACATTTGTGTTGCTGAATCTTTTGCAATTTGTTTAATTAATAATGGAGACGTCAAAGTAGAAAGATGGAGGTGGGAAGCTTTGAGCCTTTAGCCACAAAATCGCCTTTTTTTTTTATTTTAACTTTATTTTATTCTATTTTTTTTCCTTCTAGTCCTTCACTATCAATATCCTCATCCACAAATTTTTCATCCTCGCTCAAATTAATGGGGAATTTGTCGCTTTCTCGGTCCAAATAGCTCTTGATGCTGGAGGCTCACATTATAAACAATGTTCAGATGTGAGGAGCCCCACAACCGGTGATGTCATCGTCTGCTACTTCCGGTACAGGCAAGGCTTTTTTATTAGCGACCAAAAGTTGCAAACTTTATCGTGGATGTTCTCTACTAAATCCTTTCAGCAAAAATATGGCAATATCACGAAATGATCAAGTATGACACATAGAATGGACCTGCTATCCCCGTTTAAATAAGAAAATCTCATTTCAGTAGGCCTTTAAACGCCACTTCCTGGGCAGATAAAAGGAGGTACTTTGGCCAGACGGGGTGGGAAGCAAGCGCGTGTGAGGATTGATGCGGGCGTTGGGCTCCGAGCGTCAGAATGAAGGACATGCTTTTAATATGTCCCGGCGTCGGGGGAAATTGACCGGCTCGATGGGGTGCGTGGACACACACACACACACACCCAGTGATGACATTTAAGACTTGAGGAAAAAAAGGAGACAAATTGTGTCTGGGAAAAGTTTGTGAACTTGTACTTTTGTGAGAAGCTGAAGCACATTACTGGACATCGACTTGAAGCACAAACAAGCTGGAAGCAATTATACGACATATCCTAATGACTATTTCACACTACAGCACCGGCGCTATGTTTTCTTTAGTGGATCGATATTCCAAGCGGAGGTAGTTTCTCTTTGCATGGAAGCAGGATAATTGCTGCTTTGTGTTTCCAGCCCCAGACCAACTCATCACTGGACACTCTCGCCTGCCACTAGATTAGGCACGCCTGCCACTCCAGTCCTGCAGGTGGCAGTGTTTCACCTGACAAAGTAGCACCGTCTTAGCTGATTGATTGAAACTTTTAGTAGATTGCACAGTACAGTACATATTCCGTACAATTGACCACTAAATGGTAACACACGAATAAGTTTTTCAACTTGTTTAAATCCGGGTTCACGTTAATCAATTCATGATACAAATATATACTATCAGCATAATACAGTCATCACACAAGCTGCAGCAGAATTGAATTTGCACCAAAACTCAATTTATTCTTCATTTGCCCCTGAACCAAAGTTTTATGCCTGTTATCATGAACTAATAACACAATGGAGACTTAAAGGCCTACTGAAATGAGATGTTCTTATTTAAACGGGGATAGCAGGTCCATTCTATGTGTCATACTTCATCATTTCGCGATATTGCCATATTTTTTGCTGAAAGGATTTAGTAGAGAACATCCACGATAAAGTTCGCAACTTTTGGTTGCTGATAAAAAAAGCCTTGCCTGTACCGGAAGTAGCAGACGATGTGCGCGTGACGTCACGGGTTGTGGAGCTCCTCACATCTGAACATTGTTTACAATCATGGCCACCAGCAGCGTGAGTGATTCGGACCGAGAAAGCGACAATTTCCACATTAATTTGAGCGAGGATGAAAGATTTGTGGATGAGGAAATTTAGAGTGAAGGAATAGAAAGGAGAAAAAAAGGCGAGGGCAGTGAGAGCGATTCAGATGTTTCATAATATTAATAATAAATAATAATGGATTTTCTATTGTTAGATACTCAAAGCGCTCACAGAGAAGTGAGCTGGTGGTGGTAAGCTACATCTGTAGCCACAGCTGCCCTGGGGTAGACTGACGGAAGCGTGGCTACCAGTTTGGGCCTACGGCCCCTCCGACCACCACCAATCATTCATTCACCAGTGTGAGCGGCACCGGGTGCAAGGGTGAAGTGTCCTGCCCAAGGACACAACGGCAGAGATTTGGATGTTAATAGGTGGGAAGCGAACCTGAAACCCTCATGTTTCTGGCACGGCCGCTCTACCCACTACACCATGCCGCCCTCGTAAATGTTTTTAGACACATTTACTAGGATCATTCTGGAAAATCCCTTACCTGCTATTGTGTTGCTAGTGTTTTAGTGAGATTAAATAGTACCTGAAGTGTGTTGACGCCAGAGTCTCTGAGGGAAGTCACGGCAGCTGCATGGACGGCGCAAGCTTTGCTGATGTCTCCGGTAAGAGGCGACTTTTTACCACAATTTTCTCACCGAAACCTGCCGGTTGACATGTGGTCGGGATCCATGTTCGCTTGACCGCTCTGTTCCATAGTAAAACTTCACCTCCGGGAACCAATAACGTCACAAACACGCGTCATCATTCCGTGACGTTTTCAACAGCAAACTCAGCGGGAAATTTAAAATTGCAATTTAGTAAACTAAAAAGGCCGTATTGGCATGTGTTGCAATGTTAATATTTCATCATTGATATATAAACTATCAGACTGCGTGGTCGCTAGTAGTGGGTTTCAGTAGGCCTTTAAGACGTGTTATTACTGCAGTGTTGTGTTGTGCCTCCCAACCCTTTGACCACACTGCTGGAATCAAACACCCCCTGGTGTCTGGTTACTCCATTTGTACCTCAATAGGTTGCGTCTGCAAATAAGAAGTTAACACTCGTATTGCTGCCAAACGCAAGATTACAGACTGCAGGCATCCCCAGACGATCGGCATCCAATCATTTTGCAGCTCACGGCCACTAGGGGCATATTTGCATGATGGTTGCACGTTTATCACATAGTTTCTTGTTTATGAGATTGTTTTTATCTGCATTTCTCAGCACAGTTTCAAAACTTCATTTTATATATTAAAACTAAATAATAGCTGAAGGTGCAATATGGCCAACTGTGCAATAGAAATAACTAACAATATGTATTATAAATCATCTTTTCAGAATTAGTTTAAGATTGTTAAAGTCGATAAAAAATAATATAAATCTTATAATATATAAGAATATATAAGATTCCCCGTTTCACAGGGAAACTTGCGAAACAGGCTTGTAGGGATAAAATAACCTCCGGGTTTTTTCTTGACGCAACGTATATCTACACATACATATATGTGTGTATCTATACATATACTTGTATGTATATACACATCCATCCATTTTATGTGTATATATATATGCATGTATATTTATGTATGTATGTATATATATTTATGTATGTATATATTAATGTACATATGTATGTCTGTTTATATATATATATATGTATGTATGTATGTTTATGTATGTATGTTTATG
>NC_084639.1:8699412-8739412 GCF_033978795.1 Nerophis ophidion | reverse complement strand
TTTATTCTTATTGTAATATTTCTCTATTTTGTTTCCATTTAAACCCCCATTATTTACTCTTACTTTTTTTTTTTTTTAAATTGATCTCAACTCTGTACACTGCTGCTGGAATTTAAATTTTCCTAAAGGAATCAATAAAGTACTATCTATCTATCTATCTATCTACGTTTAAGTATGTATATACATATGAACATATACATATGTGTAGATTATACACGTATACATGTATATATACCTATATTTACATGTATGAGTATATACATATGAACATATACACATTTTTATATACATATATACGTGTGTATATAAATGTGGATATAAATATATATACTTATACATGCATATATATACATGTACACATGTAGGTATACACGTGTTCATCTACATGTAAATGTGTATATACATATAATATATACATATATGCATATATAGACATATGTATACATACACATATGTATATATAGCTATATATACCTATATGTATATAGGCACATACATACGTATATATATATGTCTACAGACATATGTGTGTACATATATATATGTATATATACATACATATATATATATACATACATACAAACATTTGTATACATGTATTGTATATATATGTATGTACATATATATATACACTTATATATATACGTATGTATATATATATACACACGTGTAAGTGTATATATATATACATGTGTATGTGTCACATACACATGTATATATATATACATATATATATACATACATGTATATATACATGTGTGTGTGTATATATACACACAATTATAATTATAAATAATTAAATATATATGTATATTCACATGTTCTTTTTATGGAGCAATGTGCTTTGCTATACAATTTTTTTTAATGATTGACTCCTGTTCAATAACCAATTAAATTTATACATCGAGTTTATACTGTATACTTTAGGTCATGTAAACATTTTTTGGTTTGTAAATGTTGTAGAATATGCTTAAAAATATATTTTAAATCACGCAGAGATTTGTCAGTAATTTGAGCCAATGTCATGTTGTTTTTGTTTGTATTTCTCAAATATGGCGCGGGCGAGTTGGAAAACTGCAAATAGCCCCCCATGAGTTACTTTGGACAGGGGTTGACGTGACGTCTCTTGTGTTTGCAGATCAACCCCACCGAAGTGGAGGCTCTCCTCTCCAGGCTGCCGTGCACCTTCAAGCAGGAGCTGACGGGTGTGGGCGCCAGTCTGGAGAAGCGCTGGAACTTCTGCGGGTTCCAGGGCATCAAGAGCATGTAAGGGCGGGTGTGCGTGGAGAGAGTCATCCCCCCCCGCCCCCCACCCCTTCACGGACGACACGCGACATTTGAGAACACGATGTGCTCCACAGATTCAGGAATGTTAGTTTTAGTTGACGTGACGACTCTCCCCGGAGTCACAGCAGAAGTCACTGGATCGCTACTTACAGGTGTGGCCCGCGCCGTGCCAGCTTTTTCTGAGCCTTTTGGGCGGGTGCGATGGACTGAGGACGACACAGACTGCAACCCGTGAGGTCATCAGGCTGGGACACAACCATGCAGCCTCCATCCCGTCTCTGTTTTTGTTTGTCCTTCCCGCTTTGTAAAATAATTTCTTGGGAAGAAAAGAAAAAAAAGACACAAGTAGTCATATATTTCTTCATTCTCCGCAAAGGCTGTGAAGAGGTGCATAGAATTGTTGTAATACGCTGTAAATGCTTGGATTGTATTTTTGATTATAAACAGGGAATTTGATTACAAGAACGTTGCTGTGTTTTTATGTTCACCACATGATCTCCACCTTAAAAAAGTCAGATTTAAACGTTCTAAATGTAAAAGACTTCCTTGTGGTCTACATAACATGTAATGGTGTTTTTTAGTCAAAATGTTACATAGATTATGTTTACAGACCATATTAAAAATGTTTCTTTTATTTACGTACCTCCACTTCAACAGCGTCTTCTCCCCGCCAGCTTTGTTGTAGTTTTTGGCGCTTCCATCCCGAGTCTATGGACAGATGTATAAGTTACTATAAATGACTTTGTATTAGAAATGACAACAGTGGAGGATGCATGTGCATGTACGAGCCAGTCTGCCCCACAACAAGAGGTCAGGAAAAAAGAAGCAGCTTATTGACGACAGCGTCAGAGTTGCGCAATGCACTTTGGGTAAATGTAAACCATGTATGAATAATTTGCTGACAGAACAAGTTGGAGCAGGTTAGAAGAAGACAAGATTGTTTTATAAATATTTCTGCAACACCTCCACGGTTTGACATCACATTTTCAGGACTTATGCAGATCCATATTCCACAATAACCAGCACCAATAGGTAAGAAAAGTGGATTTTGCATAAAAATACCCTTTAAACTCCAATTCAAAAAGCATTTAAAAACTGTTATTTTTTGTTCACACCTTTAACTTTGTCATCTATCCAAAATCATTTCTTGCATTTCTTTAACTAGAAACTTTTCTACATACATCAGTCTTTAATTACTGATATTTTCATTTATTACTGTGTTATTCATTTCTTTATGACAATTTTTATAATAAATCAATGTTTTTTTTTATATAAAATAAGACTAAAATGACCAAAGTATATTGGTAAAGGTTATTTCTTAATACAAACTAGAGAAAGACTACCAATTAGTGTCCAGAAAAAGGTTCAGAATTTTTTTTATATTGTTAATTTCTTATTATTCAGGAAACTTTGTTATACATATCTACATTTGTAAAAATGTAGATATGACTTACTCAGGATTATTTAATATACATAGCTACAATATCTGTTGCGCTTTGTGCAATCAATGTGCCCAGTAAAGAAGTTTTGTAATGCTAAAAATGCATTATTGTGTAGGAAAAAAAAGCAGTTATTTACAAGATGTGAGTGAGGGCTTTAGAGACAAAATCAACAATCCTCATTACCTGCATTGTGAGCCGCCTCTTGCTAGCAAGGTTTTACTATTTAAAGCACACAGAAAATAGAAATGTGTGAATTCTTGTCCTACAAAGAGATTGTTGAAGATGGGCAGAATCCCCAAAAATCCCAATAGAAGGAACTCAGGGGACCCCTGCTGACCTCTCAATAGACTGAACCCAGGGGACCCCTGCTGACCTCCCAATGGACTGTATATGTACCCAGAGCCCCCCTGTTTAACCTCCCAATAGAATGTACCCAGGTCCCCTGCTGACCTCCCATTAGACTGAACCCAGGGGACCCCTTGCTGACCGCCCAATAGACTGTATCCAGGGGACCCCTGCTGGCCTCCTAATAGACTGAACCCAGGGGACCCTCTGCTGACCTCCCAATAGACTGTTTCCAGGGCACCCCTGTTTAACCTCCCAATAGAATGTACCCAGGGTGACCCTGCTGACCTTCTAATAGTCTGTACCCAGGGAGCCCCTGTTTAACCTCCCAATAGACTGTACCCAGGGCCCCCCTGTTTAACCTCCAAATAGAATGTACCCAGGGTGACCTGCTGACCTTCTAATAGTCTGTACCCAGGGCCCCCCCTGTTTAACCTCCCAATAGAATGTACCCAGGTCCCCCTGCTGACCTCCAAATAGACTGTGCCCAGGTCCCCCTTGCTGACCTCCCAATCGACTGTATGTACCCAAGGCCCCCTGTTTAATCTCCCAATAGAATGTACCCAGGGTCACCCTGCTGACTTTCCGATAGTCTGTACCCAGGTCCCCCTGCTTACCCCCCCATGGACCCCCTGTTTAACCTCCCAAAAGAATGTACCCAGGGTCCCGCTGCTGACCTCCCAATAGACTGTACCCAGGGCCCCCTTGTTTAACCTCCCAATAGAATGTGCCCAGGTCCCCCTGCTGACCTCCCAATAGACTGTACCCGGGTCCCCCCTGCTGACCTCCCAATAGACTGTATGTACCCAGGGCCCCCTTGTTTAACCTCCCAATAGAATGTGCCAAGGGCCCCCTGCTGACCTCCCAATAGACTGTACCCAGGTCTCCCTGCTGAACCCCCAATAAAATGTACCCAGGGTCCCCCTGCTTACCTCCCAATAGACTGTACCCAGGTCTCCCTGCTGAACCCCCAATAAAATGTACCCAGGGCCCCCAGCTGACCTCCCAATAGACTGAACCAAGGGCCCCTACTGACCTCCCAATAAATAAATGATAAATGGGTTGTACTTGTATAGCGCTTTTCTACCTTCGAGGTACTCAAAGCGCTTCGACACTACTTCCACATTTACCCATTCACACACACATTCACACACTGATGGAGGGAGCTGCCATGCAAGGCGCCAACCAGCACCCATCAAGAGCAAGGGTGAAGTGTCTTGCTGAGAACACAACGGACGTGACGAGGTTGGTACTATGTGGGGATTGAACCAGGGACCCTCGTGTTGCGCACGGCCACTCTCCCACTGCGCCACGCCGTCCAGACTGTACCCAGGGCCCCCTGCTTCCCTCCCAATAGACCGAACCAAGGGCCCCTGCTTCCCTCCCAATAGACCGAACCAAGGGCCCCTGCTGACCTCCCAATAGACTGTACCCAGGGCCCCCTGCTGCACTCCCAATAGACTGTACCCAGGGCCCCCTGCTGCACTCCCAATAGACTGTACCCATGGACCCCCTGTTTAACCTCCCAAAAGAATGTACCCAGGGTCCCCCTGCTGACCTCCCAATAGACTTTACCCAGGGCCCCCCTGTTTAACCTCCAAATAGAATGTAGCCAGGGTCCCCCTGCTGACCCCCCAATAGACTGTATGTACCCAGGGCCCCCCTGTTTAACCTCCCAATAGAATGTATGTACCCAGGGCCCCCCTGTTTAACCCCCCAATAGAATGTATAAAGGAGGTTGGGTGGGAGATCTGCAGATCTCTCTTTGTTTCCATTGGGTGGAGTTACAGTATTTTTTGCCAGGAAGTGGATTCTAATATGAGGATGTCATTTGGTTTGAGCGGGCTTTGGAGGCACCTGTGATTAAGAGCTGTATAAATACATTACAAGTTTTTGTTTGTTTGTTTTTTTAATGTCTTATTTTGGGGGAATTTATTTTACTGATTTGTGAGAAATGTTTACGATTTTCAGTAGCTTTTGGACGATAAAAAATTAGCTCAAAAATCACATGACTTATGGATAGTGTCTAGTTCTTTCTACTACAAGTCTTATTTTGGGGAAAATATGCTTATGATTTTAAGTAATATTTAAAATGTTCAATGGCTTTAGACTATACTACATATCTCAAAAACACATGATCTAAATGTCTAGTTGCTTTTACTACAAGTCTTAATTTGCGGAAAAGTTATTTTACTGATTTTTGGGAAATTTTCTTAAGAATATTGAACATTTTGAAAATAAGTTTTTCCGCACACGAGACACTATAAGTCTTGTGCTTTTTGAGATATGATGTACTTTCTTAAAGCTATTGAACACTGAACATTTTCAATATTCCTCAAAAATCATTACAATACTTTCCCTCAAAATGACTCTTGTAATAGAAAGAACTAGACAATTTCATTAAATCATGTTAGTTTTGAGAAGACATATTGTACAATCTTAAAGCCATTAAAATGAAAAATGTTCAATATTTCTCAAAAATCTGTAAAATATTTTTACGGCAAAAGGAGACTTGTAGTAGAAAGTTATTTTTGAGATATGTTCTATAGTCTTATAGCTATTGAAAATTATAAATGTTAAATATTCCTTTTCCGCACAATAAGACTTGTAGTACAAAGAACTAGACACTATAAGTCATGTGATTTTTGAAATTATATGTTGTATAATCTTAAAGCTATTGAAAATTTTGTATATTCCTCAAAAATAATTAAAATATTCTTTCCCCAAAATCTGACTTGTAATAGAAAGAACAAGACGATAAGTCATGATATTTTTTAGAACATATATTGTACAGTCCTAAAGCTATTGGAAATTGATTTTTTTTTTAAATACAGTAAAATAACTTTTCTGCAAAATAAGACTTGTAGTACAAACAACTAGACACTATCTGAGTCCTGTGATTTTGAGATATGTTCTATAGACTCAAAGCTATTGAAAATATTAAATAATCCACAAAAATCATTAAAATGTTTTTCCCCAAAATAAGACTTGTATTAACCCTGAGAGGGTTAACTTTTCTGTAACATGTAGTACAAAGAACTAGACACTATCTATAAATCATGTATCATTGAAGCTGGTTAAGTATATTGCATGATCACAGAGCTATTAAAAATTATTTTAAAAAAATAATTTTCAAAACTCAGTAAAATATTTTTCCCCAAAATAAGACTTGTATTAACCCCGTGAGGGACAAGCGGCAGAAAATGGATGGATGGAAGACTTATAGTAGAAAGAACAAGACACTATCTATAGGTCATATTTGGTCTTAATACTATTGAACATTTTAAATATTCCTCAAATATCCGTAAAATAACTTTTCTGTAACATGTAGTACAAAGAACTAGACACTATCTATAAATCATGTATTATTGAAGTTGATACAGCTATTGGAAATTTTTTTTTTTAAATAAAATTTAAAAATCACTAAAATATTTTTCCACAAAATAATATTCGTAGTATGCTCAACTTGACCGCTGACCATCTGATACTCATGTGTGTTTAGAGACAATACAATGTATATTCATAAAGCAATTGAAAATTAGATCCAGAAAATTATTCTAAAATAATCAGCAAAATATTGAATAATAAAAGTTGTAGTAGAACCAAATGGCCACCATCTATGTTTCAGGTGTTTATTGGGACTTTATTAAGTACCATCACAAAATATTAATAACTTTAAATATTTTTCAAAAATTATACAAATAATGATTTTCTAAAATAATTAATGTAGTATTCCTTAAAATGATACTCTTCATATCTAATTTTATAGTGAGGCCGTAGAGTATATAATAATAAAGTTTAATTTATTAAACTTCGTGTTGTAAGAGGTTGCAATTTGTAGACGGTCCCTGCTGCTCATTGGAAACAATGGTATATTTCCTTCACCTGACTCTCACCTGATCCTTGTCGTTCGCTGAGCTCCACACATTGATCTGGGGGTTCTCAATTGGAGATGCATTTCAGAAGGTGGGGCCCTGTAAAAAAAAATGTATTGTATGTGATTGGATAAACCACTTGTTCGTTATCTTGAATGACGTGCTACCTCAACCACTCACATCAAAATCAACCCTTGACACTGATTATTATCTACAAGTTTTAGAAGCTGAGTGATAACAGATCCAGCAAGTAGCTTAATTGCTAAGTGCTAAACAAGAAATACAAACTATGAACATAATAAAACAATCATTTACTCTACAATGTCTGCTCTCACTGGGATGCTGACTAACTGGATATTTACATCTTCCCGTTTAGATGAAGAATTAATCATAATCCTCATGCAGGTAAAAAAAAAAACAGATACACAAATCTCTTTTGTGTCTTTCTTGCCATCTGCAGATATAATTTGAATGTCAAAGTTGACCAACTTCTTGGTTTATGTCCACAACGTTCTACTATCCAGGTGAGAGGCATCTAGTATTATTGTTTACCAACTTTGAGGCGATGCAGCAGCTCGGTATGTCAATATAACAGCAGAGGTTGGTTAGCTCTCTGTGATCACGGCGCCACTAAAAGTAGTTCCTCTTATAATAACAATATTGCTAATATTGATTAATATTCTGGTCCCAGAATGAAAATAAGAATATTGTTGGCAGTTTTTGGATGTTTTCTTTTAGAAGATACAGTATGTAGAGTACTCCCATAAGTTGACTGGTTAGCCACATTGTACTTGGTTAGCCACATTGTACTTGACGTATTTTATAGATTAGGATGCATAAAAAAATAAAATGTCTTCTTGTCTTAAATAGGGATTGTGAATGATAGGCCAAACATTTTTTTAACTGTGATTCCCTTTAGCAATTACCAGTAAAATGGAAAATCAAGTTGAAATTGTATGTTTAATCGTGTTTTATTCTATTTATTTAACCATATCCAATTGTATTTAGAATTTACAAAGTATGTGAAAATACAGTCTAAACATCACACAATGCCACAAATTCAGTCAGACAATTTGAATATTCAGCTCTGAACACCTTTGGTCATTTCTGTTTCTGCACTCTTATGGAGGCAGAACACTGGCAGTGAGATTTGGCATCAGAAAAAAAAATTGACATTGTAGGAATAGTTGTAGAGCCACCGAAACAAGATTAGGCGACAAATAAATACAAAAATTGAAAAAATACAATATTTCAGTGGATGTTTTCGAAGTAAGTATTCATAATTTGTACACTTATTGTTTTTGTGTCTTTCAAAGGTTGTTATGATTGCTTCTCTTTTTTTTATAATACAATAGAAGTGTACAAAAATATGAATTTAATTGGCATCGAAAACATTCACCAAAAATATAGTATTTTTCAATGTTTGTATTTATTTGTCGCCAAAACTTGTTTCAGTGCCAGTACAACTTTTTTTTTCAATACCATATCTTACTGGAAGTGTTCTGGCTCAATACACTCTAACCCAGTGGTTCTCAACCTTTTTTCAGGGATGTACCTCCTGTGAACATTTTTTTTTTAATTCAAGTACCCCCTAATCAGAGCAAAGCATTTTTGGTTGAAAAAAATAGATAAAGAAGTAAAATACAGCACTATGTCATCAGTTTCTGATTTATTAAATTGTATACCAGTGCAAAATATTGCACATTTGTAGTGGTCTTTCTTGAACTTTTTGGAAAAAAAGATATAAAAATAATTAAACTTGTTGAAAAATAAACAAGTAATTCAATTATTAATAAAGATTTCTACACATAGAAGTAATCATCAACTTAAAGTGACCTCTTTGGGGATTGTAATATAGATCCATCTGGATTCATGAACTTAATTCTAAGCATTACTTCACAAAAAAGAAATCTTTAACATCAATATTTATGGAACATGTCCACAAAAAATCTAGTTGTCAACACTGAATACTGGAACTGTTGTATTTTTTTTTTTGCAGTTTATGAACTTACATTCATATTTTGTTGAAGTATTATTCAATAAATTTATTTATAAATTATTTTTGAATTGTTGCTATTTCTAGAATTTTTTTTAAAAATCTCACGTACCCCTTGGCATACCTTCAAGTACCCCCAGTGGTATGCGTACCCCCATTTGAGAACCACGGCTCCAACCATATTATCAGATTAGTTAAACTGGAAATATTGGAAAGAGATTTTCTGTGTATCATTCACAATCCTTTTGTAAGACAAGAACACATGCTCGGCTTTTTTATGCATTCTAAATCGTAAATGAATATCTAACAATTGAGTCAACAGATGGAGGGTCCTCTGTTGCGCTCATAAATCTCTCTAAAAACATCCATTAAGTGCCAACAATACACCATTTACATGTCGTGACCTGAAAATTAATCAAATGAGTGATATTGTTATTTCAGTTCTAACGCAGACGGACTATTTTAGTGGCGCGTTGATAGAAGTGAGCTAATGCAAGCTTACGCTGCTATTGTTGACACACTGAGCCGCCGGCTGCTTCTGCTTCTTCTCAAACTTTCTAAAAGTAAATTCTGGATTTTAATTCATGCATCTCTCACCTGCTAGTAGACAAATGTGGCCATGGACCGACAGGCTGGTCTACTTTCACATCCCCCGAGATGATGAAAAAGACACAAAAAGTTGCTTCTTGTGCAACTTTTTTTTTAACCCTCAATGAGGTTTGTACAAACCCCGTTTCCATATGAGTTGGGAAATTGTGTTAGATGTAAATATAAACGGAATACAATGATTTGCAAATCATTTTCAACCCATATTCAGTTGAATATGCTACAAAGACAACATATTTGATGTTCAAACTGATCAATAATCATTAACTTTAGAATTTGATGCCAGCAACACGTGACAAAGAAGTTGGGAAAGGTGGCAATAAACACTGATAAAGTTGAGGAATGCTCATCAAACACTTATTTGGAACATCCCACATGTGTGCAGGCTAATTAGGAACAGGTGGGTGCCATGATTGGGTATAAAAACAGCTTCCCAAAAAATGCTCAGTCTTTCACAAGAATGGATGGGGCGAGGTACACCCCTTTGTCCACAACTGCGTGAGCAAATAGTCAAACAGTTAAAGAACAACGTTTCTCAAAGTGCAATTGTAAGAAATGTAAGGATCTCGACATCTACGGTCCATAATATCATCAAAAGGTTCAGAGATTCTGGAGAAATCACTCCACGTAAGCAGCATGGCCGGAAACCAACATTGAATGACCGTGACCTTCGATCCCTCAGACTTTATCAAAAACCAACATCAATCTCTAAAGGATATTACCAAATGGGCTCAGGAACACTTCAGAAAACCACTGTCACTAAATACAGTTCGTCGCTACTGTCACTAAATACAGTTTGTCGCTACATCTGTAAGTGCAAGTTAAAGCTCTATTATGCAAAGCGAACGCCATTTAACAACAACATCCAGAAACGCAGACGGCTTCTCTGAGCCCGAGATCATCAAAGATGGACTGATGCAAAGTGGAAAAGTGTTCTGTGGTCTGACGAGTCCACATTTCAAATTGTTTTTGTAAATATTCGACATCGTGTCATCCGGACCAAAGGGGAAGCGAACCATCCAGACTGTTATCGACGCAAAGTTCAAAAGCCAGCATCTGTGATGGTATGGGGGTGCATTAGTGCCCAAGGCATGGGTAACTTACACACCTGTGAAGGCACCATGAATGCTGAAAGGTACATACAGGTTTTGGAACAACATATGCTGCCACCTAAGCGCCGTCTTTTTCATGGACGCCCCTGCTTATTTCAGCAAGACAATGCCAAGCCACATTCAGCATGTGTTACAACAGCGTGGCCTCGTAAAAAAAGAGTGCGGGTACTTTCTTGGCCGGCCTGCAGGCCAGACCTGTCTCACATCGAAAATGTGTGCCGCATTATGAAGCGTAAAATACGACAGCGGAGACCCCTGACTGTTGAACGACTGAAGCTCTACATAAAACAAGAATGGGAAAGAATTCCACTTTCAAAGCTTCAACAATTACTTTCCGCAGTTCCCAAACGTTTGAGTGATGTTAAAAGAAAAGGTGATTTAACACAGTGGTGAACATGCCCTTTCCCAAGTACTTTGGCACGTGTGGCCGCCATGAAATTCTAAGTTAATTTTTTGCAAAGAAAAAATAAAGTTTATGAGTTTGAACATCAAATATCTTGTCTTTGTAGTGCATTCAATTGAATATGGGTTGAAAATGATTCGCAAATCATTGTATTCCGTTTATATTTACATCCAACACAATTTCCCAACTCATATGGAAACGGGGTTTGTAATTGCTTCTTCATCTAAACTAGATTATGTAATATTTCCATCGAAAGTGGAAATATTACAGTGTTAGTTTTATTATGATTTGGTATTTTTAGTTTGTATGTTTAGCATCTAGCAATGCTGCTAATGCATTGCTAAAGCTACATCCGTTTAGCACTCGGCTTCTAAAACTTATTGCTCATCCTCTTTGAGTTCGGGCTCAAAATTAAACGGTTCTGGATCATTATTTTTTTCAAAGTAATCGTTGTTGGCTCTCACAAAGTCTGCTTGATTAGCATTGTGTAGATGGGGAAGGGATCTGTGGATCCTCCTCTACGTCATGCTATCACATCACTGGCGTCCCCATTCCTATTCTCTCAAAACTGCTCAGGAATTTCAGTGAGCTTGATCCTATTTTTATCATATCTATTTACTCGCAAAATCTTTCGGCGTCACGAATCAGATATATTTATTATATAGCTTCAATTTAGAGGCAACTTGTTTTTTACAGTCTAATGCTCATTTCAGCACTTGTGCTGAAATTAGTGGGCGTGTCCAGAGGCTAGCTGGGAGAATACGAGAGAAAAAAAACATGCTTAACTTTAAGCGCGTACAAAAACACTTGGACAAAAGGGCAATTAGCGCCATTGGAAGGTGTGAAGCTGCTGCCGAAGAGGGCTCCGGATAAACACTGCTTTGAATGACACCATGAAGGGCGAGCTTCTCCCTGCGAGGGGGACCCATGAATAAACACACCCTCTCCACGCTTAAGCTGACTAATTGGATGCACGCAGGGTTCCTTTGGGTGATTTCATGATGCTGGAGATAGCCTTAATTACCTTCTCGTCTCGCGGTGCTTCCTGATGGCGTCCTCATCTACTTCATTATTATGGCGTCCCTCTAGCGAGCGCCTAATAAGATGCTGTCTGCAGCTTGTGTGACCTAAAATATACCAAGGAAGCAAATGAGATCAACGCAGAACTGGGACCAACACATTTGCATAAGGGTGACACACAAATAATCGGTCGACAAACAAACTTACAAAAGCCATGAGTTAAAATGTTTCAAAATTGCTGCATTAGAGTACAGTACATTTTTCACTGTGGAAAAAAAAAACACGAGCCAGCACACCACAACAATGGAGGACTGCATATGTTTATTTTCCGTGCACAACGACAAAATCCAATAAAGTGATCATAACTACATATCGGTGCGCAAAATTTCTCCATTCCTATGTAAGCCTCGGTTGATCGGAATTCCAAATCCACTGTTCACATGGACACTAAATGCATTGATCCGATCGTGATGTGCGTATACATGCGTTTAATCAGAATAAACAATCTGAGTTGTCTTTTTTTTTCCCTGGAAATAGTAGAAGAAAAAACTACTTTCGCCTGTGTCCATTGTCTGCACGTCCTCAGCTCATTCAGACTTGTAGTCCCGACACGTCTAACGCATCCTTGCCAACCTTGAGACCTCCGAATTCGGGAAATGGGGGGGCGTCGGGGTAGAGGTGTGGGTGCGGGTTTTGGTGGTAGCGTGAGTGTATATTGTAGCGTCCTGGGAGAGTTAGTGCTGCAAGGGGTTCTGGGTATTTGTTCTGTTGTGTTTGTGTGTTACGGTGCGGCTGTTCTCCCGAATTGTGTTTGTCATTCTTGTTTGGTGTGGGTTCACAGTGTGGCGCATATTTGTAACAGTGTTAAAGTTGTTTATACCAGTGGTTCTCAACCTTTTTTCAGTGATGTACCTCCGTGAACATTTTCTTAATTCAAGTACCCCCTAATCAGAGCAAAGCATTTTTGATTGAAAAAAAGAGATAAAGAAGTAAAATAGAGCACTGTGTCATCAGTTTCTAATTTATTAAATTGTATAACAGTGCAAAATATTGCTCATTTGTAGTGGTCTTTTCTTGAACTATTTGGAAAAAAAGATATAAAAATAACGAAAATCTTGTTGAAAAATAAACATCTGATTAAATTATAAATAAAGATTTCCACACATAGAAGTAATCATCAACTTAAAGTGCTCTCTTTGGGGATTGTAATAGAGATCCATCTGGATTCATCAACTTCATTCGAAACATTTCTTCACAAAAAAAGAAATCTTTAACATCAATATTTATGGCACATGTCCACAAAAAATCTAGCTGTCAACACTGAATATTGCAGTGTTGCATTTATTTTCATAGTTTATGTTGAAGTATTATTCAATAAATATTAATAAAGATTTTTTAATTTTTGCTATTTTTAGAATATTTTTTAAAAATGTCACTTACCCTTTGGCATACCTTCAAGTACCCCCAGGGGTACGCGTACCCCCATTTGAGAACCACTGGTTTATACTGCCACCCTCAGTGTGACCTGTATGGCTGTTGATCAAGTATGCCTTGCATTCACCCATGTGTGAGTAAAAGCTGCATATATTTTGTGACTTGGGTGGCACGCTGTTTGTATGGAGGAAAAGCAGACTTGACCACAGGTTGTAGAATCGCTAAAGGTAGTGCCTTTAAGGCACGCCCCCAATATTGTTGTCCGGGCGGAAATCGGGAGAAATCCGGAAAAATGGTTGCTCCGGGAGATTTTCGGGAGGGGCAACAATTCTCCCGGGAAAATCGGGTGGGTTGGCAAGTATGGTCTAATGTTCCTACCCTCTTCCGCCATGTCCGTTTATGTAATATTTTAAAAATAATTATTTTCATGAACTTGTTTGTACCACCCAATGTTTCTAACCTTTCGCCTATCAAAGCGCTCAAAGAGTTCTCTTCATGTTTCTAACAAGACAGATAAATTCTAATCCCCTCCCGCCATCTTTGCTGATAAACCGATAAACATACGGCTGTTTAAAGGCGGAAAACGCATAACAGGTGCCGCAAAGGTGATTTTACCCAAACCACAAAGACCCGATCTGAATGGGGGTTGCCATTAGTCATGTGTACATGGACACCATTAATCGGATTAAAAGCCTTACCGGAATAAAAATGCTTTATGTAAACACGCCATTCGAAATAATCTGACCAGATCGCACACGTTTGGATGAAAATTTTCTTCCGATCGAGACGGTTGGTTTATGCCGATAGTTCAGATTGGAGCGCATGCAAACACTTCTTCCGAAGTTCGGGTCGAAATGATCCTTACTGCGCATGTCTGTGACGTCCGATATGCGTCTGCGTACTTTATTGTGATGCCGCAAACCGTCTGGCAATCTCTCCTGCCTCTTCATCAGTTAGTGCATGGATTAGTTGTTCAATTGGCCTTTGAACCATGTTTTTTTACTAAATTAATAGACAAACTTTTTTGACGCAGCTCTTGCTAATCCCAAATTGATTCGCAACAACTCAATATTTAGCAAAGTGACTTAGTGTGTACAGTACGACATTGATACGCATGATGAGTGGAACAGGAGCTGTCACGGGAACTGGTTCTGGGGTCATATGACTTTCCATTAACGTGCAAAGTTTCCACTCTTGATCATTGAACTCCAAAAAAACAATCCTGTCCCACCAGTTTTTTTTCCTCACTTTCATCCAGTGGCTACTTGTCTTTGCTAGTGGAGGGGGAACTATACTTAGGCCCCTTTATCCAGGGTGAATCCCACCTAACCTTATCCGTATCCACACACACACAATGGTCATTTAAGATGCGCGAATCATAGTCACCTCTGACCTGGAAGTGTATCCATACCCTGTGTTTCAATGTAGACTATTGCAACATTTCTTTTAACAGTAAACCTTGCTTGCCATATCATCAGACCAGCCTTATTGTAGTGATTCACATCTGGGCCATCATACAAACCCCGTTTCCATATGAGTTGGGAAATTGTGTTAGATGTTAATAAAAACATTGTATTCCGTTTATATTTACATCTAACACAATTTCCCAACTCATATGGAAATGGGGTCTGTATATATATATATATATATACTGTATATATATTAGTGGTGTGCAGCTCTACCTTAGATGGTGATATGTGTGATCTGATATGAATCTTGATACATGGGTTATGACACGATTCACTAACAATACTTGTTAAAAAATTACAACTTGAAGCAATTCGATGCAATGCAATTCGATACGATTCAATTCAGATGTACGCTGTGCCTGGTGAAAAGAAAATTAAATGTATCACGTACCATGTCAGAACAATGTCAAGTCTATATTTTTTAAATAGACACATAAAAAACTGGTGGTTCCTGCATTATTAGTAAATAGTAGAACGAGCAACATCAAGACAATGCAATCCATAAACTTAAAGAAAAGATGTGGGCGTTAAAAAAATGCAAATTATGATTAGAACTGTAAATTATTTTTCTTCTGTTGATTCTTAGTATAGTTGTATTTGTATTTGTTATATATTGTTAAATGTTAGAGTATCATATTTGATCAAAAGACTGAAGGGTTGAGATGTCCATAAAAAAAACAGATCTATTGACTGGCTCCTTGACATTAACAATATATTTGTTTTTGTTTGAAGCATGTCAGTGATGAAACACTGACATCTCAACCAAGGCAGAAACAGCGGCAGCTTTGCAGAGTGGGTCTGAGTCTCCTCTCCGCTCTGACGGAAATGGAATGGACTTCATTGTAATTGCCCTTCAAAGAACAAGGAAATGTGTTTTCAGTACAAGATGTTTTAGAGCAGACATTCAGTAGACAGAAGACCGCTTTTGCTGAGTACGTTGAGGACATTAAGGGTGTTACATGCTTTAATGTCTCCAAACATTACCCCACAAAAGTTGCTAGATAGAAAGTCGCCAATGCTTGAAGGCTCTAGAATGTGCAGTTTTATCTGGTAAAGCGAATGATTAGAGGCCGTGTGGCCGAAACGTTCTCTAGTGAATATTCCCAAAACAGGCTGAATATTTTGAAGTTGGAACAGTTTGAATCAGATGAAAAATGAGGGAGTTGTGGAACTTTGAATAATGTCCCATTGACTTAAAAGGCTTCACGGTGGCAGAGGGGTTAGTGCGTCTGCCTCACAATACGAAGTTCCTGCAGTCCTGGGTTCAAATCCAGGCTCGGGAACTTTCTGTGTGGAGTTTGCATGTTCTCCCCGTGAATGCGTGGGTTCCCTCCGGGTATTCCGGCTTCCTCCCACTTCCAAAGACATGCACCTGGGGATAGGTTGATTGGCAACACAAAATGGTCCCTAGTGTTTGAATGTGAGTGTGAATGTTGTCTGTCTATCTGTGTTGGCCCTGCGATGAGGTAGCGACTTGTCCAGGGTGTACCCTGCCTTCCGCCCGATTGTAGCTGAGATAGGCGCCAGCGCCCCCCGCGACCCCAAAAAAGGGAATAAGCGGTAGAAAATGGATGGATGGATGGATGACTTAAAAGGGAATTTCCCCCAAATTTGGGAATTTTGGGAAAAGCAGGAATTTTTTTGAAAATGGTAAAAAACGTGAATGGTCTGAATGAGTTGAAATGGCTGGTGTTGAAATTTTTCAGATCGGTCGAGAAATGTTAAATTGAGAAATGGTATTAAGGAATTCCTGGAATTTCTGGAAAAATTAGAATTTTTCCCATTCAAAAACGACTTTTTTTTTGTCCTAATTAGGAGGAATGTTTGGACGGTGGAATGGTTGAAGTGGGTTGAAAAATGTGGGAGGAGTAGTCGTCAGAAAAAAGGGTGGAAATAGGGCTTTGAAAAAATTCTGGAAAATCCTGGATTATTTTTTTATTTTGAAAAAAGAGGAGATTACATTTCCAAGATGGTGGAATGTGTTGAAGGTGGAATGGTATGAATAGGTTGAAAAATGTGGAAATTGTGGAAGTTTGAAAAATTGCCAATTATTTTTGAATGGGACAAATGTTCCGGAAAACCGGGACTTCTGGGAAATCTGGGAATTTTTGGAATTTGTCAAGAGAAAGCCTGTGATTGATGAAGCTTTCCTGAAGGAATTGCATGTGAATGCTTCAATGCTGAAGTTGAACTAAAATACTGACAGAATGTAGTATGATTGTAAGAATAGTTTGAACGTTGGAATGGTTTTTATGTCGAAGAGTTTGAATTCCCAGGAAAACCGGAATTTAGTTTGGATTTTAGAAAGTGTTAGTTGGATGATTTGAATGTGTGGATGTTGCAATGGTTTGAATAGGTTAGAAAATGTGCGAATTGTAGAAGTTTAAAAAATGGACAATACATTTTGAATGGGGAAAATGTCCCTGAAAAGTGTGAATTCCTGGAAATCTGGGATTTTTTTTTTAATGTTGGCGAGCACACAATTTTCAACAAGCTGAAAATTGTGGAGTAGGAACGGTTTGTATGGGATGAAAAATGTGGGAATTGTGAAACTTTGAAAATTGTCCTAATCATTTCAATGGAGATTTCATGGAAATTTGGAAAAAGCGGGAATTTTTGGGGAAAATGTTAAAAGACGTGAATGTTCTCAATGAGTTGAAATGGTTAATATTGGAATTTTTCAAATTGGTCGAGAAATGTTGAAGTAGTAACAGTTTGAATTGATAAATGGTATTAAGGAATTTCGGGGAAAAAACGGAATTTTCTAGTTCAAAAAACAACTTAATTTTTTGTCCTGATTAAGAGGAATGTTTTGTTGGTGGAAAGGTTGAAGTGGATCTAAAAATGCAGAATGAATAGTCGCCAGAAAAAAACGTCAAAACAGGGTTTCAAAAAAAGGAAATTCTGGGAATTCCTGCAATTTTTTTTTACTTGAAAAAATAATTTTGAATTTCCAGGATGGATGGAATATGTTCAAAGAGAAATGGTATGAATTGGCTGAAAAATGTGGAAATGGTGGAAGTTTGAAAAATGGCCAATTGATTTTGAATGGGACAAAGGTCCTGGAAAAACGGGAATTTGGAGAAATCTGAATTTTTGGAATTTGTCGAGGGAAAACCCGTGATTGATAAGGCTTTTCTGAAGGAATTGCATGTGAATGATTTAACGCTGAAGTTGAACTGAAATACTGACAGAATTTAGTATGAATGTAATTATCGTTAGAATGTTGGAATGGTTTAAATGTTGAAGAGTTTGAATTTCCAAGAAACCCGGAATTTGGTTTAGAACTTGGGAAACTGCTATTTTTAATGTCCAGGAAGCGTGGAATCTGTTGATGTTGGAATGGTTTGAATTCCATTATTCATACATACATACATACATACATACGTACATACACTCCCACATACATACACAAATACAGTACATACCTACATACTCAAAGTTCATACATCCACACACACATTCATTGTACAAATATACATAAACACATACTGTACATATACATTCACTGTACAAACATACATAAACACATGTAGTTTACCCTCAGTTTACCCTAAGGCATAGGGTAAACTGGGTAACACTTTGCACACTGAAAAAGCTTAACCTATTGTTACAATAACAATCTGCAAGGTTAATATAGCTTGTTTCTCTTTATTCCCCTCCGTTTTTCTACTTTCTTTTGTATATGTAGTTATCATTACGTATATGTATTGTTGCATTTCAACAACTGTATTGTTGATAGGGGTTCCCCACATATGTGGTCCTCTCCATGGTTCTCATGGTCATCATTGTCACCGACGTCCCACTGGGTGTGAGTTTTCCTTTCCCTTATGTGGGCCTACCGAGGATGTCGTAGTGGTTTGTGTTGTGGTTTGTGCAGCCATTTGAGACGCTAGTGATTTAGGGCTATATAAGTAAACATTGATTGATTGATAATAGAGGTAAATTATTATTATTAATTATCAATACCGCTATTTCTATTGGTATTTGTATTCCATTTATAGTGTAATAATGCTCATTGTCATTTCTGTATTATTTATTTCACTAACTGCTTCTTTGCTATCACTTTTACTATCATATTTGTACATATTGTATTAGCCAATGTTGTTCTAATGTTGTTATTGTTGTATTTGCTGTTGTTGTTTTTGTCTCTCCGTCTTATCACCACAATTTCACCCCGTCGTCCTTTTTTTCTCTTTCTATCCCCTCCTGCTCTGGCCCTGCTGCACCAAATGATAATATAAATACATTTAATAAAGTCAAATACAAATAAGGCAACAAGAGAAGTATCCCAGACTTCTCTTTTGTAAAGTAAACTTGTACAGCCGATGTGGGCATCTACCTCAACTATATGATTTGTCTGAGAAGCTGGACAGGACAAAAAATACATTAAAATAAATAAATTAAAATAACAAAAAGGAATGGTTTGATTAGGTTGAAAAATGTCCCATTCCTGGAATTTTGGGAAAAGCGGGAATTTTTTTGAAAATGATTAGGAGCATGAATTCCCCTAATGAACTCATTTTGTTGGTGTTGGAATTGTTTAAATCAGGCAAAAAATGTTGAAGTAGTGACAGGTTTTTAATTGAGAAATGGTTATACTGAATTTCAGGAATACCTGGATTTTTTCCAGTTCAAAGAACAACTTATTTTTTTGTCCTGTTTAATAGGAATGTTATGACGGTGGAACGGTTGAAGTGGGTTGAAAAATGCAGAATGAATAGTCGCCAGAAAAAAGCGTCAAAACAGAGTTACAAAAAAGGAAATTTTGGGAATTCCTGGAATTTTTTTTAACTTGAAAAAATAAGTTTGAATTTCCAGAATGAGTGGAATGTGTTCAAGGTGAAATGGTTTGAATCGGCTGAACAATTTGGAAATGGTGGAAGTTTGAAAAATGGCCAATTCATTTTGAATGGGACAAATGTCCTGGACAAACGGGAATTTGGGGAAATCTGGGAATTTTTGGAATTTGTCGAGGGAAAACCCGTGATTGATGAGGCTTTCCTGAAGGAATTGCATGTGAATGCTTTAATGCTGAAGTTGAAACGAAATACTGACAGAATGTAGTATGAATGTAATAATCGTTTGAATGTTGGAATGGTTTGAATGTTGAAGAGTTTGAATTTCCAGGAAAATCGGAATTTGGTTCGGACCTTGGGAAACTGCTTGTTTCAATGTCCAGGATGAGTGTAATGTGTTGATGTTGAAGTGGTTTGAATTCCATTATTCATACATACATACATACATACATACATACATACATACGTACATACATACATACGTACATACATACATACACATATACAGTACATACCTACATACTCAAAGTTCATACATCCACACACACATTCATTGTACAAACATACATATACACATACTGTACATATACATTCACTGTACAAACATACATAAACACATGTAGTTTACCCTAGGGTAAAATGGGTAACACATGGCACACTGACAAAGCTTAACCTATTGTTACTATAACAATCTACAAGGTTAACATAGCTTGCTTCTCTTTCTTCCCCTCCATTTTTCTGCTTTATTTTGTATATGTAGTTATCATTACGTGTATGTATTGTTGCATTTGAACAACTGTATTGTTGATAATAGAGGTAAATTATTGTTATTATTCATTATCAATAGTGGTATTTCTATTGGTATTTGTATTCTATTTATAGTGTAATAATGCTCATTGTCATTTCTGTATTATTTATTTCACTAACTGCTTCTTTGCCATCACTTTTACTATCATATTTGTACATATCGTATTTGCCAATGTTGCTCTAATGTTGTTATTGTTGTATTTGCTGTTGTTGTTTTTGTCTCTCCGTCTTATCCCCACAATTTCACACTCTGTCTTCCTTTTTTTCTCTTTCTATCCCCTCCTGCTCTGGCCCTGCTGCACCAAATGATAATATAAATACATTTATTTAAAGTCAAATACAAATAAGGCAACAAGAGAAGTATCCCAGACTTCTCTTTTGTAAAGTAAACTTCTACAGCCGATGTGGGCATCTACCTCAACGTATGATTTTTCTGAGAAGCTGGACAGGACAAAAAATAAATACAATAAATAAATAAAAATAACAAAAAGGAATGGTTTGATTAGGTTGAAAAATGTCCCATTCCTGGAATTTTGGGAAAATCGGAATTAAAAAAAAAAATGATTAGGAGCATGACTGTCCTGAATGAGCTAAATTGGTTGCTGTTGGAATTGTTTAAATCAGGCAAGAAATGTTGAAGTAGTAAAAGGTTTTTAATTGAGACATGGTAATGCTGGATTTCAGGAAAACCAGGAATTTTTCCAGTTCAAAAAACAACTTATTTTTTTGTCCTATTTAATAGGAATGTTATGACGGTGGAACGGTTGAAGTGGGTTGAAAAATGCAGAATGAATAGTCGCCAGAAAAAAGCGTCAAAACAGAATTTAAAAAAAAGGAATCTTTTTAACTTGAAAAAATAAGTTTGAATTTCCAGAATGACTGGAATATGTTCAAGGTGAAATGGTTTGAATCGGCTGAAAAATGTTGAAATGGTGGAAGTTTCAGAAATGGCCAATTAATTTTGAATCGGACAAATGTCCCGGAAAAACGTGAATTTGGGGAAATCTAGGAATTTTTGGAATTCGTCGAGGGAAAACTCGCGATTGATGAGGCTTTCCTGAAGGAATTGCATGTGAATGCTTTAATGCTGAAGTTGAACTGAAATACTGACAGAATGTAGTATGAATGTAATAATAGTTTGAATGTTGAAGAGTTAGAATTTTCAGGAAAACTACGATTTGGTTTGGAACTTGGGAAAGTGCTAGTTTTAATGTCCAGGATGTGTGGAATATGTTGATGTTGGAATGGTTTGAATAGGTTGAAAAATGTCCCATTCCTGGAAATTTGGGAATTTTGAGAAAAGCGGGTTTTTTTTTTCAAAATGATTAGGAGCATGATTGTCCTGAATGAGCTGAATCAGTTAGTGTTGGAATTGTTTAAATCAGGCAAGAAATGTTGAAGTAGTGACAGTGTTTTAATTGAGAAATGTTATTACAGAATTTCGGGAAACCGGGTATTTTTACAGTTCAAAAAACAACTTAATTTTATTGTCCTGTTTAATAGGAATGTTATGACGGTGGAACGGTTGAAGTGAGTTGAAAAATGTGAGAGGAGTAGTCGACAGAAAACAGGGTGAAAATAGGGTTTGGAAAATCAAGAATTCTGGGAATTCCTGGAAAAAAAATGTCACTTGGGAAAATGATAGTTTGAATGTGTTGAAGCTGGAATGGTTTGAATAGGTTGAAAAATGTCCCATTACAGGGAATTTTGAGAAAAGCGGGAATTTTTTTTTAAATGATTAGGAGCATGATTGTCCTGAATGAGCTGAATTAGTTGGTGTTGGAATTGTTTAAATCAGGCAAGAAATGTTGAAGTAGTGACAGTTTTTTAATTTAGAAATGTTATTACAGAATTTCGGGAAAACCGAGAATTTCTCCAGTTCAAAAACAACATAATTTTTTGTCCTGTTTAATAGGAATGTTATGACGGTGGAATGGTTGAAGTGAGTTAAAAAATGTGGGAGTAGTAGTCGACAGAACACAGGGTGAAAATAGGGTTTAGAAAACCCAGAATTCTGGAATTCCTGGGGAAAAAAAATTAACTTGGGAAAATGATAGTTTGAATGTGTTGAAGGTGGAATGGTATGAATAGGTCGAAAAATGTGGAAATAGTAAAAGTTTGAAAAATGGCCAATTCTAATTTTAAATGGGAAAAATGTCCAGGAATACCGTGAATTCTGGGAATTTAAGGAATTTGACAAGGGAAACCCCGCCATTCCCAAATAGGCTGAACAGTTTGAAGTTGGAACGGTTTGAATCGGGTGAAAAATGTGAAAGGTAGAGCGCGCCGAAATCTGGAGAACAAGAAGAAGAAGATGAAGTTGAAGTTTAAAAAATAGATTAATTTTGGTGTAGAGACCCATATCTGTGAATGCTTTTGAGGTTTTACACCAGCGGTGTTCAAACTTTTTCCACAGAGGGCCGCACACAGAAAGATTTAAGCATGCGGGGGCCATTTTGATATTTTTCATTTTCAAACCATAACAAAATATATGGATTTTTGTTTTATCCTTAGGGCTCCTGGGGAGCGTAGATTCAGTCACTAAAATGTTAAAAATAATTTAAATTATTATTATTATTTTTTATTTAATGCTTACAGTAAATCTCTATATCAACGTGAAGTTGATATAAAGTAAAACGAATAAGGTTTTATGCCTTTTCTGTCAAAGACAACGGTTTTTTATAGTAAAACTGAAATATGCGGTACTTAAATAGATAGTATTCTATTTATTCCTTCAGGAGAGTTCCTTTATTTAGCAATTAAAGCCCTCAAAGATCAATAATTCAGGACACCATTGATTTTAATTATTTAATATTTTTGAGTAATCACAGTGAAAAAATAAATAAAATCCTACTAAATATATCTGAGATCGGAAAGGTTCCCCACTCATAAAGTGATGCATTTTTATCATTAATTTTTTTTTACTTTTAACACTTAAATCCATCCATCCATCATCTTCCGCTTATCCGAGGTCGGGTTGCGGGGGCAGCAGCCTAAGCAGGGAAGCCCAGACTTCCCTCTCTCCAGCCACTTCGTCCAGCTCTTCCCGGGGGATCCCGAGGCGTTCCCAGGCCAGCCGGGAGACATAGTCTTCCCAACGTGTCCTGGGTCTTCCCCGTGGCCTCCTACCAGCTGGACGTGCCCTAAACACCTCCCTAGGGAGGCGTTCGGGTGGCATCCTGACCAGATGCCCGAACCACCTCATCTGGCTCCTCTCGATGTGGAGGAGCAGCGGCTTTACGTTGAGCTCCTCCCGGATGGCAGAGCTTCTCACCCTATCTCTAAGGGAGAGCCCTGCCACCCGGCGGAGGAAACTCATTTTGGCCGCTTGTACCCGTGATCTTATCCTTTCGGTCATGACCCAAAGCTCATGACCATAGGTGAGGATGGGAACGTAGATCGACCGGTAAATTGAGAGCTTTGCCTTCCGGCTCAGCTCCTTCTTCACCACAACGAATCGATACAACGTCCGCATTACTGAAGACGCCGCACTGATCCGCCTGTCGATCACACGATCCACTCTTCCCCCACTCGTGAACAAGACTCCTAGGTACTTGAACTCCTCCACTTGGGGCAGGGTCTCCTCCCCAACCCGGAGATGGCACTCCACCCTTTTCCGGGCGAGAACCATGGACTCGGACTTGGAGGTGCTGATTCTCACTCCGGTCGCTTCACACTCTGCTGCGAACCGATCCAGTGAGAGCTGAAGATCCTGGCCAGATGAAGCCATCAGGACCACATCATCTGCAAAAAGCAGAGACCTAATCCCGTGGCCACCAAACCGGATCCCCTCAACGCCTTGGCTGCGCCTAGAAATTCTGTCCATAAAAGTTATGAACAGAATCGGTGACAAAGGACAGCCTTGGCGGAGTCCAACCCTCACTGGAAACGTCTCCGACTTACTGCCGGCAATGCGGACCAAGCTCTGACACTGATCGTACAGGGAGCGGACCGCCACAATAAGACAGTCCGGTAACCCATACTCTCTGAGCACTCCCCACAGGACTTCCCGAGGGACACGGTCGAATGCCTTCTCCAAGTCCACAAAGCACATGTAGACTGGTTGGGAAAACTCCCATGCACCCTCAGGAACCCTGCCGAGAGTATAGAGCTGGTCCACAGTTCCACGACCAGGACAAAAACCACACTGTTCCTCCTGAATCCTAGGTTCGACTATCCGGCGAAGCCTCCTCTCCAGTACACCTGAACTCCTCAGAGAGGAGTTCAGTAGGTCTTTAAGTTAACACTTAAAGACCTACTGAAACCCACAACCCAGTCTGATAGTTTATATATATATATGATGAAATCTTAACATTGCAATACATGCCAATACGCCCTTTTTAGTTTACTAAATTGCAATTTTAAATTTCCCGCGGAGTTTCCTGTTGAAAACGTCGCGGAATGATGACACGTATGATGACGCGTGCGTTTGACGTCTCGGGTTGTAGCGGACATTTTTTTCCCGCCCGATCCAAGCTATAAGTAGACTGTTTTAATCGCATAATTACACAGTATTCTGGACTCTGTGTTGCTGAATCTTTTGCAATTTGTTCAATTAATAATGGAGACATCAAAGTAGAAAGATGGAGGTGGGAATCGGTGTATTGCGGCTGCCTTTAGCCACACAAACACAGCCGGTGCTTCCTTGTTTAAAATTCCTGAAGGTGAAGTTTTACTATGGAACAGAGCGGTCAAGCAAACATGGTTCCCGACCACATGTCAACCGGCAGGTTCCGGTGAGAAAATTGTGGTAATAAGTCTGCTGTTACCGTAGTTATGAGCAGAGCTTGCATCCTCCTGCAGCTGTTGCAGACTATTACCTCCTCCCACCGGAGACACTGGCTGTCACCACACCCGTGGCCACACCCCTCCGGCTTTCAGGTACCATATAAGCTCACTAAAACACTAGTAACACAATAAACAGATAAGGGATTTTCCAGAATTATCCTAGTAAATGTGTCTAATAACATCTGAATCGCTCCCACTGTTTTCACCTTTTTTTTTTTTACTTTTTTTTTCCTCTAGTCCTTCACTCTCAATATCCTCATCCACGAATCTTTCATCCTCGCTCAAATTATTGGGGAAATCGTCGCTTTCTCGGTCTGAATCGCTATAGCTGCTGGTGGCTATGATTGTAAACAATGTGAGGATGTGAGGAGCCCTCACACCGGTGACGTCACGCTCACATCGTCTGCTACTTCCGGTAAAGGCAAGGCTTTTTTATTAGCGACCAAAAGTTGCAAACTTTATCGACAATGTTCTCTACTAAATCCTTTTAGCAAAAATATGGCAATATCGCGAAATTATCAAGTATGACACATAGAATGGACCTGCTATCCCTGTTTGGATAAGAAAATCTCATTTCAGTAGGCCTTTAAATTTCAAGATCAACTTCCGATATATCTGTCGATTTTAAATTTGAACTATTATTTTGTTTGTTTCATGCTCTTTTGTCAAAACTTTGATGTTTCTATAAGGCAACCACACAACATATGCAACATTTTTTCCACATAAAACATTTTAAAGGGATAATTTTTAAGTAATAATTCATTATAACATAGATTTTTTTGTCCTTTTTTTTTTTTGAGCAATGGAAAAAAAAAGAAAAATACAAAAGGGAAAAAAAACTGCCTGCATGGTGTTGTAAGCACTTCACATCTCACGCACTTTGCAAATTATACGTAATTTCCATTGTGCGCAAGCAATTTGCATTATCGCAAGACAAGATTTAAGACGAGATTTTGTGGATGATTTAGTCCAGGGGTCGGGAACCTTTTTTGCCTGAGAAAGCCATGAAAGCCAAATATTTTAAAATGTATTTCCGTGAGAGCCATATAATGTTTTTTTAACACTTAATACAACTAAATGCGTGCATTTTTAAGAAAGACCAACATGTTTAGAGTACGATAAGTCTATTTGTCTTTTAAATAACATTGTTATTCTGAAGATAACCAATAATACATAAAATGCTTCCTACCATTAATGCGACTCATGGTGCTGCATGGTTTTGCTGATGTCTTTGTAGTCTTGATATGGGGTTATTTTTAACACTGTGATTACCAGCGTAATTATTCATTACTTATCCTGTTAAGCAATGTCAGCTGAGATTTATCTGAGAGCCGGATGCAGTAATCAAAAGAGCCACAGGTTCCCTACCCCTGGTTTAGTCAGTAACCCTACATTATTATATTTTATAAATAGTAAACCAAGTTGTGGTAGTAGTTTAGTCAGTTGTTTAGTCGTGGATGTACAGTGGTTAGGGTTAGGGTTAGGGTTGGACTGATTTGAGGGCAATACTCTGTTATATTGTCCCGACTACAAATTAATAGATTTACATAAGTATTTAATAAATTATTTTGACACCAAAAACATGTATTTGCGCCCATTGATTTGCAAAATGTGCACCACACATTATTCAAATATATAGCTGGAAGCAATATGCAAAAAGATTGCGCATTTTACAAATTGGTATTGTGATATTGGTATTGTGCCTACAACAATGGCAGCTTTGTGTCAACATTGCCACTTTTTCTCATTCCACTTTTTTTTTATGTTTTTTTATTTTTATTTTTGCAATACTATCAATTTTGCCATTTTTGCAGAATGTGTGGCAGGCCGTTAAACGATTAGCAGGCCGCAAATGGCCCCCAGACCGCACTTTGGACACCACTGATTTACACAATAATATCAAAAAATACATGCAAAGTAGTAAAGAGGGGAAAATAAGCCTGAGAACAATGAAGAGTGGAGTATTTAATGTGATTACCTCGCAGAGTTGAGGATAAATTAGAGCTGAAGTCTTTCAAATCAGCGTCCTTGTCTGGTCAGCTGGTTGCTCTTTTACCATCAGCATCATTAGCTCCATCATCGCCGGCTTGAGTGTCTCGGTGACGTCACAACTACTTTACCGCTCCTTTCGAAAACGTTAATAAATGGCTATACTTTTTCCAACAGAACATTCTTTTTTTATATATATAATTCAAACGTTTACCACACTTTATATTCAATATTCGAGGGTGAATTGTTAGTAAGCTCTTTCGGTGCGGTCTGCCATCTTGCGCGAAGCCTGAATCCCGTCCGCGAATCGGGGCGTGCCTCCACTTTGGCCACGCCCACATTGGGCCACGCCTATTTCCCCCCAACATAGGACCGCCGAAGAAGAATGCATGCAGAGCGTCGAAGAAGTTAATCAGTCTGCAAAAAGGAGGTAAGCATGGATTTTTGTATTGACGTGCCATTTTGCAATATTTTTGGCAGAAAGGGAAGGAAGTAACATTATTTTATTTTTGAAATAGGTTATGCTCTGTATTAGAGATGGTCAGAGAAAGCCTCATTAGGTATTCGAGAATTTCTCCAAACGTCAATGCACGCGTCGGCACATGACTCCACCTGCTGGCCAAATGTATAATTACAAACAACTATCTTAACCACTTGAAGTGTAATGCATTGAATTGACAATGAATCACCATAAATGTTTGACGAAATGGATCTGCTGGTTATATTAACAAAGTAGGGCTAGGCTAGGCCTTTTCTAAAAATCTTGATATTTTTAGGCCGTATCGCGATACACAATGTATATACGTAAATGTTTGTGTGTGTATATATATATATATATATATATATCCATACATACATACATTTGTGTGTATATATACACAGTGTGTGTATACACACATATTTAGATAAATGTGTGTGTATATATACACACACACAGGGACGTGCACATTATTATAGAGGGGCAGGGGCTCAAAGTCAGAAAAGGGCAGGAAATTGTTTTTTGGTCCTTTACATCCATCCATCCATCATCCATCATCTTCCGCTTATCCGAGGTCGGGTCGCGGGGGCAACAGCCTAAGCAGGGAAACCCAGACTTCCCTCTCCCCAGCCACTTCGTCTAGCTCTTCCCGGGGGATCCCAAGGCGTTCCCAGGCCAGCCGGGAGACATAGTCTTCCCAACGTGTCCTGGGTCTTCCCCGTGGCCTCCTACCGGTTGGACGTGCCCTAAACACCTCCCTAGGGAGGCGTTCGGGTGGCATCCTGACCAGATGCCCGAACCACCTCATCTGGCTCCTCTCGATGTGAAGGAGCAGCGGCTTTACTTTGAGTTCCTCCCGGATGGCAGAGCTTCTCACCCTATCTCTAAGGGAGAGCCCCGCCACACGGCGGAGGAAACTCATTTCGGCCGCTTGTACCCGTGATCTTATCCTTTCGGTCATGACCCAAAGCTCATGACCATAGGTGAGGATGGGAACGTAGATCGACCGGTAAATTGAGAGCTTTGCCTTCCGGCTCAGCTCCTTCTTCACCACAACGGACCGGTACAACGTCCGCATTACTGAAGACGCCGCACCGATCCGCCTGTCGATCTCACGATCCACTCTTCCCTCACTCGTGAACAAGACTCCTAGGTACTTGAACTCCTCCACTTGGGGCAGGGTCTCCTCCCCAACCCGGAGATGGCACTCCACCCTTTTCCGGGCGAGAACCATGGACTCGGACTTGGAGGTGCTGATTCTCATTCCGGTCGCTTCACACTCGGCTGCGAACCGATCCAGCGAGAGCTGAAGATCCCGGTCAGATGAAGCCATCAGGACCACATCATCTGCAAAAAGCAGAGACCTAATCCTGCGGTTACCAAACCGGAACCCCTCAACGCCTTGACTGCGCCTAGAAATTCTGTCCATAAAAGTTATGAACAGAATCGGTGACAAAGGACAGCCTTGGCGGAGTCCAACCCTCACTGGAAATGTGTTCGACTTACTGCCGGCAATGCGGACCAAGCTCTGGCACTGATCGTACAGGGAACGGACCGCCACAATAAGACAGTCCGATACCCCATACTCTCTGAGCACTCCCCACAGGACTTCCCGAGGGACACGGTCGAATGCCTTCTCCAAGTCCACAAAGCACATGTAGACTGGTTGGGCAAACTCCCATGCACCCTCAAGAACCCTGCCGAGAGTATAGAGCTGGTCCACAGTTCCACGACCAGGACGAAAACCACACTGTTCCTCCTGAATCCGAGGTTCGACTATCCGACGTAGCCTCCTCTCCTTTACACAATATGGAAATTAATGTAAAATTAAATTTGCTAAAAGGAAGCCAACTACTTAGCTGTGTGCCTCTTTGTAGGTAAAAGTGATTGCCATTTCTTTTGTGTCAACAAATTATTGTCATAATGAGTTAATTCACATTATCATAGGCTTGGAAGACATGAAAAGCAACAAAACACTGGTTTATTATTAGGCTATTTATTGTTAAAGATAAGCAATTTAATATTGAAAATTGAACAGTGCACCATGAACTTCGGGAAAAAAAAAAATACCCAAATGTGAAGTGAATTAGTGAATTATATTTATATAGCGCTTTTCTCTAGTGACTCAAAGCGCTTTACATAGTGAAACCCAATATTTAAGTTACACTTAAACCAGTGTGGGTGGCACTGGGAGCAGGTGGGTAAAGTGTCTTGCCCAAGGACACAACGGCATTGACTAGGATGGCGGAAGCGGGAATCGAACCTGCAACCCTCAAGTTGCTGGCACGGCCGCTCTACCAACCGAGCTAAACCGCCGAAAAAACTTCAATGTGAAAATCTGTCCTTTTTCCCGTAACTTGATGAAAACACCATCAAGTTGTAACTTTCTCCCTTAATGCTCAGACTAAACAACTGAAACGCAATACAACTTTATATCTAAACCTCTACTGTGAGAGAAATGTGATCCGCCGTAAACACAGTGCATTTTATTTTGAAAAATAACCCGGTGTTTTATTTTGTATTTTGTACACTACTTCCTGTCCCGCACGATCCGCTCTGGTCTGTGCGGAATTGATGTGCTGTGCTCCGACGTCCGGCAAAAACAGAAGCTGACACATTGAATGATAGAATAATACAGCGTTTTTCTGAAATATTACCCATATTAGATGCTGAATAAGTGGACGGCGACTAGACCATAACTCACAGGTTCAAGTTGCTCCACTGTCACGTCTCCTCAGGCCGCAGTTGGCTATCCATCCTCTCTCTCACTCACTCACTCGCCCTCTCTCTCTCTCTCTCTCTGGCGGAAGCGCAGGCTCAAACAACCCGGTATTACAAGAAAACGTGGAGTTTTTGTACGACTGTTTTTTGTTTTGTTTTGTTTTTTTACATCCCTAACAGGAATTTATGAATGTTGTTTGAAGAAAAAAAACAAAAAAAAACACACACACAGGCAGAGGGCACTTTTTAAGACAAGGCAAAAAAGGGCAGGGGCTCAAGCACCCATAGGGCCCTATGTGTGCATGTGCCAGCACACACACATATACGTATGTGTGTGTGTATATCAGGCATGTGATTTTTCCGTCTAAAGTCGGAATTCCGTCTTTATTAATCTCATGGGAAAAAAATGTGTCGACCAATCAACTAGTTGATTGATCGATATGTTCCTTGTGACCAATCAGGACATCTGTTATGAATGATGACGTTATTACCGCCATTTTCCAAATGTAAACGATATTGGTTCTAGAGAGAAAGGACACTTCACGAGTAAAAGAAATTGATAAACATGTCAAAAATAAGTTTCGATGGGACTGGATGGAAAGGGAAATCACTGATACTGTTGGTAAGAAGGAAGTTACGACTTTGTCCGGCCATTTATTCGGAAAATCGATTGTCCCGGAAAAGTTTTGTGCACGTGGTGTCATGATAATATTGACTATGGATCACAAGGTTTCGAGGCTTTGGAAGTACATGCGAAACGCCAAAAACATATGAAACAACTTGAAGCAAGGAAAACGAACTTTTCACTAGCTGGTACTTTTGGATGTCAACCGAAAGTGAGCAAACCTTACAGACTTCATCCTTTGTTTACATCGACAACTGCCGTAGACATCGAGAGGAAAGATCCACTCAAACAACCCACTTCAGTTGCAGACAGGGTAGGTAATAATGAAGTAAGCTAAAAAATATTTGCTTGTGAAATACGCATGTTTGTTTTAAATATTAACCAATTATTGCTTTGCGAAATATAAATGTTTTTTTCTAAAAATAAAAAGCCACGTGAAAATATATAATGAAATTACAGAAAATCACAGAGTCGCATTATTGATTCCAGTTAACAATTTATTTGGAATAAATTTGCATATATTACTAGAGGCAGAAGTTGGCAGTGAAATCCAAAAAAGAAGCTACAAAAGCAGAGACCAAAAGGAAATTGCAGGCTGCTCAGAAATTTGCAAGGAAAGCTCATGTTAGGGCTCTCCGAGCAAGTAAATGTGTGAAGTGAACTGAAGTAATGTGGTAATACTGTAAATAAACTGTAGATAACACTGATCAACGTGACACCTGTGGATGTGAAATGAACACAAGATGTAAATATTAGTGACTAAATACAGTTGGGACTGAACCATATACAGTGATTCATTAGGTTAATTGGGGTATGTATGTTCTATTAATGATGTTTTCATGTCTTTAAAGACTAAAATATTTTCTTCAAATGGTGCTGTCTTTGTTAATTTTAGCATGTTAAATTGGGGAAAAACCAGGAGCTGGACCTGGACCTGACTGGGGGCCTTTGTCGCCCAAACCCCCAGAAATGTTTTCAGTCTTTTTCATTGTGGTCAAATCACATGGTATATACACATATATAGATAAATGTGTGTTTGTGTGTATATATATACACACACACATACATATATGTGTGTGTGTGTGTGTATATATATAAAAATGTATATATATGTCTGTGTATATATACATATATATGTGCGTGTGTCTATATATATACATGTGTGTCTATATATACTGTATATAAGTGTGTGTGTGTATATATATATATATATATATATGTATATATATATATATATATATGTATATATATATATATATATATATATATATATATATATATATATATATATATATATATATATGTATATATACACATACATATTTGTGTGTATATATACATATATATTTTTGGTGGTGGGTTTTCGGTACGTCACTTGTCAATAGTTCGCAATTAATAGGCTATATATACATAAATATATCAATTCATACTGTAACTATTAACTGGTGTTAACGTTCGTGTGGTTTGAATTTGATGTCAGTTTTACCTATGTTTAAAAACACAGGTTATTGGCGGAGAATGAGGAAGTGTTGAATGAGGAAGCATGGATTCACGGACAGGAAAGTAGGTGGTAAAACCTGTTGGAATTGTGCTGTTTGTTATTATAAGATTGGCAGTAAAAGTTAAAAATAACGTGTAATATATATATATTTATATATATATATATATATATATATATGTATATATATACAAACCCCGTTTCCATATGAGTTGGGAAATTTTGTAAGATGTAAATATAAACGGAATACAATGATTTGCTAATCCTTTTCAACCCATATTCAATTGAACAACATATGCTGCCATCTAAGCGCCGTCTTTTTCATGGATGACCCTGCTTATTTCAGCAAGACAATGCCAAGCCACATTCAGCACGTGTTACAACAGCGTGGCTTCGTAAAAAAATGAGTTCGGGTACTTTCCTTGCCCGCCTGCAGTCCAGAACTGTCTCCCATCAAAAAAGTGTGGCGCATTATGAAGCGTAAAATACGACAGCAGAGACCATGGACTGTTGAACGACTGAAGCTCTACATAAAACAAGAATGGGAAAGAATTCCACTTTCAAGCTTCAACAATTATTTTCCTCATTTCCCAAACGTTTATTGAGTGTTGTTAAAAGAAAAGGTGATGTGACACAGTGGTGAACATGCCCTTTCCCAACTACTTTGGCACTTGTTGCAGCCATGAAATGTTAAGTTAATTATTATTTGCTAAAAAAAAAATAAAAGTTTATGAGTTGAACATAGGGCTTCACGGTGGAAGAGGGGTTAGTGCGTCTGCCTCACAATACGAAGGTCCTGAGTAGTCCTGGGTTCAATCCCGGGCTCGGGATCTTTCTTTGTGGAGTTTGCATGTCCTCCCCGTGAATGCGTGGGTTCCCTCCGTGTACTACGGCTTCCTCACACTTCCAAAGACATGCACCTGGGGATAGGTTGATTGGCAACACTAAATTGGCCCTAGTGTGTGAATGTGAGTGTGAATGTTGTCTATCTATCCGTGTTTGCCCTGCGATGAGGTGCCTACTTGTCCAGGGTCTACCCGCCTTCCGCCCGATTGTAGCTGAGATGGACGCCAGCGACCCCAAAATGGAATAAGCGGTAGAAAATGGATGGATGGATGTTATTATACCCAATCATGGCACCCACCTCTTCCCAATTAGCCTACACACCTATGGGATGTTCCAAATAAGTGTTTGATGCGCATTCCTCAACTTTATCAGTATTTATTGCCACCTTTCCCAACTTCTTTGTCACGTGTTGCTGGCATCAAATTCTAAAGTTAATGGTTATTTGCAAAAAAAAAAAAGTTTGTCAGTTTGAACATCAAATATGTTGTCTTTGTAGCATATTCAACTGAATAATAACATTCACACTCACATTCACACACTAGGGCCAATTTAGTGTTGCCAATTAACCTATCCCCAGGTGCATGTCTTTGGGAGTGGGGAGGAAGCCGGAGTACCGAAAACCCACCACCAAAAAAATACTTTAATTGCCGAAAACCACGCTGCCGAAATGTAAACAAAACGCACACCATTGTCTTGTCAGCAAGTCTGTGATGTTTGACCTAATTTGAATATATCTCATACATACCCGCGGACAGCCATTTACAAAATCTGCAAATATTAATAGGACAGCGGCGCCTTTTAAGGAGAAAAAGTCCAACTGGAGCAGCAGTGCCAAGCAAGTGTGACGTCATGCTTGCTGGATCGCTCCTCTTTCATCAGGGACATCGAGGCACAGAAGTAGAGTCTCTAAATGCAAGTACATTTTATAATAACACTAGAAAAAGATGCTAGATTTGTTGCTAGATTTGTTGCTAGTTGTTTTTAATTGAAAATAAAGTCATTAAAAGTCTCTAGACACTAGACACTTCTAGAAATCTCAACAAAGTACATTGTATAATAAGCAGTAACAATTGAAAAATATGGCAAAACTAAACAACAATATATTAATATATATACTAATGAATAATAACATCCTTTTTAAAGAAAAAAATCATATATATTTAACTCATGTTTTAATCAAGCTGTTATTATATGGTATTATCAATTCAATATCTAATTTAAATCTGACGTTTTTATTTGTTTTAATTATCATTATTAGATGTGTGGGTGGGCCAACAGCACCTCCCATCTAGCACAGCTGTAACTACATCTCAGAGTAGGAAATTTTTCCATGACAAAAACATTTTAATTGATTGTGATTGGTGTCTGTCTGTTTGTGTTGGCCCTGCGATGAGGTGGCGACTTGTCCAGGTCCGCCCCAATGCAGCTGAAATAGGATCCAGCACCCCCCGCGACACCGAAAGGGACAAGCAGTAGAAAAATGGATGGATGGGTGATTGGCATTGAGGAAAAAGCTGCCAGGTTTACTGTGCTTAATGGCAACAAAAAATACCCTCCAGGCATCTTAGAAGGATATAAAATAAAGGGCATGCTGTTGATTATTGAGCTTAGAATTAAACGTATTTCCCCCTCTGGAAAATGAGGTTTAGAATAATTAAAGTGTTTAGTTTACTGGGTAATTAAACAAAGTTTGGCACTCAGCATTAAAGGTCTACTGAAAACCACTTTTACCGACCACGCAGTCTGATAGTTTATATATCAATGATGAAATATTAACATTGCAACACATGCCAATACGGCCTTTTTAGTTTACTAAATTACAATTTTTAAATTTCCCGTGGAGTTTCTTGTTGAAAACGTCGCGGAATGATGACGCGTGTTTGTGATGTCTCGGGTTGTAGCGGACATATTAGCCCAGCACCACACACGGCTAAAAGTCGTCTCTTTTCATCGCATAATTACACAGTAATTTGGACGTCTGTGTTGCTGAATCTTTTGCAATTTGTTCAATTAATAATGGAGAATATAAAGAATAATGCTGTTGGTGGAAAGCGCTGGAATGCAGCCGCCTTTAGCACCGAAACACAGCCGGTGTTTCTTTGTTGTGAAGCTTTAACACAGAGCGGTCAAGCAAACATGTTTCTCTACGTCAAGCAGCAAGTTTTTGGATGGGCAAATCGTGATATTAAGTCAGCTCTTACCGGAGACTTCAGTGGATTATGCAACCTCCTCCTGCAGCTGTCAAAAAGGCAGCTGTGATCTTGGCTCCTCCATTGGCTTCTCTGAGAGACACTGGGGTTCACCGCAGCCATCCGACTTTCAGGTATGACTTTACAATCTCACTAAAACACTATTAAAACAATAAGCAGATAAGGGATCTTCCAGAATTATCCTAGTAAATGTGTCTAATTACATCTGAAACGCCGCCTGGAGCCGTCGCCTTTTTTTTTTTTTTTATATATATATATAGTACTTCATTCAAAACGTCCTCATCCACGAATCTTTCATCCTCACTCAAATTAATGGGGAAATTGTCGCTTTCCCGGTCCGAATAGCTTTTGTTGCTGGAAGCTATGATTATAAACAATGTGAGGATGTGAGGAGCCCTACAACCCGTGACATCACGCGCATGTCGTCCGCTTCTTCCGGTAAAGGCAAGGCTTTTTTATTAGCGACCAAAAGTTGCGAACTTTATCGTCGATGTTCTCTACTAAATCCTTTCAGCAAAAATATGGCAATATCGCGAAATGATCAAGTATGACACACAGAATGGACCTGCTATCCCCGTTTAAATAAGAAACTCTCATTTCAGTAGGCCTTTATTATATATCTTGCTGCGATGAGGTGGCGACTTGTCTAAGGTGTACCCCGCCTTCCCCCCGAATACAGCGACCCCCCACTACCCCAAAAGGGACAAGCGGTAGAAAATGGATGGAACATAAATCTTGGCCGTGCTGCTTGCAAAGTTTTACTGGGATATTAAACATATTTTTACACTGCAGCTAATATTGCCTCGCTATCATTGACATTAATGTTGCCTGGCTGCCTATGACAAATGGAAAATAATTACCCAGCTAACATAGACGAGCTAATGTTAGCGGGCTATCACTGCGCCAAAGTTAATATTACTGCTAACGTCACCTGACACACAGCGGCAAGCTGAAAGGAGCAGTCATCTACACAAATGAACGTCTGACAAAATGTGAAAAAAATGCAGGTAAATTTAGGAAACAGGGGAAGATTCAAGTCAGTAGACGTGCCAGCTGCAGATCAAGTTAAATGGCCTGCTAGAATCACCTAGAATAAGGGCATAAACTGGGACACAACTGTCTTTTACTTGTTTTTTTTTTCTTTATTTAACTAAAACTGGTTTTAATACATGTCATTTTTTTCTAATACCATTGATTTTTTTTGTATTTCTTTTTCTTACTTTTATCACTGGATAAGGGAGCAATCCGAAAACATACAAATACGTGAATTATCATGTCAATATGTTAAAACACATGTTCGACATGTTTACACTTACAAAACCCAAAACCATTGAAGTCGGCACGTTGTGTAAATTATAAATAAAAACAGAATACAATGATTTGCAACTACTTTTCAGCCTATATTCAATCAAAATAGACTGCAAAGACAAGGTATTTAACAATCAAACTGGAAAACTTTATTTTTTCCAAATATTACCTTATTTGGAATTTAATGCCTGCAATATGTTTCAAAAAAGCTGGCACACGTGGCAAAAAAGACTGAGGAAGTAGAGGAATGCTCATCAAACACTTATTTGGAGAATCCCACTGGTGAACAGGCTAATTAGGAACAGGTGGGTGCCATGATTGGATATAAAAGCAGCTTCCATGACATGCTCAGTCATTCACAAACAAGGATGGGGCGAGGGTCACCACTTTGTTAACAAATGCTGAGCAAAATTGTTGAAGAACAACATTTTTCAACCAGCTGTTGCAAAGAATTTAGGGATTTCACCATCTACGGTCCGAAATATCATCAAAAGGTTCAGGGAATCTGAAGAAATCACTGCACGTAAGCAGCAAGGCTAACAATGAATGCTCATGACCTTTGACCCCTCAGGCGGTACTGCATCAAAAACTGACATCAAGGTGTAAAGAATATCACCACATGGGCTCAAGAACACTTCAGAAAACCAAAGTGTGTGTGTATGTATGTATATATATATATATATACATATATATATATATATATATATATATATATATATATGTATGTATAGATATTGTGTCAAGGTTTCTGTAGTTTATCCGTAATACAGTGCTCATTACCGGGGTAGAGCAGAATATATGCTAGGTCAGGAAAAAACGCAGAGGCTATTTCATCCCTACAAGCCTGTTTCCCTGAGCAGGCAAACCTGCAAAACAGGCTTGACTTAACGTATGGATGTATATATATATGTATGCATATATATATATATATATATATATATATATATATATTATATATATATATATATATATATATATATATATATATATATATATATATATATATATAGATATATCTATATATATATATATATAGATATATATATATATGTATGCATATATATATATATATATATATATATATGCATATATATATATGTGTGTGTATATAAATATATGTATATGTGTACATATATATTTTATATATATTTATATGTGTGTATATATGTGTATGTATATATATTTATGTATGTGTTTGTATATATAATTGTATCCACGTATGTATATATGTATATAAATGTATGTACAGTATATGTATATATACATACACACACATATGTATGTATGTATGTGTGTGTATATATATATATATATATATATCTATATATATATATATATATATATATATATATAATGGCTAACAGTGATGGCTATCTGGCTAAAACACCATAACACACTTCCACTTCCAATGGAGTGTAAACTGGTGAACGTTAACACACAATTGGTTCGTGCATTCCCATCCATCCATTTTCTACTGAATGTCCCTCACGGGGGTCGCGGTGGGGGGGCTGGATCCTACCCCAGCTTCACTCGGTACCACTGATGATGGTACACTCAGGACAAGTCGTTTGTAGAATTTGATGCACCTGTTTTTGGTGGTCATGTTGCCATAGTGACAATGCGACGATTGGTTGTAATGGATCAGCAGCAATGATCAATTATCAATTATTATTTGGGTCATGACCGAAAGGATAAGATCACGGGTACAAGCGGCCGAAATGAGTTTCCTCCGCCATGTGGCGAGGCTCTCCCTTAGAGATAGGGGTGAGAAGCTCTGTCATCCGGGAGGAACTCAAAGTAAAGCCGCTGCTCCTCCACATCGAGAGGAGGCAGATGAGGTGGTTCGGGCATCTGGTCAGGATGCCACCCGAACGCCTCCCTAGGGAGGTGTTGAGGGCACGTCCAACCGGTAGGAGGCCACGGGGAAGACCCAGGACACGTTGGGAAGACTATGTCTCCCGGCTGGCCTGGGAACGCCTTGGGATCCCCCGGGAAGAGCTAGACAAAGTGGCTGCGGAGCGGGAAGTCTGGGCTTCCCTGCTTAGGCTGCTGCCCCCGCAACCCGACCTCGGATAAGCGGAAGAATATGGATGGATGGATGGACACACATACATTATCTATATGTCTTGTTTTTTTGTATTAATAATTTTTTGTGTGTGTTAATGGAAATGTTAGTGGTGGCTTAGCCATTATATAATAGGCTGATTATGTAATTGGTAAAAATCTATAGGGCACGTTATGTAAATGTAAGAAATATAAAAATTAATCTCTGGAGATGATTTAGCAGATTTGAGGAACGAAATAAGTTGGCCAACCAAGAGGTATTCATTTTTTCTCTCTCTCTGGTTTGTATGAAAACGCACTCCCTGATTCAATATGCAGTCAAAATAAAAACTCACACAATGTACGTTATTATGATAGTACAGTTTGGAAATCTATTTAAAGTTGCTCGTTTGCAATTTAAACGCTCACAGGTTTTGACCAATTGAAATTGACCGGGAGGGCGGCCAATCAGCGTGCAGTGCGAGCGCGCTCACTTCCTCCTTCGAGACTCCGCCCCCTTTCCGGCTGGTTTTCTCTCACTTCCTCATTCCCGTGACGTTCACGGCTTTCACCGATTGGCGGAGGCTCTGTGACGTAGGCATGACGTCGGGAATTCCTCTCCCCGAGGTGCTGGGATGAGGCGGCACGTACCGCATCCACGTGAGACGGGAGGCGGGGGGTGGGGGCGTACAAGTTGACAATCTTTCCGGGACGATCTTCCATCATCATCGACCAAATCCGCCGAGCAGGAAGATGAGTCCGCTCCCTTCACGTCTTTAAGCAGAAGCTAACAACATGGTCACCCTCATCAGCATTGGCTAGCTGCCCGTAAACAAAACATATTTTATTTTATTTTTTTGGAGAAGCGGGGACCCCCTTCAGCCAGGCCGACGACATTA
>NC_084639.1:8610025-8697525 GCF_033978795.1 Nerophis ophidion | reverse complement strand
CCACATAAGGGCAAGGAAAACTCACACCCAGTGGGACATCGGTGACAATGATGACTATGAGAACGTTGGAGAGGAGAAAAGCAATGGATGTCGAGCGGGTCTAACATGATACTGTGAAAGTTCAATATATGTATGTAAATATAAATATGTGTTTATCATATATATATATATGCACGTATATCTATGTGTGTATATAGACATATATAAACATATACATTTATAAACGTATATATGTATGTATACATATATATGTATATATATATACATATGTATGTATATATATATTTATGTATGTATACATATATGTATATATACACATATACGTACATATATATACACATGTATATATATACAGACAATGTATATACATATATATGCATATACATACATATGTATATATATACATACATATATATATACACATATAGACATATGCATACATACATGTATGTATATATATGTATATATACATATATATTTACATATATATACACACATATGTATAAATATATACATGTATATATGTGTACGTATATATACATATATAAAAATGTATATATATGTATATGCATATATGTATACGTATATGTATATATATGCATATATATATGTATATTTATACATATTTGTATGTGTATATATACGTATACATACATACATACACATCTGTGTATATGTAATTATATTTCTACATATATATATATAAGCACATATATACATATGTATATATGTGTGTATATATGTATATAAAAATGTGTATTCATATGTGTGTGTACATTTATACATATATATATATACATATATGTCCATATATACGTGTGTGTATGTATATATATGCATGTGTGTTTATCTGTGTGTATATATATACACACAGATATATACATATGCATATACACATACATACACATATATTCATGTATATACACACATTTAATACATACACATATGTATGGATGTATATATATATGTACATTGTATAAATACATACATATGAATGATTATATGCATATGTATCTATACTCACATGTGTGTATATGCATATACATGTATATAAACATAGACATATGTACATTTACACATGTGTATATACATATATATAAATATGTGTTTATATACTTATACACATGAAACAATATCAGTGCAATATGTTTTCATAACATGGTCATTACTGCCTACTTTGTCTTGTTATATTCTTATTTTACTGTTATACTTTTATTCCCATTGTTGCTTTTTATTTTTTATTCTTATTGTAATATTTCTCTATTTTGTTTCCATTTAAACCCCCATTATTTACTCTTACTTTTTTTTTTTTTTAAATTGATCTCAACTCTGTACACTGCTGCTGGAATTTAAATTTTCCTAAAGGAATCAATAAAGTACTATCTATCTATCTATCTATCTACGTTTAAGTATGTATATACATATGAACATATACATATGTGTAGATTATACACGTATACATGTATATATACCTATATTTACATGTATGAGTATATACATATGAACATATACACATTTTTATATACATATATACGTGTGTATATAAATGTGGATATAAATATATATACTTATACATGCATATATATACATGTACACATGTAGGTATACACGTGTTCATCTACATGTAAATGTGTATATACATATAATATATACATATATGCATATATAGACATATGTATACATACACATATGTATATATAGCTATATATACCTATATGTATATAGGCACATACATACGTATATATATATGTCTACAGACATATGTGTGTACATATATATATGTATATATACATACATATATATATATACATACATACAAACATTTGTATACATGTATTGTATATATATGTATGTACATATATATATACACTTATATATATACGTATGTATATATATATACACACGTGTAAGTGTATATATATATACATGTGTATGTGTCACATACACATGTATATATATATACATATATATATACATACATGTATATATACATGTGTGTGTGTATATATACACACAATTATAATTATAAATAATTAAATATATATGTATATTCACATGTTCTTTTTATGGAGCAATGTGCTTTGCTATACAATTTTTTTTAATGATTGACTCCTGTTCAATAACCAATTAAATTTATACATCGAGTTTATACTGTATACTTTAGGTCATGTAAACATTTTTTGGTTTGTAAATGTTGTAGAATATGCTTAAAAATATATTTTAAATCACGCAGAGATTTGTCAGTAATTTGAGCCAATGTCATGTTGTTTTTGTTTGTATTTCTCAAATATGGCGCGGGCGAGTTGGAAAACTGCAAATAGCCCCCCATGAGTTACTTTGGACAGGGGTTGACGTGACGTCTCTTGTGTTTGCAGATCAACCCCACCGAAGTGGAGGCTCTCCTCTCCAGGCTGCCGTGCACCTTCAAGCAGGAGCTGACGGGTGTGGGCGCCAGTCTGGAGAAGCGCTGGAACTTCTGCGGGTTCCAGGGCATCAAGAGCATGTAAGGGCGGGTGTGCGTGGAGAGAGTCATCCCCCCCCGCCCCCCACCCCTTCACGGACGACACGCGACATTTGAGAACACGATGTGCTCCACAGATTCAGGAATGTTAGTTTTAGTTGACGTGACGACTCTCCCCGGAGTCACAGCAGAAGTCACTGGATCGCTACTTACAGGTGTGGCCCGCGCCGTGCCAGCTTTTTCTGAGCCTTTTGGGCGGGTGCGATGGACTGAGGACGACACAGACTGCAACCCGTGAGGTCATCAGGCTGGGACACAACCATGCAGCCTCCATCCCGTCTCTGTTTTTGTTTGTCCTTCCCGCTTTGTAAAATAATTTCTTGGGAAGAAAAGAAAAAAAAGACACAAGTAGTCATATATTTCTTCATTCTCCGCAAAGGCTGTGAAGAGGTGCATAGAATTGTTGTAATACGCTGTAAATGCTTGGATTGTATTTTTGATTATAAACAGGGAATTTGATTACAAGAACGTTGCTGTGTTTTTATGTTCACCACATGATCTCCACCTTAAAAAAGTCCGATTTAAACGTTCTAAATGTAAAAGACTTCCTTGTGGTCTACATAACATGTAATGGTGTTTTTTTAGTCAAAATGTTACATAGATTATGTTTACAGACCATATTAAAAATGTTTCTCTTATTTACGTACCTCCACTTCAACAGCGTCTTCTCCCCGCCATCTTTGTTGTAGTTTTTGGCGCTTCCATCCCGAGTCTATGGACAGATGTATAAGTTACTATAAATTACTTTGTATTAGAAATGACAACAGCGGAGGATGCATGTGCATGTACGAGCCAGTCTGCCCCACAACAAGAGGTCAGGAAAAAAGAAGCAGCTTATTGACGACAGCGTCAGAGTTGCGCAATGCACTTTGGGTAAATGTAAACCATGTATGAATAATTTGCTGACAGAACAAGTTTGGAGCAGGTTTAGAAGAAGACAAGATTGTTTTATAAATATTTCTGCAACACCTCCACGGTTTGACATCACATTTTCAGGACTTAAGCAGATCCATATTCCACAATAACCAGCACCAATAGGTAAGAAAAGTTGATTTTGCATAAAAATACCATTTAAACTCCAATTCAAAAAGCATTTAAAAACTGTTATTTTTTGTTCACACCTTTAACTTTGTCATCTATCCAAAATCAATTCTTGCATTTCTTTAACTAGAAACTTTTCTACATACATCAGTCTTTAATTACTTATATTTTCATTTATTACTGTTATTCATTTCTTTATGACAATTTTTACAATAAATCTATGTTTTTTTTTTATATAAAATAAGACTAAAATGACCAAAGTATATTGGTAAAGGTTATTTCTTAAATACGAACTAGAGAAAGACTACCAATTAGTGTCCAGAAAAAGGTTCAGAATTTTTTTTATATTGTTAATTTCTTATTATTCAGGAAACTTTGTTATACATATCTACATTTGTAAAAATGTAGAAATGACTTACTCAGGATTATTTAATATACATAGCTACAATATCTGTTGCGCTTTGTGCAATCAATGTGCCCAGTAAAGAAGTTTTGTTATGCTAAAAATGCATTATTGTGTAGGAAAAAAAAGCTGTTATTTACAAGATGTAAGTGAGGGCTTTAGAGACAAAATCAACAATCCTCATTACCTGCATTGTGAGCCGCCTCTTGCTAGCAAGGTTTTACTATTTAAAGCACACAGAAAATAGAAATGTGTGAATTCTTGACCTACAAAGAGATTGTTGAAGATGGGCAGAATCCCCAAAAATCCCAATAGAAGGAACCCAGGGGACCCCTGCTGACCTCCCAATGGACTGTATATGTACCCAGAGCCCCCCTGTTTAACCTCCCAATAGAATGTACCCAGGTCCCCTGCTGACCTCCCAATAGACTGTATCCAGGGGACCCCTGCTGGCCTCCTAATAGACTGAACCCAGGGGACCCTCTGCTGACCTCCCAATAGACTGTATCCAGGGCCCCCCTGTTTAACCTCCAAATAGAATGTACCCAGGGTGACCCTGCTGACCTTCTAATAGTCTGTACCCAGGGAGCCCCTGTTTAACCTCCCAATAGACTGTATCCAGGGCACCCCTGTTTAACCTCCCAATAGAATGTACCCAGGTCCCCCTTGCTGACCTCCCAATCGACTGTATGTACCCAAGGCCCCCCTGTTTAATCTCCCAATAGAATGTACCCAGGGTCACCCTGCTGACTTTCCGATAGTCTGTACCCAGGTCCCCCTGCTTACCTCCCCATGGACCCCCTGTTTAACCTCCCAAAAGAATGTACCCAGGGCCCCCCTGTTTAACCTCCCAATAGAATGTGCCCAGGGCCCCCTGCTGACCTCCCAATAGACTGTATGTACCCAGGGCCCCCCTGTTTAACCTCCAAATAGAATGTAGCCAGGGTCACCCTACTGACCTCCCAATAGAATGTGCCCAGGGCCCCCTGCTGACCTCCCAATAGACTGTACCCAGGTCCCCCTGTTGACCTCCCAATAGACTGTACCCGGGTCCCCCCTGCTGACCTCCCAATAGACTGTATGTACCCAGGGCCCCCTTGTTTAACCTCCCAATAGAATGTGCCCAGGGCCCCCTGCTGACCTCCCAATAGACTGTACCCAGGGCCCCCTGCTGACCTCCCAATAGACTGTACCCGGGTCCCCCCTGCTGACCTCCCAATAGACTGTATGTACCCAGGGCCCCCTTGTTTAACCTCCCAATAGAATGTGCCCAGGGCCCCCTGCTGACCTCCCAATAGACTGTACCCAGGGCCCCCTGCTGACCTCCCAATAGACTGTACCCAGGTCTCCCTGCTGAACCCCCAATAAAATGTACCCAGGGTCCCCCTGCTGACCTCCCAATAGACTGAACCAAGGGCCCCTACTGACCTCCCAATAAATAAATGATAAATGGGTTGTACTTGTATAGCGCTTTTCTACCTTCAAGGTACTCAAAGCGCTTCGACACTACTTCCACATTTACCCATTCACACACACATTCACACACTGATGGAGGGAGCTGCCATGCAAGGCGCCAACCAGCACCCATCAGGAGCAAGGGTGAAGTGTCTTGCTGAGAACACAACGGACGTGACGAGGTTGGTACTAGGTGGGGATTGAACCAGGGACCCTCGTGTTGCGCACGGCCACTCTCCCACTGCGCCACGCCGTCCAGACTGTACCCAGGGCCCCCTGCTTCCCTCCCAATAGACCGAACCAAGGGCCCCTGCTGACCTCCCAATAGACTGTACCCAGGGCCCCCTGCTGACCTCCCAATAGACTTTACCCAGGGCCCCCCTGTTTAACCTCCAAATAGAATGTAGCCAGGGTCACCCTGCTGACCTCCCAATAGACTGTACCCAGGGCCCCCTGCTGACCTCCCAATAGACTGTATGTACCCAGGTCTCCCTGCTGAACCCCCAATAGAATGTATAAAGGAGGTTGGGTGGGAGATCTGCAGATCTCTCTTTGTTTCCATTGGGTGGAGTTACAGTATTTTTTGCCAGGAAGTGGATTCTAATATGAGGATGTCATTTGGTTTGAGCGGGCTTTGGAGGCACCTGTGATTAAGAGCTGTATAAATACATTACAAGTTTTTGTTTGTTTGTTTTTTTAATGTCTTATTTTGGTGGAAATTTATTTTACTGATTTGTGAGAAATGTTTACGATTTTCAGTAGCTTTTGGACGATAAAAAATTATCTCAAAAATCACATGAGTTATGGATAGTGTCTAGTTCTTTCTACTACAAGTCTTATTTTGGGGAAAATATGCTTATGATTTTAAGTAATATTTAAAATGTTCAATGGCTTTAGACTATACTACATATCTCAAAAACACATGATCTAAATGTCTAGTTGCTTTTACTACAAGTCTTAATTTGCGGAAAAGTTATTTTACTGATTTTTGGGAAATTTTCTTAAGAATATTGAACATTTTGAAACTAAGTTTTTCCGCACACGAGACACTATAAGTCTTGTGCTTTTTGAGATATGATGTACTTTCTTAAAGCTATTGAACACTGAACATTTTCAATATTCCTCAAAAATCATTACAATACTTTCCCTCAAAATGACACTTGTAATAGAAAGAACTAGACAATTTCATTAAATCATGTTAGTTTTGAGAAGACATATTGTACAATCTTAAAGCCATTAAAATGAAACATTTTCAATATTTCTCAAAAATCTGTAAAATATTTTTACGGCAAAAGGAGACTTGTAGTAGAAAGTTATTTTTGAGATATGTTCTATAGTCTTATAGCTATTGAAAATTATAAATGTTAAATATTCCTTTTCCGCACAATAAGACTTGTAGTACAAAGAACTAGACACTATAAATCATGGGATTTTTGAGATTATATGTTGTATAATCTTAAAGCTATTGAACATTTTGAATATTCCTCAAAAATAATTAAAATATTCTTTCCCCAAAATCAGACTTGTAATAGAAAGAACGAGACGATAAGTCATGATATTTTTTAGAACATATATTGTACAGTCCTAAAGCTATTGGAAATTGAATTTTTTTTTAAATACAGTAAAATAACTTTTCTGCAAAATAAGACTTGTAGTACAAACAACTAGACACTATCTGAGTCCTGTGATTTTGAGATATGTTCTATAGACTTAAAGCTATTGAAAATATTAAATAAACCACAAAAATCATTAAAAAAAATTTCCCCAAAATAAGACTTGTATTAACCCTGAGAGGGTTAACTTTTCCGTAACATGTAGTACAAAGAACTAGACACTATCTATAAATCATGTATTATTGAAGCTGGTTAAGTATATTGCATGATCACAAAGCTATTAAAAATAATTTAAAAAATAATAATTTTCAAAACTCAGTAAAATATTTTTCCCCAAAATACGACTTGTATTAACCCCGAGAGAGACATGCGGCAGAAAATGGATGGATGGAAGACTTTTAGTAGAAAGAACAAGACACTATCTATAGGTCATATTTGGTCTTAAAACTATTGAACATTTTAAATATTCCTCAAATATCCGTAAAATAAATTTTCCGTGACATGTAGTAAAAAGAACTTGACACTATTTATAAGTCATGTATTATTGAAGTTGATACAGCTATTGGAAATTATTTTTTTAAAATAAAATTTAAAAATCACTAAAATATTTTTCCACAAAATAATATTCGTAGTATGCTCAACTTGACCGCTGACCATCTGATACTCATGTGTGTTTAGAGACAATACAATGTATAATCATAAAGCAATTGAAAATTAGATCCAGAAAATTATTCTTAAATAATCAGCGAAATATTGAATAATAAAAGTTGTAGTAGAACCAAATGGCCACCATCTATGTTTCAGGTGTTTATTGGGACTTTATTAAGTACCATCACAAAATATTAATAACTTTAAATATTTTTCAAAAATTATACAAATAATGATTTTCTAAAATAATTAATGTAGTATTCCTTAAAATGATACTCTTCATATCTAATGTTATAGTGAGGCCGTAGAGTATATAATAATAAAGTTTAATTTATTAAACTTCGTGTTGTAAGAGGTTGCAATTTGTAGACGGTCCCTGCTGCTCATTGGAAACAATGGTATATTTCCTTCACCTGACTCTCACCTGATCCTTGTCGTTCGCTGAGCTCCACACATTGATCTGGGGGTTCTCAATTGGAGATGCATTTCAGAAGGTGGGGCCCTGTAAATAAAATGTATTGTATGTGATTGGATAAACCACTTGTTCGTTATCTTGAATGACGTGCTACTTCAACCACTCACATCAAAATCAACCCTTGACACTGATTATTATCTACAAGTTTTAGAAGCTGAGTGATAACAGATCCAGCAAGTAGCTTAATTGCTAAGTGCTAAACAAGAAATACAAACTATGAACATAATAAAACAATCATTTACTCTACAATGTCTGGTCTCGGGCTTCACGGTGGCAGAGGGGTTAGTGCGTCTGCCTCACAATACGAAGGTCCTGCAGTCCTGGGTTCAAATCCAGGCTCGGGATCTTTCTGTGTGGAGTTTGCATGTTCTCCCCGTGAATGCGTGGGTTCCCTCCGGGTGCTCCGGCTTCCTCCCACTTCCAAAGACATGCACCTGGGGATAGGTTGATTGGCAACACTAAATTGGCCCTAGTGTGTGAATGTGAGTGTGAATGTTGTCTGTCTATCTGTGTTGGCCCTGCGATGAGGTGGCGACTTGTCCAGGGTGTACCCCGCCTTCCGCCCGATTGTAGCTGAGATAGGCGCCAGCGCCCCCCGCAACCCCAAAAGGGAATAAGCGGTAGAAAATGGATGGATGGATGTCTGCTCTCACTGGGATGCTGACTGACTGGATATTTACATCTTCCCGTTTAGATGAAGAATTAATCATAATCCTCATGCAGGTAAAAAAAAAAACAGATACACAAATCTCTTTTTGTGTCTTTCTTGCCATCTGCAGATATAATTTGAATGTCAAAGTTGACCAACTTCTTGGTTTATGTCCACAACGTTCTACTATCCAGGTGAGAGGCATCTAGAATTATTGTTTACCAACTTTGAGGCGATGCAGCAGCTCGGTATGTCAATATAACAGCAGAGGTTGGTTAGCTCTCTGTGATCACGGCGCCACTAAAAGTAGTTCCTCTTATAATAACAATATTGCTAATATTGATTAATATTCTGGTCCCAGAATGAAAATAAGAATATTGTTGGCAGTTTTTGGATGTTTTCTTTTAGAAGATACAGTATGTAGAGTACTCCCATAAGTTGACTGGTTAGCCACATTGTACTTGGTTAGCCACATTGTACTTGACGTATTTTATAGATTAGGATGCATAAAAAAATAAAATGTCTTCTTGTCTTAAATAGGGATTGTGAATGATAGGCCAAACATTTTTTTAACTGTGATTCCCTTTAGCAATTACCAGTAAAATGGAAAATCAAGTTGAAATTGTATGTTTAATCGTGTTTTATTCTATTTATTTAACCATATCCAATTGTATTTAGAATTTACAAAGTATGTGAAAATATAGTCTAAACATCACACAATGCCACAAATTCAGTCAGACAATTTGAATATTCAGCTCTGAACACCTTTGGTCATTTCTGTTTCTGCACTCTTATGGAGGCAGAACACTGGCAGTGAGATTTGGCATCAGAAAAAAAATTGACATTGTAGGAATAGTTGTAGAGCCACCGAAACAAGATTAGGCGACAAATAAATACAAAAATTGAAAAAATACAATATTTCAGTGGATGTTTTCGATGTAAGTATTCATAATTTGTAAACTTAGTTTTTGTGTCTTTCAAAGGTTGTTATGATTGCTTCTCTTTTTTTTTATAATACAATAGAAGTGTACAAAAATATGAATTTAATTGGCATCGAAAACATTCACCAAAAATATAGTATTTTTTCAATGTTTGTATTTATTTGTCGCCAAAACTTGTTTCAGTGCCAGTACAACTTTTTTTTTTCAATACCATATCTTACTGGCAGTGTTCTGGCTCAATACACTCTAACCCAGTGGTTCTCAACCTTTTTTCAGGGATGTACCTCCTGTGAACATTTTTTTTTAATTCAAGTACCCCCTAATCAGAGCAAAGCATTTTTGGTTGAAAAAAATAGATAAAGAAGTAAAATACAGCACTATGTCATCAGTTTCTGATTTATAAAATTGTATACCAGTGCAAAATATTGCACATTTGTAGTGGTCTTTCTTGAACTTTTTGGAAAAAAAGATATAAAAATAATTAAACTTGTTGAAAAATAAACAAGTAATTCAATTATAAATAAAGATTTCTACACATAGAAGTAATCATCAACTTAAAGTGCCCTCTTTGGGGATTGTAATAGAGATCCATCTGGATTCATCAACTTAATTCTAAGCATTACTTCACAAAAAAGAAATCTTTAACATCAATATTTATGGAACATGTCCACAAAAAAGCTAGTTGTCAACACTGAATATTGAACTGTTGTATTTTTTTTTGCAGTTTATGAACTTACATTCATATTTTGTTGAAGTATTATTCAATACATTTATTTATAAATTATTTTTGAATTGTTGCTATTTCTAGAATTTTTTAAAAAAATCTCACGTACCCCTTGGCATACCTTCAAGTACCCCCAGGGGTATGCGTACCCCCATTTGAGAACCACGGCTCCAACCATATTATCAGATTAGTTAAACTGGAAATATTGGAAAGAGATTTTCTGTGTATCATTCACAATCCTTTTGTAAGACAAGAACACATGCTCGGCTTTTTTATGCATTCTAAATCGTAAATGAATATCTAACAATTGAGTCAACAGATGGAGGGTCCTCTGTTGCGCTCATAAATCTCTCTAAAAACATCCATTAAGTGCCAACAATACACCATTTACATGTCGTGACCTGAAAATTAATCAAATGAGTGATATTGTTATTTCAGTTCTAACGCAGACGGACTATTTTAGTGGCGCGTTGATAGAAGTGAGCTAATGCAAGCTTACTGCTATTGTTGACACACTGAGCCGCCGGCTGCTTCTGCTTCTTCTCAAACTTTTTAAAAGTAAATTCTGGATTTTAATTCATGCATCTCTCACCTGCTAGTAGACAAATGTGGCCATGGACCGACAGGCTGGTCTACTTTCACATCCCCCGAGATGATGAAAAAGACACAAAAAGTTGCTTCTTGTGCAACTTTTTTTTTAACCCTCAATGAGGTTTGTACAAACCCCATTTCCATATGAGTTGGGAAATTGTGTTAGATGTAAATATAAACGGAATACAATGATTTGCAAATCCTTTTCAACCCATATTCAGTTGAATATGCTACAAAGACAACATATTTGATGTTCAAACTGATAAACATTTTTTTTTTGCAAACAATAGTTAACTTTAGAATTTGATGCCAGCAACACGTGACAAAGAAGTTGGGAAAGGTGGCAATAAACACTGATAAAGTTGAGGAATGCTCATCAAACACTTATTTGGAACATCCCACATGTGTGCAGGCTCATTGGGAACAGGTGGGTGCCATGATCGGGTAGAAAAACAGCTTCCCAAAAAATGCTCAGTCTTTCACAAGAATGGATGGGGCGAGGTACACCCCTTTGTCCACAACTGCGTGAGCAAATAGTCAAACAGTTAAAGAACAACGTTTCTCAAAGTGCAATTGCAAGAAATGTAAGGATCTCGACATCTACGGTCCATAATATCATCAAAAGGTTCAGAGATTCTGGAGAAATCACTTCACGTAAGCAGCATGGCCGGAAACCAACATTGAATGACCGTGACCTTCGATCCCTCAGACTTTATCAAAAACCAACATCAATCTCTAAAGGATATCACCAGATGGGCTCAGGAACACTTCAGAAAACCACTGTCACTAAATACAGTTTGTCGCTACTGTCACTAAATACAGTTTGTCGCTACATCTGTAAGTGCAAGTTAAAGCTCTATTATGCAAAGCGAACGCCATTTAACAACAACATCCAGAAACGCAGACGGCTTCTCTGAGCCCGAGATCATCTAAGATGGACTGATGCAAAGTGAAAAAGTGTTCTGTGGTCTGACGAGTCCACATTTCAAATTGTTTTTGTAAATATTCGACATCGTGTCATTCGGACCAAAGGGGAAGCGAACCATCCAGACTGTTATCGACGCAAAGTTCAAAAGTCAGCATCTGTGATGGAATGTGGGTGCATTAGTGCCCAAGGCATGGGTAACTTACACACCTGTGAAGGCACCATGAATGCTGAAAGGTACATACAGGTTTTGGAACAACATATGCTGCCACCTAAGCGCCGTCTTTTTCATGGACGCCCCTGCTTATTTCAGCAAGACAATGCCAAGCCACATTCAGCATGTGTTACAACAGCGTGGCCTCGTAAAAAAAGAATGCGGGTACTTTCTTGGCCGGCCTGCAGGCCAGACATGTCTCACATCGAAAATGTGTGCCGCATTATGAAGCGTAAAATACGACAGCGGAGACCCCGGACTATTGAACGACTGAAGCTCTACATAAAACAAGAATGGGAAAGAATTCCACTTTCAAAGCTTCAACAATTAGTTTCCGCAGTTCCCAAACGTTTATTGAGTGATGTTAAAAGAAAAGGTGATGTAACACAGTGGTGAACATGCCCTTTCCCAACTACTTTGGCACGTGTTGCAGCCATGAAATTCTAAGTTAATTTTTTGCAAAGAAAAAATTAAGTTTATGAGTTTGAACATCAAATATCTTGTCTTTGTAGTGCATTCAATTGAATATGGGTTGAAAATGATTCGCAAATCATTGTATTCCGTTTATATTTACATCCAACACAATTTCCCAACTCATATGGAAACGGGGTTTGTAATTGCTTCTTCATCTAAACTGAATTATGTGAGTGTCCTGTCAGTCTACATCCCATCGAAAGTGGAAATATTACAGTGTTAATTTTATTATGATTTGGTATTTTTAGTTTGTATGTTTAGCATCTAGCAATGTTGCTAATGCATTGCTAAAGCTACATCCGTTTAGCACTCGGCTTCTAAAACTTATTGCTCATCCTCTGAGTTCGGGCTCAAAATTAAACGGTTCTGGATCATTATTTTTTTCAAAGTAATCGTTGTTGGCTCTCACAAAGTCTGCTTGATTAGCATTGTGTAGATGGGGAAGGGATCTGTGGTTCCTCCTCTACGTCATGCGATCACATCACTGGCGTCCCCATTCCTATTCTCTCAAAACTGCTCAGGAATTTCAGTGAGCTTGATCCTATTTTTATCATATCTATTTACTCGCAAAATCTTTCGGCGTCACGAATCAGATATATTTATTATACAGCTTCAATTTAGAGGCAACTTGTTTTTTACAGTCTAATGCTCATTTCAGCACTTGTGCTGAAATTAGTGGGCGTGTCCAGAGGCTAGCTGGGAGAATACGAAAGAAAAGAAACATGCTTAACTTTAAGCGCGTACAAAAACACTTGGACAAAAGGGCAATTAGCGCCATTGGAAGGTGTGAAGCTGCTGAAGAGGGCTCCGGATAAACACTGCTTTGAATGACACCATGAAGGGCGAGCTTCTCCCTGCGAGGGGGACCCATGAATAAACACACCCTCTCCACGCTTAAGCTGACTAATTGGATGCACGCAGGGTTCCTTTGGGTGATTTCATGATGCTGGAGATAGCCTTAATTACCTTCTCGTCTCGCGGTGCTTCCTGATGGCGTCCTCATCTACTTCATTATTATGGCGTCCCTCTAGCGAGCGCCTAATAAGATGCTGTCTGCAGCTTGTGTGACCTAAAATATACCAAGGAAGCAAATGAGATCAACGCAGAACTGGGACCAACACATTTGCATAAGGGTGACACACAAATAATCTGTCGACAAACAAACTTACAAAAGCCATGAGTTAAAATGTTTCAAAATTGCTGCATTAGAGTACAGTACATTTTTCACTGTGGAAAAAAAAAACACGAGCCAGCACACCACAACAATGGAGGACTGCATATGTTTATTTTCCGTGCACAACAACAAAATCCAATAAAGTGATCATAACTACGTATCGGTGCGCAAAATTTCTCCATTCCTATGTAAGCCTCGGTTGATCGGAATTCCAAATCCACTGTTCACATGGACACTAAATGCATTGATAAGATCGTGATGTGCGTATACATGCGTTTAATCAGAATAAACAATCTGAGTTGTCTTTTTTTTCCCTGGAAATAGTAGAAGAAAAAACTACTTTCGCCTGTGTCCATTGTCTGCACGTCCTCAGCTCATTCAGACTTGTAGTCCCGACACGTCTAACGCATCCTTGCCAACCTTGAGACCTCCGAATTCGGGAAATGGGGGGGCGTCGGGGTAGAGGTGTGCGTGCGGGTTTTGGTGGTAGCGTGAGTGTATATTGTAGCGTCCTGGGAGAGTTAGTGCTGCAAGGGGTTCTGGGTATTTGTTCTGTTGTGTTTGTGTGTTACGGTGCGGCTGTTCTCCCGAATTGTGTTTGTCATTCTTGTTTGGTGTGGGTTCACAGTGTGGCGCATATTTGTAACAGTGTTAAAGTTGTTTATACCAGTGGTTCTCAACCTTTTTCCAGTGATGTACCTCCGTGAACATTTTCTTAATTCAAGTACCCCCTAATCAGAGCAAAGCATTTTTGATTGAAAAAAAGAGATAAAGAAGTAAAATAGAGCACTGTGTCATCAGTTTCTAATTCATTAAATTGTATAACAGTGCAAAATATTGCTCATTTGTAGTGGTCTTTTCTTGAACTATTTGGAAAAAAAGATATAAAAATAACGAAAAACTTGTTGAAAAATAAACATCTGATTAAATTATAAATAAAGATTTCCACACATAGAAGTAATCATCAACTTAAAGTGCCCTCTTTGGGGATTGTAATAGAGATCCATCTGGATTCATCAACTTCATTCGAAACATTTCTTCACAAAAAAAGAAATCTTTAACATCAATATTTATGGCACATGTCCACAAAAGATCTAGCTGTCAACACTGAATATTGCAGTGTTGCATTTATTTTCATAGTTTATGTTGAAGTATTATTCAATAAATATTAATAAAGATTTTTTAATTTTTGCTATTTTTAGAATATTTTTTAAAAATGTCACTTACCCTTTGGCATACCTTCAAGTACCCCCAGGGGTACGCGTACCCCCATTTGAGAACCACTGGTTTATACTGCCACCCTCAGTGTGACCTGTATGGCTGTTGATCAAGTATGCCTTGCATTCACCCATGTGTGAGTAAAAGCTGCATATATTTTGTGACTTGGGTGGCACGCTGTTTGTATGGAGGAAAAGCAGACTTGACCACAGGTTGTAGAATCGCTAAAGGTAGTGCCTTTAAGGCACGCCCCCAATATTGTTGTCCGGGCGGAAATCGGGAGAAATCCGGAAAAATGGTTGCTCCGGGAGATTTTCGGGAGGGGCAACAATTCTCCCGGGAAAATCGGGTGGGTTGGCAAGTATGGTCTAATGTTCCTACCCTCTTCCGCCATGTCCGTTTATGTAATATTTTAAAAATAATTATTTTCATGAACTTGTTTGTACCACCCAATGTTTCTAACCTTTCGCCTATCAAAGCGCTCAAGGAGTTCTCTTCATGTTTCTAACAAGACAGACAAATTCTAATCCCCTCCCGCCATCTTTGCTGATAAACCGATAAACATACGGCTGTTTTAAAGGCGGAAAACGCATAACAGGTGCCACAAAGGTGATTTTACCCAAACCACAAAGACCCGATCTGAATGGGGGTTGCCATTAGTCATGTGTACATGGACACCATTAATCGGATTAAAAGCCTTACCGGAATAAAAATGCTTTATGTAAACACGCCATTCGAAATAATCTGACCAGATCGCACACGTTTGGATGAAAATTTCCTTCCGATCGAGACGGTTGGTTTATGCCGATAGTTCAGATTGGAGCGCATGCAAACACTTCTTCCGAAGTTCGGGTCGAAATGATCCTTACTGCGCATGTCTGTGACGTCCGATATGCGTCTGCGTACTTTATTGTGATGCCGCAAACCGTCTGGCAATCTCTCCTTCCTCTTCATCAGTTAGTGCACAGATTAGTTGTTCAATTGGCCTTTGAACCATGTTTTTTTACTAAATTAATAGACAAACTTTTTTGACGCAGCTCTTGCTAATCCCAAATTGATTCACAACAACTCAATATTTAGCAAAGTGACATAGTGTGTAGAGTACGACATTGATACGCATGATGAGTGGAACAGGAGCTGTCACGGGAACTAGTTCTGGGGTCATATGACTTTCCATTAACGTGCAAAGTTTCCACTCTTGATCATTGAACTCCAAAAAAACAATCCTGTCCCACCAGTTTTTTTTCCTCACTTTCATCCAGTGGCTACTTGTCTTTGCTAGTGGAGGGGGAACTATACTTAGGCCCCTTTATCCAGGGTGAATCCCACCTAACCTTATCCGTATCCACACACACACAATGGTCATTTAAGATGCGCGAGTCATAGTCACCTCTGACCTGGAAGTGTATCCATACCCTGTGTTTCAATGTAGACTATTGCAACATTTCTTTTAACAGTAAACCTTGCTTGCCACATCCTCAGACCAGCCTTATTGTAGTGATTCACATCTGGGCCATCATACAAACCCCGTTTCCATATGAGTTGGGAAATTGTGTTAGATGTTAATAAAAACATTGTATAATTCGCTATTCAGTTTATATTTACATCTAACACAATTTCCCAACTCATATGGAAACAGGGTCTATATATATATATATATATATATACTGTATATATATTAGCGGTGTGCAGCTCTACCTTAGATGGTGATATGTGTGATCTGATATGAATCTTGATACATGGGTTATGACACGATTCACTAACAATACTTGTTAAAAAATTACAACTTGAAGCAATTCGATGCAATGCAATTCGATACGATTCAATTCAGATGTACGCTGTGCCTGGTGAAAAGAAAATTAAATGTATCACGTACCATGTCAGAACAATGTCAAGTCTATATTTTTTAAATAGACACATAAAAAACTGGTGGTTCCTGCATTATTAGTAAATAGTAGAACGAGCAACATCAAGACAATGCAATCCATAAACTTAAAGAAAAGATGTGGGCGTTAAAAAAATGCAAATTATGATTAGAACTGTAAATTATTTTTCTTCTGTTGATTCTTAGTATAGTTGTATTTGTATTTGTTATATATTGTTAAATGTTAGAGTATCATATTTGATCAAAAGACTGAAGGGTTGAGATGTCCATAAAAAAAACAGATCTATTGACTGGCTCCTTGACATTAACAATATATTTGTTTTTGTTTGAAGCATGTCAGTGATGAAACACTTACATCTCAACCAAGGCAGAAACAGCGGCAGCTTTGCAGAGTGGGTCTGAGTCTCCTCTCCGCTCTGACGGAAATGGAATGGACTTCATTGTAATTGCCCTTCAAAGAACAAGGAAATGTGTTTTCAGTACAAGATGTTTTAGAGCAGACATTCAGTAGACAGAAGACCGCTTGTGCTGAGTACGTTGAGGACATTAAGGGTGTTACATGCTTTAATGTCTCCAAACATAACCCCCCAAAAGTTGCTAGATAGAAAGTCGCCAATGCTTGAAGGCTCTAGAATGTGCAGTTTTATCTGGTAAAGCGAATGATTAGAGGCCGTGTGGCCGAAACGTTCTCTAGTGAATATTCCCAAAACAGGCTGAATATTTTGAAGTTGGAACAGTTTGAATCAGATGAAAAATGTGGGAGTTGTGGAACTTTGAATAATGTCCCATTGACTTAAAAGGGAATTTCTCCCAAATTTGGGAATTTTGGGAAAAGCGGGAATTTTTTTGAAAATGGTAAAAAACGTGAATGGTCTGAATGAGTTGAAATGGCTGGTGTTGAAATTTTTCAGATCGGTCGAGAAATGTTAAATTGAGAAATGGTATTAAGGAATTCCTGGAATTTCTGGAAAAATTAGAATTTTTCCCATTCAAAAACGACTTTTTTTTTGTCCTAATTAGGAGGAATGTTTGGACGGTGGAATGGTTGAAGTGGGTTGAAAAATGTGGGAGGAGTAGTCGTCAGAAAAAAGGGTGGAAATAGGGCTTTGAAAAAATTCTGGAAAATCCTGGATTATTTTTTTATTTTGAAAAAAGAGGAGATTACATTTCCAAGATGGTGGAATGTGTTGAAGGTGGAATGGTATGAATAGGTTGAAAAATGTGGAAATTGTGGAAGTTTGAAAAATTGCCAATTATTTTTGAATGGGACAAATGTTCCGGAAAACCGGGACTTCTGGGAAATCTGGGAATTTTTGGAATTTGTCAAGAGAAAGCCTGTGATTGATGAAGCTTTCCTGAAGGAATTGCATGTGAATGCTTCAATGCTGAAGTTGAACTAAAATACTGACAGAATGTAGTATGATTGTAAGAATAGTTTGAACGTTGGAATGGTTTTTATGACGAAGAGTTTGAATTCCCAGGAAAACCGGAATTTAGTTTGGATTTTAGAAAGTGTTAGTTGGATGATTTGAATGTGTGGATGTTGCAATGGTTTGAATAGGTTAGAAAATGTGCGAATTGTAGAAGTTTAAAAAATGGACAATACATTTTGAATGGGGAAAATGTCCCTGAAAAGTGGGAATTCCTGGAAATCTGGGATTTTTTTTTAAATGTTGGCGAGCACACAATTTTCAACAAGCTGAAAATTGTGGAGTAGGAACGGTTTGTATGGGATGAAAAATGTGGGAATTGTGAAACTTTGAAAATTGTCCTAATCATTTCAATGGAGATTTCATGGAAATTTGGAAAAAGCGGGAATTTTTGGGGAAAATGTTAAAAGACGTGAATGTTCTCAATGAGTTGAAATGGTTAATATTGGAATTTTTCAAATTGGTCGAGAAATGTTGAAGTAGTAACAGTTTGAATTGATAAATGGTATTAAGGAATTTCGGGGAAAAACGGGAATTTTCTAGTTCAAAAAACAACTTAATTTTTTGTCCTGATTAAGAGGAATGTTTTGTTGGTGGAAAGGTTGAAGTGGATTGAAAAATGCAGAATGAATAGTCGCCAGAAAAAAACGTCAAAACAGGGTTTCAAAAAAAGGAAATTCTGGGAATTCCTGCAATTTTTTTTTACTTGAAAAAATAATTTTGAATTTCCAGGATGGATGGAATATGTTCAAAGAGAAATGGTATGAATTGGCTGAAAAATGTGGAAATGGTGGAAGTTTGAAAAATGGCCAATTCATTTTGAATGGGACAAAGGTCCTGGAAAAACGGGAATTTGGAGAAATCTGTGAATTTTTGGAATTTGTCGAGGGAAAACCCGTGATTGATAAGGCTTTTCTGAAGGAATCGCATTTGAATGATTTAACGCTGAAGTTGAACTGAAATACTGACAGAATTTAGTATGAATGTAATTATCGTTAGAATGTTGGAATGGTTTAAATGTTGAAGAGTTTGAATTTCCAAGAAACCCGGAATTTGGTTTAGAACTTGGGAAACTGCTATTTTTAATGTCCAGGAAGCGTGGAATGTGTTGATGTCGGAATGATTTGAATTCCATTATTCATACATACATACATACATACAGTACATACGTACATACACTCCCACATGCATACACAAATACACTACATACCTACTACATACTCAAAGTTCATACATCCACACACACATTCATTGTACAAATATGCATAAACACATACTGTACATATACATTCACTGTACAAACGTACATAAACACATGTAGTTTACCCTCAGTTTACCCTAAGGCATAGGGTAAACTGGGTAACACTTTGCACACTGAAAAAGCTTAACCTACTGTTACAATAACAATCTGCAAGGTTAATATAGCTTGTTTCTCTTTATTCCCCTCCGTTTTTCTGCTTTCTTTTGTATATGTAGTTATCATTACGTATATGTATTGTTGCATTTCAACAAATGTATTGTTGATAGGGGTTCCCCACATATGTGGTCCTCTCCAAGGTTCTCATGGTCATCATTGTCACCAACTTCCCACTGGGTGTGAGTTTTCCTTTCCCTTATGTGGGCCTACCGAGGATGTCGTAGTGGTTTGTGTTGTGGTTTGTGCAGCCCTTTGAGACACTAGTGATTTAGGGCTATATAAGTAAACATTGATTGATTGATAATAGAGGTAAATTATTGTTATTATTAATTATCAATACCGCTATTTCTATTGGTATTTGTATTCCATTTATAGTGTAATAATGCTCATTGTCATTTCTGTATTATTTATTTCACTAACTGCTTCTTTGCTATCACTTTTACCATCATATTTGTACATATTGTATTAGCCAATGTTGTTCTAATGTTGTTATTGTTGTATTTGCTGTTGTTTTTGTCTCTCCGTCTTATCCCCACAATTTCACCCCGTCGTCCTTTTTTTCTCTTTCTATCCCCTCCTGCTCTGGCCCTGCTGCACCAAATGATGATATAAATACATTTAATAAAGTCAAATACAAATAAGGCAACAAGAGAAGTATCCCAGACTTCTCTTTTGTAAAGTAAACTTGTACAGCCGATGTGGGCATCTACATCAACTATATGATTTGTCTGAGAAGCTGGACAGGACAAAAAATACATTAAAATAAATAAATTAAAATAACAAAAAGGAATGGTTTGATTAGGTTGAAAAATGTCCCATTCCTGGAATTTTGGGAAAAGCGGGAATTTTTTTGAAAATGATTAGGAGCATGAATGCCCCTAATGAGCTCATTTTGTTGGTGTTGGAATTGTTTAAATCAGGCAAGAAATGTTGAAGTAGTGACAGGTTTTTAATTGAGAAATGGTTATACTGAATTTCAAGAATACCTGGATTTTTTCCAGTTCAAAGAACAACTTATTTTTTTGTCCTGTTTAATAGGAATGTTATGACGGTGGAACGGTTGAAGTGGGTTGAAAAATGCAGAATGAATAGTCGCCAGAAAAAAGCGTCAAAACAGAGTTAAAAAAAAGGAAATTTTGGGAATTCCTGGAATTTTTTTTAACTTGAAAAAATAAGTTTGAATTTCCAGAATGAGTGGAATGTGTTCAAGGTGAAATGGTTTGAATCGGCTGAACAATTTGGAAATGGTGGAAGTTTGAAAAATGGCCAATTCATTTTGAATGGGACAAATGTCCTGGACAAACGGGAATTTGGGGAAATCTGGGAATTTTTGGAATTTGTCGAGGGAAAACCCGTGATTGATGAGGCTTTCCTGAAGGAATTGCATGTGAATGCTTTAATGCTGAAGTTGAAACGAAATACTGACAGAATGTAGTATGAATGTAATAATCGTTTGAATGTTGGAATGGTTTGAATGTTGAAGAGTTTGAATTTCCAGGAAAATCGGAATTTGGTTCGGACCTTGGGAAACTGCTTGTTTCAATGTCCAGGATGAGTGTAATGTGTTGATGTTGAAGTGGTTTGAATTCCATTATTCATACATACATACATACATACATACATACATACATACATACATACATACATACATACGTACATACATACATACATACATACATACGTACATACATACATACACATATACAGTACATACCTACATACTCAAAGTTCATACATCCACACACACATTCATTGTACAAACATACATATACACATACTGTACATATACATTCACTGTACAAACATACATATACACATGTAGTTTACCCTAGGGTAAAATGGGTAACACATGGCACACTGACAAAGCTTAACCTATTGTTACTATAACAATCTACAAGGTTAACATAGCTTGCTTCTCTTTCTTCCCCTCCATTTTTCTGCTTTATTTTGTATATGTAGTTTTCATTACGTGTATGTATTGTTGCATTTGAACAACTGTATTGTTGATAATAGAGGTAAATTATTGTTATTATTCATTATCAATAGCGGTATTTCTATTGGTATTTGTATTCTATTTATAGTGTAATAATGCTCATTGTCATTTCTGTATTATTTATTTCACTAACTGCTTCTTTGCCATCACTTTTACTATCATATTTGTACATATCGTATTTGCCAATGTTGCTCTAATGTTGTTATTGTTGTATTTGCTGTTGTTGTTTTTGTCTCTCCGTCTTATCCCCACAATTTCACACTCTGTCTTCCTTTTTTTCTCTTTCTATCCCCTCCTGCTCTGGCCCTGCTGCACCAAATGATAATATAAATACATGTATTTAAAGTCAAATACAAATAAGGCAACAAGAGAAGTATCCCAGACTTCTCTTTTGTAAAGTAAACTTCTACAGCCGATATGGGCATCTACCTCAACGTATGATTTGTCTGAGAAGCTGGACAGGACAAAAAATAAATACAATAAATAAATAAAAATAACAAAAAGGAATGGTTTGATTAGGTTGAAAAATGTCCCATTCCTGGAATTTTGGGAAAATCGGAATTTAAAAAAAAAAATGATTAGGAGCATGACTGTCCTGAATGAGCTAAATTGGTTGCTGTTGGAATTGTTTAAATCAGGCAAGAAATGTTGAAGTAGTAAAAGGTTTTTAATTGAGACATGGTAATGCTGGATTTCAGGAAAACCAGGAATTGTTCCAGTTCAAAAAACAACTTATTTTTTTGTCCTATTTAATAGGAATGTTATGACGGTGGAACGGTTGAAGTGGGTTGAAAAATGCAGAATGAATAGTCGCCAGAAAAAAGCGTCAAAACAGAATTTTAAAAAAAGGAATCTTTTTAACTTGAAAAAATAAGTTTGAATTTCCAGAATGACTGGAATATGTTCAAGGTGAAATGGTTTGAATCGGCTGAAAAATGTTGAAATGGTGGAAGTTTCAGAAATGGCCAATTAATTTTGAATCGGACAAATGTCCCGGAAAAACGTGAATTTTGGGAAATCTAGGAATTTTTGGAATTCGTCGAGGGAAAACTCGCGATTGATGAGGCTTTCCTGAAGGAATTGCATGTGAATGCTTTAATGCTGAAGTTGAACTGAAATATGAATGTAATAATAGTTTGAATGTTGAAGAGTTTGAATTTCCAGGAAAACCAAGATTTGGTTTGGAACTTGGGAAAGTGCTAGTTTTAATGTCCAGGATGTGTGGAATATGTTGATGTTGGAATGGTTTGAATAGGTTGAAAAATGTCCCATTCCTGGAAATTTGGGAATTTTGAGAAAAGCGGGTTTTTTTTTTTCAAAATGATTAGGAGCATGATTGTCCTGAATGAGCTGAATCAGTTAGTGTTGGAATTGTTTAAATCAGGCAAGAAATGTTGAAGTAGTGACAGTGTTTTGATTGAGAAATGTTATTACGGAATTTCGGGAAACTGGGTATTTTTACAGTTCGAAAAACAACTTAATTTTATTGTCCTGTTTAATAGGAATGTTATGACGGTGGAACGGTTGAAGTGAGTTGAAAAATGTGAGAGGAGTAGTCAACGGAAAACAGGGTGGAAATAGGGTTTGGAAAATCAAAAATTCTGGGAATTCCTGGAAAAAAAAATTTACTTGGGAAAATGATAGTTTGAATGTGTTGAAGGTGGAATGGTTTAAATAGGTTGACAAATGTCCCATTCCTATGAATTTTGATAAAAGCGGGAATTTTTTTTTAAATGATTAGGAGCATGATTGTCCTGAATGAGCTGAATTAGTTGGTGTTGGAATTGTTTAAATCAGGCAAGAAATTTTGAAGTAGTGACAGTTTTTTAATTGAGAAATGTTATTACGGAATTTCGGGAAAACCGAGAATTTCTCCAGTTCAAAAAACATGTTGGAATGTTATGACAGTTGAACGGTTGAAGTGAGTTGAAAAATGCAGAATGTATACTCGCCAGGAAAAAGCGTCCAAACAGAGTTTCAAAAAAAGGAATATTTTTAACTTAAAAAAAATAAGTTTGAATTTCCATAATGAGTGGAATATGTTCAAGGTGAAATGGTTTGAATCGGCTGAAAAATATGGAAATGGTGGAAGTTTGAGAAATGGCCAATTCATTTTGAATGGGACAAATGTCCTGGACAAACGGGAATGTGGGGAAATGTGGGAATTTTTGGAATTCGGAGAGGGAAAACTCGCTATTGATGAGGCTTTCCTGAAGGAATTGCGTGTGAATGCTTTAATGCTGAAGTTGAACTGAAATACTGACAGAATGTAGTATGAATGTAATAATAGTTTGAATGTTGGAATGTTGAAGAGCTTGAATTTCCAGTAAAACCAGGAGTTGGTTTGGGCACTTGGGAAAGTGCTAGTTTCAATATCCAGGATGAGTGGAATGTGTTGATGTTGGAATGGTTTGCATAGGTTGAAAAATGTCCCAATCCTAGCAATTTGGGAATTTTGAGAAAAGCGAGAATTTTTTTTTAATCCTTAGGCGCATAATTGTCCTGAATGAGCTGAATTGGTTGGTGTTGGAATTGTTTAAATCAGGCAAGAAATGTTGAAGTAGTGACAGTTTTTGAATTGAGAAATGTTAATACAGAATTTCGGGAAAACCGAGAATTTTTCCAGTTCAAAAAACAACTTAATTTTGTTGTCCTGTTTAATAGGAATGTTATGACGGTGGAACGGTTGAAGTGGGTTGTAAAATGCAGAATGAATAGTCGCCAGAAAAAAGCGTCAAAACAGAGTTTCAAAAAAATATATATTTTTAACTTAAAAAAAATATGTTTGAATTTCCATAATGAGTGGAATATGTTCAAGGTGAAATGGTTTGAATCGGCTGAAAAATGTGGAAATCCATAATGAGTGGAATATGTTCAAGGTGAAATGGTTTGAATCGGCTGAAAAATGTGGAAATGGTGGAAGTTTGAGAAATGGCCAATTCATTTTGAATGGGACAAATGTCCAGGAAAAACGGGAATTTGAGGAAATCCAGGAATTTTTGGAATTCATCGAGGGAAAACTTGCGATTGATGAGGCTTTCCTGAAGGAATTGCATGTGAATGCTTTAATGCTGAAGTTGAACTGAAATACTGACAGAATGTAGTATGAATGTAATAATAATTTGAATGTTGAAGAGTTAGAATTTTCAGGAAAACTACGATTTGGTTTGGAACTTGGGAAAGTGCTAGTTTTAATGTCCAGGATGTGTGGAATATGTTGATGTTGGAATGGTTTGAATAGGTTGAAAAATGTCTCATTCCTGGAAATTTGGGAATTTTGAATGAGCTGAATCAGTTAGTGTTGGAATTGTTTAAATCAGGCAAGAAATGTTGAAGTAGTGACAGTGTTTTAATTGAGAAATGTTATTACAGAATTTCGGGAAACCGGGTATTTTTACAGTTCAAAAAACAACTTAATTTTATTGTCCTGTTTAATAGGAATGTTATGACGGTGGAACGGTTGAAGTGAGTTGAAAAATGTGAGAGAAAACAGGGTGAAAATAGGGTTTGGAAAATCAAGAATTCTGGGAATTCCTGGAAAAAAAATGTCACTTGGGAAAATGATAGTTTGAATGTGTTGAAGCTGGAATGTTTTGAATAGGTTGAAAAATGTCCCATTACAGGGAATTTTGAGAAAAGCGGGAATATTTTTTTAAATGATTAGGAGCATGATTGTCCTGAATGAGCTGAATTAGTTGGTGTTGGAATTGTTTAAATCAGGCAAGAAATGTTGAAGTAGTGACAGTTTTTTAATTTAGAAATGTTATTACAGAATTTCGGGAAAACCGAGAATTTCTCCAGTTCAAAAACAACATAATTTTTTGTCCTGTTTAATAGGAATGTTATGACGGTGGAATGGTTGAAGTGAGTTAAAAAATGTGGGAGTAGTAGTCGACAGAACACAGGGTGAAAATAAGGTTTAGAAAACCCAGAATTCTGGAATTCCTGGGGAAAAAAAATTAACTTGGGAAAATGATAGTTTGAATGTGTTGAAGGTGGAATGGTATGAATAGGTCGAAAAATGTGGAAATAGTAAAAGTTTGAAAAATGGCCAATTCTAATTTTAAATGGGAAAAATGTCCAGGAATACCGTGAATTCTGGGAATTTAAGGAATTTGACAAGGGAAACCCCGCCATTCCCAAATAGGCTGAACAGTTTGAAGTTGGAACGGTTTGAATCGGGTGAAAAATGTGAAAGGTAGAGCGCGCCGAAATCTGGAGAACAAGAAGAAGATGAAGTTGAAGTTTAAAAAATAGATTAATTTTGGTGTAGAGACCCATATCTGTGAATGCTTTTGAGCTTTTACACCAGCGGTGTTCAAACTTTTTCCACAGAGGGCCGCACACAGAAAGATTTAAGCATGCGGGGGCCAATTTGATATTTTTCATTTTCAAACCATAACAAAATATATGGATTTTTGTTTTATCCTTAGGGCTCCTGGGGAGCATAGATTCAGTCACTAAAATGTTAAAAATAAGTCAGATTATTATTATAATTTTTTATTTAATGCTTACAGTAAATCTCTATATCAACGTGAAGTTGATATAAAGTAAAACGAATAAGGTTTTATGCCTTTTCTGTCAAAGACAACTGTTTTTTATAGTAAAACTGAAATATGCGGTACTTAAATAGATAGATAGTATTCTATTTATTCCTTCAGGAGAGTTCCTTTATTTAGCAATTAAAGCCCTCAAAGATCAATAATTCAGGACACCATTGATTTTAATTATTTAATATTTTTGAGTAATCACAGTGAAAAAATAAATAAAATCCTACTAAATATATCTGAGATCGGAAAGGTTCCCCACTCATAAAGTGATGCATTTTTATCATTAATTTTTTTTTACTTTTAACACTTAAATCCATCCATCCATCCATCATCTTCCGCTTATCCGAGGTCGGGTTGCGGGGGCAGCAGCCTAAGCAGGGAAGCCCAGACTTCCCTCTCTCCAGCCACTTCGTCCAGCTCTTCCCGGGGGATCCCGAGGCGTTCCCAGGCCAGCCGGGAGACATAGTCTTCCCAACGTGTCCTGGGTCTTCCCCGTGGCCTCCTACCAGCTGGACGTGCCCTAAACACCTCCGTAGGGAGGCGTTCCGGTGGCATCCTGACCAGATGCCCGAACCACCTCATCTGGCTCCTCTCGATGTGGAGGAGCAGCGGCTTTACGTTGAGCTCCTCCCGGATGGCAGAGCTTCTCACCCTATCTCTAAGGGAGAGCCCTGCCACCCGGCGGAGGAAACTCATTTCGGCCGCTTGTACCCGTGATCTTATCCTTTCGGTCATGACCCAAAGCTCATGACCATAGGTGAGGATGGGAACGTAGATCGACCGGTAAATTGAGAGCTTTGCCTTCCGGCTCAGCTCCTTCTTCACCACAACGGATCGATACAACGTCCGCATTACTGAAGACGCCGCACCGATCCGCCTGTCGATCTCACGATCCACTCTTCCCCCACTCGTGAACAAGACTCCTAGGTACTTGAACTCCTCCACTTGGGGCAGGGTCTCCTCCCCAACCCGGAGATGGCACTCCACCCTTTTCCGGGCGAGAACCATGGACTCGGACTTGGAGGTGCTGATTCTCATTCCGGTCGCTTCACACTCTGCTGCGAACCGATCCAGTGAGAGCTGAAGATCCTGGCCAGATGAAGCCATCAGGACCAGATCATCTGCAAAAAGCAGAGACCTAATCCCGTGGCCACCAAACCGGATCCCCTCAACGCCTTGGCTGCGCCTAGAAATTCTGTCCATAAAAGTTATGAACAGAATCGGTGACAAAGGACAGCCTTGGCGGAGTCCAACCCTCACTGGAAACGTGTCCGACTTACTGCCGGCAATGCGGACCAAGCTCTGACACTGATCGTACAGGGAGCGGACCGCCACAATAAGACAGTCCGGTAACCCATACTCTCTGAGCATTCCCCACAGGACTTCCCGAGGGACACGGTCGAATGCCTTCTCCAAGTCCACAAAGCACATGTAGACTGGTTGGGAAAACTCCCATGCACCCTCAGGAACCCTGCCGAGAGTATAGAGCTGGTCCACAGTTCCACGACCAGGACAAAAACCACACTGTTCCTCCTGAATCCTAGGTTCGACTATCCGGCGAAGCCTCCTCTCCAGTACACCTGAACTCCTCAGAGCGGAGTTCAGTAGGTCTTTAAGTTAACACTTAAAGACCTACTGAAACCCACAACCCAGTCTGATAGTTTATATATATATATGATGAAATCTTAACATTGCAATACATGCCAATACGCCCTTTTTAAGTTTACTAAATTGCAATTTTAAATTTCCCGCGGAGTTTCCTGTTGAAAACGTCGCGGAATGATGACACGTATGATGACGCGTGCGTTTGACGTCTCGGGTTGTAGCGGACATTTTTTTCCCGCCCGATCCAAGCTATAAGTAGACTGTTTTAATCGCATAATTACACAGTATTCTGGACTCTGTGTTGCTGAATCTTTTGCAATTTGTTCAATTAATAATGGAGACATCAAAGTAGAAAGATGGAGGTGGGAATCGGTGTATTGCGGCTGCCTTTAGCCACACAAACACAGCCGGTGCTTCCTTGTTTAAAATACCTGAAGGTGAAGTTTTACTATGGAACAGAGCGGTCAAGCAAACATGGTTCCCGACCACATGTCAACCGGCAGGTTCCGGTGAGAAAATTGTGGTAATAAGTCTGCTGTTACCGTAGTTATGAGCAGAGCTTGCATCCTCCTGCAGCTGTTGCAGACTATTACCTCCTCCCACCGGAGACACTGGCTGTCACCACACCCGTGGCCACACCCCTCCGGCTTTCAGGTACCATATAAGCTCACTAAAACACTAGTAACACAATAAACAGATAAGGGATTTTCCAGAATTATCCTAGTAAATGTGTCTAATAACATCTGAATCGCTCCCACTGTTTTCACCTTTTTTTTTTTTACTTTTTTTTTCCTCTAGTCCTTCACTCTCAATATCCTCATCCACGAATCTTTCATCCTCGCTCAAATTATTGGGGAAATCGTCGCTTTCTCGGTCTGAATCGCTATAGCTGCTGGTGGCTATGATTGTAAACAATGTGAGGATGTGAGGAGCCCTCACACCGGTGACGTCACGCTCACATCGTCTGCTACTTCCGGTAAAGGCAAGGCTTTTTTATTAGCGACCAAAAGTTGCAAACTTTATCGACAATGTTCTCTACTAAATCCTTTTAGCAAAAATATGGCAATATCGCGAAATTATCAAGTATGACACATAGAATGGACCTGCTATCCCTGTTTGGATAAGAAAATCTCATTTCAGTAGGCCTTTAAATTTCAAGATCAACTTCCGATATATCTGTCGATTTTAAATTTGAACTATTATTTTGTTTGTTTCATGCTCTTTTGTCAAAACTTTGATGTTTCTATAAGGCAACCACACAACATATGCAACATTTTTTCCACATAAAACATTTTAAAGGGATAATTTTTAAGTAATAATTCATTATAACATAGATTTTTTTGTCCTTTTTTTTTTTTGAGCAATGGAAAAAAAAGAAAATAAATACAAAAGGGAAAAAAACGGCCTGCATGGTGTTGTAAGCATTTCACATCTCACGCACTTTGCAAATTATACGTCATTTCCATTGTCCATCCATCCATCCATTTTCTACCGCTTATTCCCTTTTGGGGTGGCGGGGGGCGCTGGCGCCTATCTCAGCTACAATCGGGCGGAAGGCGGGGTACACCCTGGACAAGTCGCCACCTCATCGCAGGGCCAACACAGATAGACAAACAACATTCACACTCACATTCACACACTAGGGCCAATTTAGTGTTGCCAATCAACCTATCCCCAGGTGCATGTCTTTGGAGGTGGGAGGAAGCCGGAGTACCCGGAGGGAACCCACGCATTCACGGGGAGAACATGCAAACTCCACACAGAAAGATCCCGAGCCTGGATTTGAACCCAGGACTGCAGGACCTTCGTATTGTGGCAGAGGGGTTAGTGCGTCTGCCTCATTTCCATTGTGCGCAAGCAATTTGCATTATCGCAACACAAGATTTAAGACGAGATTTTGTGGATGGTTTAGTCCAGGGGTCGGGAACCTTTTTTGCCTGAGAAAGTCATGAAAGCCAAATATTTTAAAATGTATTTCCGTGAGAGCCATATAATGTTTTTTTAACACTTAATACAACTAAATGCGTGCATTTTTAAGAAAGACCAACATGTTTAGAGTACGATAAGTCTCTTTGTCTTTTAAATAACATTGTTATTCTGAAGATAACCAATAATACATCAAATGCTTCCTACCATTAATGCGACTTATGGTGCTGCATGGTTTTTCTGATGTCTTTGTAGTCTTGATACAGGGTTATTTTTAACACTGTGATTACCAGCGTAATTATTCATTACTTATCCTGTAAGCAATGTCAGCTGAGATTGATCTGAGAGCCGGATGCAGTCATCAAAAGAGCCACATCTGGCTCTAGAGCCATAGGTTCCCTACCCCTGGTTTAGTCAGTAACCCTACATTATTATATTTTATAAATAGTAAACCAAGTTGTGGTAGTAGTTTAGTCAGTTGTTTAGTCGTGAATGTACAGTGGTTAGGGTTAGGGTTGGACTGATTTGAGGGCAATACTCAGTTATATTGTCCCGACTACAAATTAATAGATTTACATAAGTATTTAATAAATTATTTTGACACCAAAAACATGTATTTGCGCCCATTGATTTGCAAAATGTGCACCACACATTATTCAAATATATAGCTGGAAGCAACATGCAAAAAGATTGCGCATTTTACAAATTGGTATTGTGATATTGGTATTGTGCCTACAACAATGGCAGCTTTGTGTCAACATTGCCACTTTTTCTCATTCCACTTTTTTTTAATGTTTTTTTATTTTTATTTTTGCAATACTATCAATTTTGCCATTTTTGCAGAATGTGTGGCAGGCCGTTAAACGATTAGCAGGCCGCAAATGGCCCCCAGACCGCACTTTGGACACCACTGATTTACACAATAATATCAAAAAATACATGCAAAGTAGTAAAGAGGGGAAAATAAGCCTGAGAACAATGAAGAGTGGAGTATTTAATGTGATTACCTCGCAGAGTTGAGGATAAATTAGAGCTGAAGTCTTTCAAATCAGCGTCCTTGTCTGGTCAGCTGGTTGCTCTTTTACCATCAGCATCATTAGCTCCATCATCGCCGGCTTGAGTGTCTCGGTGACGTCACAACTACTTTACCGCTCCTTTCGAAAACGTTAACAAATGGCTATACTTTTTCCAACAGAACATTCTTTTTTTATATATATAATTCAAACGTTTACCACACTTTATATTCAATATTCGAGGGTGAATTGTTAGTAAGCTCTTTCGGTGCGGTCTGCCATCTTGCGCGAAGCCTGAATCCCGCCCGCGAATCGGGGCGTGCCTCCACTTTGGCCACGCCCACATTGGGCCACGCCTATTTCCCCCCAACATAGGACCGCCGAGGAAGAATGCATGCAGAGCGTCGAAGAAGTTAATCAGTCTGCAAAAAGGAGGTAAGCATGGATTTCCTTTTTGTATTGACGTGCCATTTTGCAATATTTTTGGCAGAAAGGGAAAGAAGTAACATTATTTTATTTTTGAAATAGGTTATGCTCTGTATTAGTGATGGTCAGAGAAATCCTCATTAGGCATTCGAGGATTTCTCCAAACGTCAATGCACGCGTCGGCACAAGACTCCACCTGCTGGCCAAATGTATAATTACAAACAACTATCTTAACCACTTGAAGTGTAATGCATTGAATTGACAATGAATCACCATAAATGTTTGACGAAATGGATCTGCAGGTTACATTAACAAAGTAGGGCTAGGCGATATGGCCTTTTCTAAAAATCTTGATATTTTTAGGCCGTATCGCGATACACAATGTATATACGTAAATGTTTGTGTGTGTATATATATATATATATATCCATACATACATACATTTGTGTGTATATATACACAGTGTGTGTATACACACATATATAGATAAATGTGTGTGTATATATACACACACACAGGGACGTGCACATGATTATAGAGGGGCAGGGGCTCAAAGTCAGAAAAGGGCAGGGAATTGTTTTTTGGTCCTTTACACAATATGGAAATTAATGTAAAATTAAATTTGCTAAAAGGAAGCCAACTACTTAGCTGTGTGCCTCGTTGTAGGTAAAAGTGATTGCCATTTCTTTTGTGTCAACAAATTATTGTCATAATGAGTTAATTCAAATTATCATAGGCTTGGAAGACATGAAAAGCAACAAAACACTGGTTTATTATTAGGCTATTTATTGTTAAAGATAAGCAATTTAATATTGAAAATTGAACAGTGCACCATGAACTTCGGAAAAAAATAAAAAATACCCAAATGTGAAGTGAATTAGTGAATTATATTTATATAGCGCTTTTCTCTAGTGACTCAAAGCGCTTTACATAGTGAAACCCAATATCTAAGTTACATTTAAACCAGTGTGGGTGGCACTGGGAGCAGGTGGGTAAAGTGTCTTGCCCAAGGACACAACGGCATTGACTAGGATGGCGGAAGCGGGAATCGAACCTGCAACCCTCAAGTTGCTGGCACGGCCACTCTACCAACCGAGCTAAACCGCCGAAAAAACTTCAATGTGAAAATCTGTCCTTTTTCCCTTAACTTGATGAAAACACCATCAAGTTGTAACTTTCTCCCTTAATGCTCAGACTAAACAACTGAAACGCAATACAACTTTATATCTAAACCTCTACTGTGAGAGAAATGTGATCCGCCGTAAACAGTGCATTTTATTTTGAAAAATAACCCGGTGTTTTATTTTGTATTTTGTACACTACTTCCTGTCCCGCACGGTCCGCTCTGGTCTGTGCGGAATTGATGTGCTGTGCTCCGACGTCCGGCAAAAACAGAAGCTGACACATTGAATGATAGAATAATACAGCGTTTTTCTGAAATATTACCCATATTAGATGCTGAATAAGTGGACGGCGACTAGACCATAACTCACAGGTTCAAGTTGCTCCACTGTCACGTCTCCTCAGGCCGCAGTTGGCTATCCATCCTCTCTCTCACTCACTCACTCGCCCTCTCTCTCTCTCTCTCTCTGGCGGAAGCGCAGGCTCAAACAACCCGGTATTACAAGAAAACGTGGAGTTTTTGTACGGCTGTTTTTTGTTTTGTTTTGTTTTTTTACATCCCTAACAGGAATTTATGAATGTTGTTTGAAGAAAAAAAACAAAAAAAAACACACACACAGGCAGAGGGCACTTTTTAAGACAAGGCAAAAAAGGGCAGGGGCTCAAGCACCCATAGGGCCCTATGTGTGCATGTGCCAGCACACACACATATATGTGTGTGTGTATATCAGGCATGTGATTTTTCCGTCTAAAGTCGGAATTCCGTCTTTATTAATCTCGTGGGAAAAAAATGTGTCGACCAATCAACTAGTTGATTGATCGATTTGTTCCTTGTGACCAATCAGGACATCTGTTATGAATGATGACGTTATTACCGCCATTTTCCAAATGTAAACGATGTTGGTTCTAGAGAGAAAGGACACTTCACGAGTAAAAGAAATTGATAAACATGTCAAAAATAAGTTTCGATGGGACTGGATTGAAAGGGAAATCACTGATACTGTTGGTAAGAAGGAAGTTACGACTTTGTCCGGCCATTTATTCGGAAAATCGATTGTCCCGGAAAAGTTTTGTGCACGTGGTGTCATGATAATATTGACTATGGATCACGAGATTTCAAGGCTTTCGAAGTACATGCGAAACGCCAAAAACATATGAAACAACTTGAAGCAAGGAAAACGAACTTTTCACTAGCTGGTACTTTTGGATGTCAACCGAAAGTGAGCAAACCTTACAGACTTCATCCTTTGTTTACATCGACAACTGCCGTAGACATTGAGGGGAAAGATCCACTCAAACAACCCACTTCAGTTGCAGACAGGGTAGTTAATAATGAAGTAAGCTAAAAAATATTTGCTTGTGAAATACGCATGTTTGTTTTAAATATTAACCAATTATTGCTTTGCGAAATATAAATGTTTTTTTCTAAAAATAAAAAGCCACGTGAAAATATATAATGAAATTACAGAAAATCACAGAGTCGCATTATTGATTCCAGTTAACAATTTATTCGGAATAAATTTGCATATATTACTAGAGGCAGAAGTTGGCAGTGAAATCCAAAAAAGAAGCTACAAAAGCAGAGACCAAAAGGAAATTGCAGGCTGCTCAGAAATTTGCAAGGAAAGCTCATGTTAGGGCTCTCCGAGCAAGTAAATGTGTGAAGTGAACTGAAGTAATGTGGTAATACTGTAAATAAACTGTAGATAATAACACTGATCAACGTGACACCTGTGGATGTGAATTGATGTAAATATTAGTGACTAAATACTGTTGGGAATGAACCATATACAGTGATTCATTAGGTTAATTGTGGTATGTATGTTCTATTAATGATGTTTTCATGTCTTTAAAGACTAAAATATTTTCTTCAAATGGTGCTGTCTTTGTTAATTTTAGCATGTTAAATTGGTGAAAAACCAGGAGCTGGACCTGGACCTGACTGGGGGCCTTCGTCCCCCAAACCCCCAGAAATTTTTTCAGTCTTTTTCATTGTGGTCAAATCACATGGTATATACACATATATAGATAAATGTGTGTTTGTGTGTATATATATATACACACACACATACATATATGTGTGCGTGTGTATATATATAAAAATGTGTATATATATATATATGTCTGTGTATATATACATATATATGTGTGTGTGTGTCTATATATATACATGTGTGTTTATATATACTGTATATAAGTGTGTGTGTGTATATATATATATACGTATATATATGTTTGTGTGTTTATTTATATATATATATATATATACACATATACACATATATATATATATATATATATATATATATATATATATATATATATATATATATATATATGTATGTATGTATATATACACATACATATTTGTGTGTATATATACATATATATTTTTGGTGGTGGGTTTTCGGTACGTCACTTGTCAATAGTTCGCAATTAATAGGCTATATATACATAAATATATCAATTCATACTGTAACTATTAACTGGTGTTAACGTTCGTGTGGTTTGAATTTGATGTCAGTTTTAAGTATGTTTAAAAACACAGGTTATTGGCGGAGAATGAGGAAGTGTTGAATGAGGAAGCATGGATTCACGGACAGGAAAGTAGGTGGTAAAACCTGTTGGAATTGTGCTGTTTGTTATTATAAGATTGGCAGTAAAAGTTAAAAATAACGTGTAATATATATATATTTATATATATATATATATATATATATGTATATATATACAAACCCCGTTTCCATATGAGTTGGGAAATTGTGTAAGATGTAAATATAAACGGAATACAATGATTTGCAAATCCTTTTCAACCCATATTCAATTGAACAACATATGCTGCCATCTAAGCGCCGTCTTTTTCATGGATGACCCTGCTTATTTCAGCAAGACAATGCCAAGCCACATTCAGCACGTGTTACAACAGCGTGGCTTCGTAAAAAAATTAGTTCGGGTACTTTCCTTGCCCGCCTGCAGTCCAGAACTGTCTCCCATCAAAAAAGTGTGGCGCATTATGAAGCGTAAAATACGACAGCAGAGACCATGGACTGTTGAACGACTGAAGCTCTACATAAAACAAGAATGGGAAAGAATTCCACTTTCAAGCTTCAACAATTATTTTCCTCATTTCCCAAACGTTTATTGAGTTTTGTTAAAAGAAAAGGTGATGTGACACAGTGGTGAACATGCCCTTTCCCAACTACTTTGGCACTTGTTGCAGCCATGAAATTTTAAGTTAATTATTATTTGCTAAAAAAAAAAATAAAAGTTTATGAGTTGAACATAGGGCTTCACGGTGGAAGAGGGGTTAGTGCGTCTGCCTCACAATACGAAGGTCCTGAGTAGTCCTGGGTTCAATCCCGGGCTCGGGATCTTTCTTTGTGGAGTATGCATGTCCTCCCCGTGAATGCGTGGGTTCCCTCCGTGTACTCCGGCTTCCTCACACTTCCAAAGACATGCACCTGGGGATAGGTTGATTGGCAACACTAAATTGGCCCTAGTGTGTGATTGTGAGTGTAAATGTTGTCTGTCTATCCGTGTTTGCCCTGCGATGAGGTGCCTACTTGTCCAGGGTCTACCCGCCTTCCGCCCGATTGTAGCTGAGATGGGCGCCAGCGACCCCAAAATGGAATAAGCGGTAGAAAATGGATGGATGGATGTTATTATACCCAATCATGGCACCCACCTCTTCCCAATTAGCCTACACACCTATGGGATGTTCCAAATAAGTGTTTGATGAGCATTCCTCAACTTTATCAGTATTTATTGCCACCTTTCCCAACTTCTTTGTCACGTGTTGCTGGCATCAAATTCTAAAGTTAATGGTTATTTGCAAAAAAGAAAAAGTTTGTCAGTTTGAACATCAAATATGTTGTCTTTGTAGCATATTCAACTGAATAATAACATTCACACTCACATTCACACACTAGGGCCAATTTAGTGTTGCCAATTAACCTATCCCCAGGTGCATGTCTTTGGAAGTGGGAGGAAGCCGGAGTACCGAAAACCCACCACCAAAAAAATACTTTAATTGCCGAAAACCACGCTGCCGAAATGTAAACAAAACGCACACCATTGTCTTGTCAGCATGTCTGTGATGTTGACCTAATTTGAATATATCTCATACATACGGACAGCCATTTACAAAATCTGCAAATATTAATAGGACAGCGGCGCCTTTTAAGGAGAAAAAGTCCAACTGGAGCAGCAGTGCCAAGCAAGTGTGACGTCATGCTTGCTGGATCTCTCCTCTTTCATCAGGGACATCGAGGCACAGAAGAGTCTCTAAACGCAAGTACATTTTATAATAACACTAGAAAAAGATGCTAGATTTGTTGCTAGTTGTTTTTAATTGAAAATAAAGTCATTAAAAGTCTCTAGACACTAGACACTTCTACAAATCTCAACAAAGTACATTGTATAATAAGCAGTAACAATTGAAAATATGGCAAAACTAAACAACAATATATTAATATATATACTAATGAATAATAACATCCTTTTTAAAGAAAAAAATCATATATATTTAACTCATGTTTTAATCAAGCTGTTATTATATGGTATTATCAATTCAATATCTAATTTAAATCTGACGTTTTTATTTGTTTTAATTATCATTATTAGATGTGTGGGTGGGCCAACAGCACCTCCCATCTAGCACAGCTGTAACTACATCTCAGAGTAGGAAATTTTTCCATGACAAAAACATTTTAATTGATTGTGATTGGTGTCTGTCTGTTTGTGTTGGCCCTGCGATGAGGTGGCGACTTGTCCAGGTCCGCCCCAATGCAGCTGAAATAGGATCCAGCACCCCCCGCGACACCGAAAGGGACAAGCAGTAGAAAAATGGATGGATGGGTGATTGGCATTGAGGAAAAAGCTGCCAGGTTTACTGTGCTGAATGGCAACAAAAATTACCCTCCAGGCATCTTAGAAGGATATAAAATAAAGGGCATGCTGTTGATTATTGAGCTTAGAATTAAACGTATTTCCCCCTCTGGAAAATGAGTTTAGAATAATTAAAGTGTTTGGTTTACTGGGTAATTAAACAAAGTTTGGCACTCAGCATTAAAGGTCTACTGAAACCCACTCTTACCGACCACGCAGTCTGATAGTTTATACATCAATGATGAAATATTAACATTGCAACACATGCCAATACGGCCGGTTTAGTTTACTTAATTACAATTTTAAATTTCCCGTGGAGTTTCTTGTTGAAAACGTCGCGGAATGATGACGCGTGTTTGTGACGTCTCGGGTTGTAGCGAACATATTAGCCCAGCACCACACACGGCTAAATGTTGTCTCTTTTCATCGCATAATTACACAGTAATTTGGACATCTGTGTTGCTGAATCTTTTGCAATTTGTTCAATTAATAATGGAGAATATAAAGAATAATGCTGTTGGTGGGAAGCGGTGGAATGCAGCCGCCTTTAGCACCGAAACACAGCCGGTGTTTCTTTGTTGTGAAGCTTTAACACAGAGCGGTCAAGCGAACATGTTTCTCTACGTCAAGCAGCAAGTTTTTGGATGGGCAAATCGTGATATTAAGTCAGCTCTTACCGGAGACTTCAGTGGATTATGCAACCTCCTCCTGCAGCTGTCAAAAAGGCAGCTGTGATCTTGGCTCCTCCATTGGCTTCTCTGAGAGACACTGGGGTTCACCGCAGCCATCCGACTTTCAGGTATGACTTTACAATCTCACTAAAACACTATTAAAACAATAAGCAGATAAGGGATCTTCCAGAATTATCCTAGTAAATGTGTCTAATTACATCTGAAACGCCGCCTGGAGCCTTCGCCTTTTTTTTATTTTTTATATATATAGTACTTCATTCAAAACGTCCTCATCCACGAATATTTCATCCTCACTCAAATTAATGGGGAAATTGTCGCTTTCCCGGTCCGAATAGCTTTTGTTGCTGGAGGCTATGATTATAAACAATGTGAGGATGTGAGGAGCCCTACAACCCGGGACATCACGCGCATGTCGTCCGCTACTTCCGGTAAAGGCAAGGCTTTTTTATTAGCGACCAAAAGTTGCGAACTTTATCGTCGATGTTCTCTACTAAATCCTTTCAGCAAAAATATGGCAATATCGCGAAATGATCAAGTATGACACATAGAATGGACCTGCTATCCCCGTTTAAATAAGAAAATCTCATTTCAGTAGGCCTTTATTACATATCTTGCTGCGATGAGGTGGCGACTTGTCTAAGGTGTACCCCCCCGCCTTCCCCTCGAATACAGCGACCCCCCACTACCCCAAAAGGGACAAGCGGTAGAAAATGGATGGAACATAAATCTTGGCCGTGCTGCTTGCAAAGTTTTACTGGAATATTAAACATATTTTTACACTGCAGCTAATATTGCCTCGCTATCATTGACATTAATGTTTCATGGCTGCCTATGACAAATGGAAAATAATTACCCAGCTAACATAGACGAGCTAATGTTAGCGGGCTATCACTGGCGCCAAAGTTAATATTACTGCTAACGTCACCTGACACACAGCGGCAAGCTGAAAGGAGCAGTCGTCTACACAAATGAACGTCTGACAAAATGTGAAAAAATGCAGGTAAATTTAGGAAACTGGGGAAGATTCAAGTCGGTAGACGTGCCAGCTGCAGATCAAGTTAAATTGCCTGCTAGAATCACCTAGAATAAGGGCATAAACTGGGACACAACTGTCTTTTACTTGTTTTTTTTTTCTTTATTTAACTAAAACTGGTTTTAATACATGTCATTTTTTTCTAATACCATTGATTTTTGTATTTCTTTTTCTTACTTTTATCACTGGATAAGGGAGCAATCCGAAAACATACAAATACGTGAATTATCATGTCAATATGTTAAACACATGTTCGACATGTTTACACTTACAAAACCCAAAACCATTGAAGTCGACACGTTGTGTAAATTATAAATAAAAAGAGAATACAATGATTTGCAACTACTTTTCAGCCTATATTCAATCAAATAGACTGCAAAGACAAGGTATTTAACAATCAAACTGGAAAACTTTGTTATTTTTTCCAAATATTACCTTATTTGGAATTTAATGCCTGCAATATGTTTCAAAAAAGCTGGCACACGTGGCAAAAAAGACTGAGAAAGTAGAGGAATGCTCATCAAACACTTATTTGGAGAATCCCACTGGTGAACAGGCTAATTAGGAACAGGTGGGTGCCATGATTGGATATAAAAGCAGCTTCCATGACATGCTCAGTCATTCACAAACAAGGATGGGGCGAGGGTCACCACTTTGTTAACAAATGCTGAGCAAATTGTTGAAGAACAACATTTTTCAACCAGCTGTTGCAAAGAATTTAGGGATTTCACCATCTACGGTCCGAAATATCATCAAAAGGTTCAGAGAATCTGAAGAAATCACTGCACGTAAGCAGCAAGGCTAGCAATGAATGCTCATGACCTTTGACCCCTCAGGCGGTACTGCATCAAAAACTGACATCAATGTGTAAAGAATATCACCACATGGGCTCAAGAACACTTCAGAAAACTAAAGTGTGTGTGTATGTATGTATGTATATATATATATATATATATATATATATATATATATATATATATGTATAGATATTGTGTCAAGGTTTCTGTAGTTTATCCGTTATACAGTGCTCATTACCGGGGTAGAGCAGAATATATGCTAGGTCAGGAAAAAACGCAGAGGCTATTTCATCCCTACAAGCCTGTTTCCCTGAGCAGGCAAACCTGCAAAACAGGCTTGACTTAACGTATGGATGTATATATATATGTATGCATATATATATATATCTATATATCTATATATAGATATATATATATATATATATATATGCATATATATATATATATATATATATATATATATATATGTGTGTGTATATAAATATATGTATATGTGTACATATATATTTTATATATATTTATATGTGTGTATATATGTGTATGTATATATATTTATGTATGTGTTTGTATATATAATTGTATCCACGTATGTATATATGTATATAAATGTATGTACAGTATATGTATATATACATACACACACATATGTATGTATGTATGTGTGTGTGTATATATATATATATATATATATATATATATATATATATATATATATATATATATATATATATATATAATGGCTAACAGTGATGGCTATCTGGCTAAAACACCATAACACACTTCCACTTCCAATGGAGTGTAACTGGTGAATGTTAACACACAATTGGTTCGTGCATTCCCATCCATCCATTTTCTACTGAATGTCCCTCACGGGGGTCGCGGTGGGGGGGCTGGATCCTACCCCAGCTTCACTCGGTACCACTGATGATGGTACACTCAGGACAAGTCGTTTGTAGAATTTGATGCACCTGTTTTTGGTGGTTATGTTGCCATAGTGACAATGCGACGATTGGTTGTAATGGATCACCAGCAATGATCAATTATCAATTATTATTTGGGCCATGACCGAAAAGATAAGATCACGGGTACAAGCGGCCGAAATGAGTTTCCTCCGCCATGTGGCGAGGCTCTCCCTTAGAGATAGGGTGAGAAGCTCTGCCATCCGGGAGGAACTCAAAGTAAAGCCGCTGCTCCTCCACATCGAGAGGAGGCAGATGAGGTGGTTCGGGCATCTGGTCAGGATGCCACCCGAACGCCTCCCTAGGGAGGTGTTGAGGGCACGTCCAACCGGTAGGAGGCCACGGTGAAGACCCAGGACACGTTGGGAAGACTATGTCTCCCGGCTGGCCTGGGAACGCCTTGGGATCCCCCGGGAAGAGCTAGACGAAGTGGCTGCGGAGCGGGAAGTCTGGGCTTCCCTGCTTAGGCTGCTGCCCCCGCAACCCGACCTCGGATAAGCGGAAGAATATGGATGGATGGATGGACACACATACATTATCTATATGTCTTGTTTTTTTGTATTAATAATTTTTTGTGTGTGTTAATGGAAATGTTAGTGGTGGCTTAGCCATTATATAATAGGCTGATTATGTAATTGGTAAAAATCTATAGGGCACGTTATGTAAATGTAAGAAATATAAAAATTAATCTCTGGAGATGATTTAGCAGATTTGAGGAACGAAATATGTTGGCCAACCAAGAGGTATTCATTTTTTCTCTCTCTCTGGTTTGTATGAAAACGCACTCCCTGATTCAATATGCAGTCAAAATAAAAACTCACACAATGTACGTTATTATGATAGTACAGTTTGGAAATCTATTTAAAGTTACTCGTTTGCAATTTAAACGCTCACAGGTTTTGACCAATTGAAATTGACCGGGAGGGCGGCCAATCAGCGTGCAGTGCGAGCGGGCTCACTTCCTCCTTCGAGACTCCGCCCCCTTTCCGGCTGGTTTTCTCTAACTTCCTCATTCCCGTGACGTTCACGGCTTTCACCGATTGGCGGAGGCTCTGTGACGTAGGCATGACGTCGGGAATTCCTCTCCCCGAGGTGCTGGGATGAGGCGGCACGTACCGCATCCACGTGAGACGGGAGGCGGGGGGTGGGGGCGTACAAGTTGACAATCTTTCCGGGACGATCTTCCATCATCATCGACCAAATCCGCCGAGCAGGAAGATGAGTCCGCTCCCTTCACGTCTTTAAGCAGAAGCTAACAACATGGTCACCCTCATCAGCATTGGCTAGCTGCCCGTAAACAAAACATATTTTATTTTATTTTTTTGGAGAAGCGGGACCCCCTTCAGCCAGGCCGACGACATTAACGTAAGTGTTGTCTTATTTTCGGGGTCCAAACCGTGACAACACTCGTAGTTGTGCTATAGGAGCTCATTCATGTTTGGGACATGTGCTGGCAACACATTATTTCAGTGTTTTTCAACCACTGTGCCGCGGCACACTAGTGTGCCGTGGGAGATTGTCTAATTTCACCTATTTGGGTTAAAAAATATTTTTTGCAAACCAGTAATTATAGTCTGCAAGTGATGTGTTGTTGTTGAGTGTCGATGCTGCCTAGAACTCTTCCATATCAGTAGCTAATTGCTTTGTAGATGTCGGAAACAGCGGGAGGCATAATGCAGGTAAAAAGGTTTCTAATGCTTAAACCAAAAATAAAGAAAAGGCGGGTGCCCCTAAGAAAAGGCATTGACGCTTAGGGAAGGCTATGCAGAACCAAACTAAAATTGAACATGCAACAAAAGTAAACAAAATCAGAATGCTGGACGACAGCAAAGACTTACAGTGGAGCAAAGACAGAGTCTACAAAGTACATCCGAACATGACATGACAATCAACAATGTCCCCAGGAAGAAAGATAAAAACAACTGAAATATTATTGATTGGTAAAACAAAGTAGAAGCGGGAAATATCGCTCAAAGGAAGACATAAAACTGCTACAGGAAAATACCAAAAAAAAGAGAAAAAGCCACCAAAATTGGAGCGCAAGACAAGAAGTAAAAGACCAAACACAGGAAAACAGCAAAAAAGTCCAAATAAGTCAGGGTGTGATGTGACAGGTGGTGACAGTACACCTAGTTTGAGACAAGTTTTTTAATAGTTTCTGCTGGTGGTGTGCCTCCCCATTTTTTCATCGCAAAAAATGTGCCTTGGCTCAAAAAAGGTGGAAAACACTGCATTATTTAACATCAGCGCAGAGCTATGTTCTTGCTAAAATGACTTAAAGGGCAAAAATGTTGTGGACATTTTTATACCCTGTGATAGTGTATAAACCAGTGTTTTTCAACCACTGTGCCGCGGCGCACACTCGTGAGATACAGTCTGGGTTGCCGTGGGAGATTGTCTAATTTCACCTATTTGGGTTAAAAATATTTTTTGCAAACCAGTAATTATAGTCTGCAAATGATGTGTTGTTGTTGAGTGTCGGTGCTGCGTAGAGCTCTTCCATATCAGTAGGTGGCAGCCGGTAACTAATTGCTTTGTAGATGTCGGAATCAGCGGGAGGCAGCATGCAGGTAAAAAAGTTTCTAATGCTTAAACCAAAATTAAACAAGGTGGGTGCCCCTAAGAAAAGGCATTGAAGCTTAGGAAGGCTATGCAGAACCAAACTAAAATTGAACATGCAACAAAAGTAAACAAAATCAGAATGCTGGACGACAGCAAAGACTTGCTGTGGAGCAAAGACAGAGTTCACAAAGCACATCCGAACATGACATGACAATCAACAATGTCCCCAGGAAGAAAGATAAAAACAACTGAAATATTATTGATTGGTAAAACAAAGTAGATGTGGGAAATATCGCTCAAAGGAAGACATAAAACTGCTACAGGAAAATACCAAAAAAAAGAGAAAAAGCCACCAAAATTGGAGCGCAAGACAAGAAGTAAAAGACCACACATAGGAAAACAGCAAAAAAGTCCAAAAAAGTCAGGTTGTGATGTGACAGGTGGTGACAGTACACCTACTTTGATATAAGTGTTTTAATAGTTTCTGCTGGTGGTGTGCCTCCGCATTTTTTCACCGCCAAAAACGTGCCTTGGCTCAAAAAAGGTTGAAAAACACTACATTATTTAACATCAACGCAGAGCTATGTTCTTGCTAAAATGACTTAAAGGGCAAAAATGTTGTGGACATTTTTATACCCTGTGATAGTGTATAAACCAGTGTTTTTCAACCACTGTGCCGCGGCGCACACTCGTGAGATACAGTCTGGGTTGCCGTGGGAGATTGTCTAATTTCACCTATTTGGGTTAAAAATATTTTTTGCAAACCAGTAATTATAGTCTGCAAATGATGTGTTGTTGTTGAGTGTCGATGCTGCCTAGAGCTCTTCCATATCAGTAGGTGGCAGCCGGTAGCTAATTGCTTTGTAGATGTAGGAAACAGCGGGAGGCAGCATGCAGGTAAAAAAGTTTCTAATGCTTAAACCAAAAATAAATAAGGTGGGTGCCCCTAAGAAAAGGCATTGAAGCTTAGGGAAGGCTATGCAGAACCAAACTAAAATTGAACATGCAACAAAAATAAACAAAATCAGAATGCTGGACGACAGCAAAGACTTGCTGTGGAGCAAAGACAGCGTCCACAAAGTACATCCGAACATGACATGACAATCAACAATGTCCCCACGAATAAAGATAAAAACAACGGAAATATTCTTGATTGCTAAAACAAAGTATATGCGGGAAATATCGCTCAAAGGAAGACATAAAACTGCTACAGGAAAATACCAAAAAGAGAAAAAGCCACCAAAATAGGAGCGCAAGACAAGAAGTAAAAGACTACACACAGGAAAACAGCAAAAAAGTCCAAAAAAGTCAGAGTGTGATGTGACAGGTGGTGACAGTACACCTACTTTGAGACAAGTTTTTTCATATTTTCTGCTGGTGGTGCTCCACCACATTTTTTCACCGCAAATAATGTGCCTTGACTCAAAAAAGGTTGAAGAACACTGCATTATTTAACATCAGCGCAGAGCTATGTTCTTGCTAAAATGATTTAAAGGGCAAACATTTTGTGGACATTTTTATACCCTGTTTTGATTGATTGAATGATACTTTTATTAGTAGATTGCACAGTTCAGTACATATTCCGTACAATTGACCACTAAATGGTAACACCCGAATAAGTTTTTCAACTTGTTTAATTCGGGGGTCCACGTTAATCAATTCATGGTACAAATATCAACATAATACAGTCATCACACAAGTTAATCATCATAGTATGTACATTGAATTATTTACATTATTTACAATCCGGGGGGTGGGATGAGGAGCTTTGGTTGATATCAGAACTTCAGTCATCAACAATTGCATCAACAGAGAAATGTGGACATTGAAACAGTGTAGGTCTTATTTAGTAGGATATGTACAGCCAGCAGAGAACATAGTGAGTTCACATAGCATAAGAACAAGTATATACATTAGAAGTACATTTGAGTTGTTTATAATCCGGGGAGATGGGATGTGAATGGAGGAGGGTATTAGTAAAGTGTTGAAGTTGCCTGGAGGTGTTTTTTTTAAGAGCGGTTTTGAAGGAATATAGAGATGCACTTACTTTTATACCTGTTGGGAGTGCATTCCACATTGATGTGGCATAGAAAGAGAATGAGTTAAGACCTTTGTTAGATCGAAATCTGGGTTTAACGTGGTAGTGTATTAACTTATCCAAATATGTCCTTTACTTGTCTGCAGGTACTTTCTCATAGAAGTTGAGCCCTTAAGGCAGGCGTGTCAGATAATTTGTTAATGGCCCCCGGCCCATTCTAAAAAATACTTTAATAAAAATTTCAAACATAAAAGAGTAAACAGTGACATGTAACAAGAAAAAGTTGCAGTGTTGACACTAATAACACAAAGCTGCCATGCGGACTGTTATTTACCTGCTCATTTTATTAAATTAAGTCTTGCTTCATTATTATCAATTTTAACCAACAAATACATCCAAATGTAATGAAACAGTCAAAAAACACAACAAGTGCAAAACTTCATAAAGTATAAACCAAATATAAAAAATAATAATAATGATATACACCTCACAGAATGATACAATGTTGTAGTCGTAATGATTTGTGCAGTCCTTTGAGACATTTGTGATTTGGGGCTATATAAATAAACATTGATTGATTGATTGATTGAAAGCAAATACAAAACCAGACCAAAAAAAAGTTAAATAATAAGTACAAAGCAAAATGTAAGCCCTTATGGCTGTCCATATGATCTTATTGTTCTATCTTTATATATTTTTTTCAATTGGAATATATTTTTACAGTCTTTTATCTCACTATAAAGAGAATTCCACAATTTTACCCCCACCACTAATGTACACATTTGTTTTAAAGTTGTCCTTGAATGTTGCTGTTTGAAACGACCTTTTCTTCTATGCTCTGTACTCTCAGAAGTGATGACAAACATTTTTTGTAAATTTGCTGGTTATGTTTTACTTTTAGCCTTAAACATGACACAATGTCTGTAGCTTTACTAGCTCCTGAAGTTTTAATAGTAATATGTTAGTGTGTTCTAAGTAATCTACTTTATGAATAATTCTTATAGCTCTTTTCTGTAGTTGATACAATGCCTTTGTTACTCTGTGTTCCCCCACACTTCCACACAGTAGCTGATATATGGCAATATAAGTGCACAATACAATATATGCATTGCCCTATAATCTAACAAATATTTTACCTTGTTTATTATAAAAATACTCTTAGACATCTTTTTTCGTACATGTGCAATATGATATTTCCATGTCAGACCGTCATCCAGTATCACTCCTAAAAATCTAAGTTCAGTAACCCTTTCAATATCAATTCCATCTATTGACCCTTTGATGGTTTCCTCCCTTTTCCTCTTAACATCAGCGCCGAGCTATATTCTTGCTAAAGTGACTTAAAAGGCAAACGTGTTGTGGACATTTTTATACACCGTGATAGTGTATTAACTAATCCCAATATGTCCTTTAATTGTCTGCAGATACTTTCTCATAGAAGTTAAGCCCTTAAGGGAATTCTAAGACAGGGTTCACCAACCTTTTTGAAACCAAGAGCTACTTCTTGGGTACTGATTAATGCAAAGGGCTACCAGTTTAATACACACTTGAATAAATTGCCAGAAATAGCCAATTTGCTCAATTTACCTTTAACTCTATGTTATTATTAATAATTAATGATATTTATTTTTGTGGAAACACTGATCATCTTAATGATTTCTCACAAATATACAGTGGGGCAAAAAAGCATTTAGTCAGCCACCGATTGTGCAAGTTCTCCCACTTAAAATGATGACAGAGGTCTGTAATTTTCATCATAGATACACTTCAACTGTGAGAGACAGAATGTGAAAAAAAAATCCAGGAATTCACATTGTAGGAATTTTGAAGAATTTATTTGTAAATTATGGTGGGAAATAAGTATTTGGTCAACTATTCAAAGCACTCACTGATGGAAGGAGGTTTTGGCTCAAAATCTCACGATACATGGCCCCATTCATTCTTTCCTTAACACGGATCAATCGTCCTGTCCCCTTAGCAGAAAAACAGCCCCAAAGCATGATTTTTCCACACCCATGCTTCACAGTAGGTTTGGTGTTCTTGGGATACAACTCAGTATTGTTCTTCCTCCAAACACGACCAGTTGAGTTTTTACCAAAATAGATACAGGGATGATACAGCAGAGGATTGGGAGAATGTTATGTGGTCAGATGAAACCAAACTAGAACTTTTTGGTATAAACTCAACTCATCGTGTTTGGAGGAAGAAGAATACTGAGTTGCATCCTAAGAACACCATACCCACCTATAGAAACAGATAAATATCAATGTGCAACACTTTATTTTTATATTTTCTCTAAGTGCAAATTTTTCAAATTGAACATTTTGAAATGATCACTTCTAAAACGGTCTTGTGAAATCACAATATCCCATTTTAACTAGCTAGCCACTAACATTTTTTTTAACAAATCCTGAATTACTTTGCACCATGTGTGTACAAATAATAACTCATGTAAAATACAAAAGTCAACTCTCACATTTTTAAATAAATCATGTCACACTTTGAACTGGACACCAAATCTGTTATCTGTTGCTTTGTCAGTTAGTGGGAAGCCTGTCATTGCATGCTGTTAACTAGTGTGTTGTACTCTGGTGTGTCACTTGACACTGCAACTCGGAGTGAGTCTTGCAGATGTGCATCAGTGAAAAATGTTCTGTGTTTGTTCTTGATGAAGTTCATGTCAGAAAAGGTTAATTCACAAAGATAAGTTGAAGCAAACAGGCTTGCAACCTTCATAGCCACTGCGCATACACCACTGTACTTTTCTGTGTCAACAAGGCACCAAAAGTTTGGTGCAGCCTGGTGGGCTTTAAATTTAAAATGTTCAGGAAAGAAGAGCTCCTCTCTGAGCTGCAACCTTATCGTGGTAGAGGAGTTTGCGTGTCCCAATGATCCTAGGAGCTATGTTGTCCGGGGGCATAAAGCCCCCTGGTAGGGTCTCCCAAGGCAAACAGGTTCTAGATGAGGGATCAGACAAAGAGCAGCTCGAAGACCTTTATGAAGATGAAAAACCATGGACCCAGATTTCCCTCGCCCGGACGCGGGTCACCGGGGCCCCCCTCTGGAGCCAGGCCCGGAGGTGGGGCACGATGGCGAGCGCATGGTGGCCGGGCCTGTTCCCATGGGGCCCGGCCGGGCACAGCCTGAAGAGGCAACGTGGGTCACCCCTCCAATGGGCTCACCACCCATAGCAGGGGCCATAGAGGTCGGGTGCATTGTGAGCTGGGCGACAGCCGAAGGCAGGGCACTTGGCGGTCCGATCCTCGGCGACAGAAGCTAGCTCTTGGGACGTGGAACGTCACGTCACTGGGGGGGAAAGAGCCTGAGCTAGTGCGCGAAGTCGAGAAATTCCGGCTGGATATAGTCGGACGCACTTCGACGCACAGCAAGGGCTCTGGAACCACTTCTCTCGAGAGGGATTGGACCCTCTTCCACTCTGGCGTTGCCGGCAGTGAGAGGCGACGGGCTGGGGTGGCAATTCTTGTTTCCCCCCGGCTCAAAGCCTGTACGTTGGAGTTCAACCCGGTGGACGAAAGGGTAGCCTCCCTCCACCTTCGGGTGGGGGGACGGGTCCTGACTGTTGTTTGTGCTTATGCACCAAACAGCAGTTCAGAGTACCCACCCTTTTTGGGAACACTCGAGGGAGTACTGGAAAGTGCTCCCCCGGGTGATTCCCTTGTCCTACTGGGAGACTTCAACGCTCACTTTGGCAACGACAGTGAAACCTGGAGAGGCGTGATTGGGAAGAATGGCCGCCCGGATCTGAACCCGAGTGCTGTTTTGTTATTGGACTTTTGTGCTCGTCACAGTTTGTCGATAACAAACACCATGTTCAAACATAAGGGTGTCCATATGTGCACTTGGCACCAGGACACCCTAGGCTGCAGTTCCATGATCGACTTTGTAGTTGTGTCATCGGATTTGCGGCCTCATGTTTTGGACACTCGGGTGAAGAGAGGGGCGGAGCTTTCTACCGATCACCACCTGGTGGTGAGTTGGCTGCGATGGTGGGGGAGGATGCCGGACAGACCTGGGAGGCCCAAACGCATTGTGAGGGTCTGCTGGGAACGTCTGGCAGAGTCTCCTGTCAGACAAAGTTTCAATTCCCACCTCCGGAAGAACTTTGAACATGTCACGAGGGAGGTGCTGGACATTGAGTCCGAGTTGACCACGTTCCGCACCTCTATTGTCGAGGCGGCAGATCGGAGCTGTGGCCGCAAGGTAGTTGGTGCCTGTCGGGGCGGCAATCCTAAAACCCCTTGGTGGACACCAGCGGTGAGGGATGCCGTCAAGCTGAAGAAGGAGTCCTATCTGGTCCTTTTGGCTCAAAGGACTCCGGAGGCAGTGGACAGGTACCGACAGGCCAAGCGGTGTGCAGCTTCAGCGGTCGCGGAGGCAAAAACTCGGACATGGGAAGAGTTCGGGGAAGCCATGGAAAACGACTTCCGGACGGCTTCGAAGCGATTCTGGACCACCGTCCGCCGCCTCAGGAAGGGGAAGCAGTGCACTATCAACACCGTGTATGGTGCGGATGGTGTTCTGCTGACCTCGACTGCGGATGTTGTGGATAGGTGGAAGGAATACTTCGAAGACCTCCTCAATCCCACCAACACGTCTTCCTATGAGGAAGCAGTGCCTGGGGAATCTGTGGTGGACTCTCCTATTTCTGGGGCTAAGGTTGCTGAGGTAGTTAAAAAGCTCCTCGGTGGCAAGGCCCCAGGGGTGGACGAGACCCGCCCGGAGTTCCTTAAGGCTCTGGATGCTGTGGGGCTGTCTTGGTTGACAAGACTTTGCAGCATCGCGTGGACATCGGGGGCGGTACCTCTGGATTGGCAGACCGGGGTGGTGGTTCCTCTCTTTAAGAAGGGGGACCGGAGGGTGTGTTCCAACTATCGTGGGATCACACTCCTCAGCCTTCCCGGTAAGGTTTATTCAGGTGTACTGGAGAGGAGGCTACGTCGGATAGTCGAACCTCGGATTCAGGAGGAACAGTGTGGTTTTCGTCCTGGTCGTGGAACTGTGGACCAGCTCTATACTCTCGGCAGGGTTCTTGAGGGTGCATGGGAGTTTGCCCAACCAGTCTACATGTGCTTTGTGGACTTGGAGAAGGCATTCGACCGTGTCCCTCGGGAAGTCCTGTGGGGAGTGCTCAGAGAGTATGGGGTATCGGACTGTCTTATTGTGGCGGTCCGTTCCCTGTACGATCAGTGCCAGAGCTTGGTTCGCATTGCCGGCAGTAAGTCGAACACATTTCCAGTGAGGGTTGGACTCCGCCAAGGCTGTCCTTTGTCACCGATTCTGTTCATAACTTTTATGGACAGAATTTTTAGGCGCAGTCAAGGCGTTGAGGGGTTCCGGTTTGGTAACCGCAGGATTAGGTCTCTGCTTTTTGCAGATGATGTGGTCCTGATGGCTTCATCTGACCGGGATCTTCAGCTCTCGCTGGATCGGTTCGCAGCCGAGTGTGAAGCGACCGGAATAAGAATCAGCACCTCCAAGTCCGAGTCCATGGTTCTCGCCCGGAAAAGGGTGGAGTGCCATCTCCGGGTTGGGGAGGAGACCCTGCCCCAAGTGGAGGAGTTCAAGTACCTAGGAGTCTTGTTCACGAGTGAGGGAAGAGTGGATCGTGAGATCGACAGGCGGATCGGTGCGGCGTCTTCAGTAATGCGGACGTTGTACCGATCCGTTGTGGTGAAGAAGGAGCTGAGCCGGAAGGCAAAGCTCTCAATTTACCGGTCGATCTACGTTCCCATCCTCACCTATGGTCATGAGCTTTGGGTCATGACCAAAAGGATAAGATCACAGGTACAAGCGGCCGAAATTAGTTTCCTCCGCCGGGGGGAGGGGCTCTCCCTTAGAGATAGGGTGAGAAGCTCTGCCATCCGGGAGGAACTCAAAGTAAAGCCGCTGCTCCTCCACATCGAGAGGAGCCAGATGAGGTGGTTCGGGCATCTGGTCAGGATGCCACCCGAACGCCTCCCTAGGGAGGTGTTTAGGGCACGTCCAACCGGTAGGAGGCCACGGGGAAGACCCAGGACACGTTGGGAAGACTATGTCTCCCGGCTGGCCCGCGAACGCCTCGGGATCCCCCGGGAAGAGCTAGACGAAGTGGCTGGGGAGAGGGAAGTCTGGGTTTCCCTGCTTAGGCTGTTGCCCCCGCGACCCGACCTCGGATAAGCGGAAGATGATGGATGGATGGATGGAGGAAAGAAGAGGAAATAATTTAAAAGGTAAAAAGCTATATGAGTTTAAATCAAATTCTATTTGAGTTTTGTCTCTCTTAGAATTAAAAATGTCGAGCAAAGTGAGACCAGCTTGCTAGTAAATAAATACAATTTAAAAAATAGAGGCAGTTCACTGGTAAGTGCTGCTATTTGAGCTATTTTTAGAACAGGCCAGTGGGATACTCATCTGGTCCTTACGGGCTACCTGGTGTCCGCGGGCACCGCGTTGGTGACCCCGGAACTAAATCATTGCAATCTTGTCGAAATGAAACCTGATTGATGGGAACTATTTTTTCTTCCGCCGAGTAGGTAAGTACGTAATGTGCAAGCTTGTCTGCAGGTACTTTCTGAGAGAAGTTTAGCCCTTAAGGGAATATTCTTAGATTTTTAATCACATTTCAAGCAGTGTTGAATGGACAAGTAAGAAAAAAAAGGTGTTCCTCTTAAAAAAATATCCATTTGAAAGCTGTCTAAATGTGGCAATTCTTTATAGTTTATTGTAGGGATATTCAACTAAATTGGTTTAAAAGGCGGGACTTCCGGCAATGGCTTCCTTCTTGCATGGTAGCCTCTCAGTCCATGGTGATGCAAAACACGCTTGACTGTGGACGTTGACACCTGTGTTCCAGCAGCTTCCATATCATTGCAGACCTGCTTTTTGGTGGTTCTCGGTTGACTCTTGATCATCCTGACCAATTTTCTCTCAGCAGCAGGTGATGGCTTGCGTTTTCTTCCTGATCGTGGCAGTGACAAAACTGTGCCATGCACTTTATACTTATGAACGATTGTCTGCACAGCTGCATCTTTGAAATAGCTCAAAGTGACTTTTCTGACTTGTTTAAGTCCATGATTCGTTTTTTCAGATCTGTGCTGAGTTCCTTTCCCATTGTCGTGTTTGTAACCGAGTCTAATGACTGCGTCACATGAGCCCTGTTTAAATGGGCTCAGAGAAGTCAGCAGGTGTCGTCAATTATAATCCCTCACATTAAGTTAAGAGGCCATGCCATGAAGCTAATTTGATTTGATTGTAACTTTTCTACAGCACCAAAATTGATAACGTATGTTGCTGTATGTATACTTTTGGTCACATTTTCAGAAAACCCATGATAAACTCATAAAAGAACCAAACTCCTTGAATTTTTTTGCTGACCAACAAGCATGCTCCAATCACTCTATGAAAAAAAAAATAACAGTTGTAGAAAGTATTGGAAACTTAAGGCAGCCATGACATTATGTTCTTTACAAGTGTATGTAAACACCCAATTTATTAGGTTCCCTTCCTGTATAAGTTCTGAGGTAAACAGTTGTCGTTTTTCATACTGCGGGTGTGACTCTCTCTATGTTCTCCAACATGTTGTTGACGCAGGCAAAAGCCGTTACGGTCGTAAGAAAAGGACTTGACTGAGGCCCCCTTAGGGCCGGCCTGTAATGAATGGTCTCGCCTCCAAAATAGACCTGAAAACCCCAACGAGCGTATGAAAGAACTTCACATGACGAAGGCTGGGAAGTCAACACAGGGCGTCTTTTCATGAAACTCCCGAGCTAAAAATAGGTGTTTGTTGTGTGTTGTTTTGTACTTGACCACGGCACTGACCTTGTCACGGAACCTCGCCGTAAGAGAGGATCGGTGACGGTGCACGGACGCGCCAAAAGCTCGGATGTCCACTACAGAGCTCTTTAAATAGATAAGCGCTTAGGTCTCGCGGCATGTGGAAGGAGTCTTAGCCTCTGAGCAAGGTTGATTTTCTCAAAGTCTGGAGGCTGACTCAGCAGAAAGGAAAAGCTAAATCAGCTGATGACACTTCAGTCAAATGTGGAAAAGCGAGACTATCTTCCACGTTCACACTGCAGAAGTGGGAATAAACAGGTTTGATGAGTGCATACATATTTATACATGTGTGGTGGTTTAAACAGGAAAGACTCCAAATGTACAGTGGGGCAAAAAAGTATTTAGTTAGCCACCGATTGTGCAAGTTCTCCCACTTAAAATGATGACAGAGGTCTGTAATTTTCATCATAGGTACACTTCAACTGTGAGAGACATAATGTGGAAAAAAAATCCAAGAATTCACATTATAGGAATTTTAAATAATTTATTTGTAAATTATGGTGGAAAATAAGTGTTTGGTCAACCATTCAAAGCTCTCACTGATGGAAGGAGGTTTTGGCTCAAAATCTCACGATACATGGCCCCATTCATTCTTTCCTTAACACGGATCAATCGTCCTGTCCCCTTAGCAGAAAAACAGCCCCAAAGCATGATGTTTCCACCCCCATGCTTCACAGTAGGCGTGGTGTTCTTGGGATGCAACTCAGTATTCTTCTTCCTCCAAACACGACCAGTTGAGTTTATACCAAAATGGATACATGGATGATACAGCAGAGGATTGGGAGAATGTCATGTGGTCAGATGAAACCAAAATAGAACTTTTTGGTATAAACTCAACTTGTCGTGTTTGGAGGAAGAAGAATACCGAGTTGCATCCCAAGAACACCATACCTACTGTGAAGCATGGGGGTGGAAACATCATGCTTTGGGGCTGTTTTTCTGCTAAGGGGACAGGACAATTGACCTGTGTTAAGGAAAGAATGAATGGGGCCATGTATCGTGAAATTTTGAGCCAAAACCTCCTTCCATCAGTGAGAGCTTTGAATGGTTGACCAAATACTTATTTTTCACCATAATTTACAAATAAATTATTTAAAATTCCTACATTTTGAATTCCTGGATTTTTTTTCACATTCTGTCTCTCACAGTTGAAGTGTACCTATGATGAAAATTACAGACCTCTATCATCATTTTAAGTGGGAGAACTTACACAATCGGTGGCTGACTAAATACTTTTTTGCCCCACTGATGGACTGACTGAAGCTTTTATTAGTAGATTGCACAGTACAGTACGTATTCTGTACCATTGACCACTAAAAGTTAACACCCGAGTAGATTTTTCAACTTGTTTAAGTCGGGGTCCACGTTAATCAATTCATGGTAAAGATTTAAATCAATAACTTTCTCAAGCAACTTTTTTGCATCGGATTGACGCTGGTTTTCCTGTCCCCCGTCCACAGGCCGTCCCGCCATGTCCGCCCTTTTTCCCGATGCCCTTGAAGCGGCCGAGCGACCTGATGGCCTGCCGCTGGCCTCCCTGCAGCCGCCATCCGAGCTGGAAGAGGAGGAAGAGGCCGAGGTGTCGGTGGAGCGGGGGCCGAAAAGACGGGGCCGTTACCGTCACAGCATCCAGCTTCTGAAGCCCTTCAGGATAACGCACAAGTAAACGCCTCATTCTTTGACATGTTTCAAACAAATCTTGTTGATGTTTTTTCGTCTCTAATCTGCCGACACCTTGTTTGCCGAGTCATGCTTCGTCCCTCACAGCAGATTGTACTGCAAAGATATACACTAATGGCGCCTCTTAGAAAGGGCTGTTCAGGTGGCGACCCGCAGACCAATTCCTAAAACACTTGGGTCATATGAAGGATCTGTGACATTCGCTTTCGCAGTAGGTCCTTAAATACAGCAGGATACTCCTATCAAATGGAGGGTCTTGGCTCGCGTTACTTTTCAGTACATCGTAAAAAAATAGTAAAACGCTTTTAAACGATAAATAAATGGGTTGTACTTGTATAGCGCTTTTCTACCTTCAAGGTACTCAAGGCGCTTTGACACTACTTCCAGATGATCATATCTGCTGTACAGGTTTACTTTAGAAAAGAGAAGTGTCGGATACTTCTCATGACCTTATTTTTATTTGACTTTATTAAATGTTTGGGAAGCATTTTATTAAACCCAACCACATTTCTTTTAAGTAATATAGAAATTTATCAGAGCTGTTTGTTATTAAAAAAATGCTATTAAAAAAGTATGCATTTTGAATCGAGAAATCGATTCTCGATCAAATTGTTACCCCGGATGTTATGGCGGAAGTGAAACCACACTAAACTCGAGCGGCCATGGCGCCCACGGCTACTGCTAATGTCAACATGACCACGAATGGCGACGTGGGGCAAAAGGTGTTGCAGTATGAGAAGTTTATCGACGAAGTCTTGAAGAAGGATTTACAGTAAGAGACGTGTCACCGTGAATGACCTGTGGTTTGCTTTCCGTGCTCGGTTTCACCAATAAACGATAGCTGTTAACTTGCAGTAAAAGATCAGTAAACATGTCAACATACTAAGTACGATCCCTGTTTCCATATGAGTTGGGAAATTTTGTCAGATGTGAATGTGAACGGAGTGCAGTGATTTGTGGATCGTTTTCAACCCATATTCAGTTGAGTATGCTACAAAGGCAACATATTTGATGTTCAAATTGATAAACATTTTTTTGTTGTTGCAAATAATCATTAACTTTGGAATTTGATGCCAGCAACACGTGACAAAGAAATTGGGAAAGGTGGCAATAAATACTGATAAAAGTTGAGGAACGCTCATCAAACACTTATATGGAACGTCCCACAGGTGTGCAGGCTAATTGGGAACAGTTGGGTCTCATGATTGGGTATAAAAGCAGCTTCCATGAAATGCTAAGTAATTCATAAACAAGGATGGGGTGAAGGTCACCACTTTGCAAGCAAATTGTCGAACAGTTTTAGAACAACATTTCTCAACGAGCAATTGCAAGGAATTTAGGGATTTTACCATCTACGGTCCGTAAAATCATCAAGAAGTTCAGAGAATCTGGAGAAATCAATGCACATAAGCGATGATATTAAGGACTTTTGATCCCTCAGGCTATACTGCATCAAAACCCGACATCCGTGTGTAAAGGATATCACCACATGGGCTCAGGAACACCTCATAAAACCACTGTCAGTAACAACAGTTGGTCGCCACATCTGTAAGTGCAAGTTAAAACTCTATTATGCAAAGGAAAACCTAATTATCAACAATTGTGGGTTCTTCCGAGGATGTTGTAGTCGTAATGATTTGTGCAGTCCTTTGAGACATTTGTGATTTGGGGCTATATAAATAAACATTGATTGATTGATTGATTGATTGATTGACCCCCAAAACTTTAATCAAATTGAATCTTGTAGCGCCCAAAGATTACATTTTTAAATGCTAAAATAAAAAATATATGTTTATATACTGTATGTGTTTTTAGCATAACAAATGTTTAGACACCTCTGACAAGAAATATTACAAGCTTTCAAAATAAAAATAAAATATACTAAAAATGTAAACAAAATTTAGTTAGTTATTTGAAAAATAAACTAATACTAACTTATGAAGTAATCAATTTGAAAATGACTATTTTTATCATTGATATTTTTGTACAGGCAGAATTTTTAACACAAGGTTACACAGTTTTCATAATCATATTATTATTTTTATTTTCATTCTATTTTTACTTGACAAAAAAAACGTTACGTTAAAACTGGTATGGAATGAAAATAAGAAATGTTGTAAATAATAATCAATAATGATATACTTATAGTCACCTATAATACAAAGATGACAATGTTGAAGCATTTTTTGTTGATAAAAAAAATACCAATATGGCCCCACATAATTAGACTTTTCATTATGTGGCCCTTGGTGGAAAAAGATTGGACACCTCTGAACTTAAGTATCAAAAGTATTGATATTTTGATTTGAAAATCGATATGAAGGCATAAAGATCTGGTGTTGACACATCACTAATATGAGTAGGAATTCTCAAAGTGCGGTTTGTGTACCGTTAGCGGCATTGTATGCCAAAGAATCACTTGATTAAAGTGTAGTGTTTTATTTTCCTATCTTCAAACAGTGTTACTGTTCAAACTGTGTGTAATTTTCCAATTGTTAAAAAAATATATTACATATAATTGTTAAATAAAACCTCAGGCTTGAGTTTAATGCATACTTCTGCCTACTACGCTACTGTATTTTAATGTTGGTACTTGGAGAGACACGTTTTTTCTAAGGTGGTACTTGTTGAAAAAAGATTGACAACCACTAATATATAGAGAGGATCTTTTTACATCACAATTTTAACTTTTACTTTTCATGCAAGTCTAAAAAGAAGTTAAGCACTGGAAAAAGAACATACTTATTTAGATTCAATTTGTCTTTTAACGTTTCTTGTCAAGGTGGATCCCTTTTTTTCTTCGAGACTTTTTCTTCAACTTTACCGTTATAGCCAGGACGTCACATATGTTGAACTAAATTAGTTTGTCTCCTACGGGACCTCAGTTGTCTCACATATTGACTGTTAACACTTGTGAATACAGCAGATGTCTTTCTATAGATAATAGATTACATAAGACTAGATCAGGGGCAGATTAGCTGTCAATCAACTCCGCAGCGCTGGCAAGTCCAGTTATAAGCGACTTTGTGCTTGCAAATCTAGTGAGTCGCAGGTTGCACTTTTTTGGACTTGTTATTTTAACATGTTGTTGCTTATTTGGGTTTGCTTTTCTGTCTGGGCCGCAGGTAGATTGTGTTTGATGCACGTTGTGAAATTTGTCATTTACACGGAAAGATTTTGGATATATTTATTTACATACTTTAATTGTTTCCAAATGGTGTCAGTAACACGGCAGTAAAACGGCTGAGCAAACAAAACAGACGTCATCGTCATGGACACACTCGCTGCGGAAACTAGCTAAACGATCAATAATTCCACGGCGATGTTTTGGTGGATTTATTGAGGAGTTTGTGAAACTGAAACAATACAGACACTCGTAAATAGAGATGTCCGATAATGGCTTTTTTGTCGATATTTCGATATTGTCCAACTCTTAATTACTGATTCCGATATCAACCGATACGATATATACAGTCGTGGAATCAACACTTTATTATGCCTAATTTTGTTGTGATGTCCCGCTGGATCCATTAAACAATGTAACAAAGTTTTCCAACATAAATCAACTCAAGTTATGGCAAAAAATGCCAACATGGCACTGGCATATTTATTGAAGTCACAAAGTGCATTATTTTTTTTAACATGCCTCAAAACAGCAGCTTGGAATTTGGGACATGCTCTCCCTGAGAGAGCTTGAGGAGGTTGAGGTGGGCGGGGTTGGGGAGGGGGGTAGGATTTAGCGGGGGGTGTATATTAGAATAGATTGTAGCATCCCGGAAGAGTTAGTGCTGCAAGGGATTCTGGGTATTTGTTCTGTTGTGTTACGGTGCGGATTTTTTCCTGAAATGTGTTTGTAATTCTTGTTTGGTGTGGGTTAACAGTGTGGCGCATATTTGTAACAGTGTTAAAGTTGTTAATACGGCCATCCTCAATGTGGCCTGTATGGCTGTTGAGCTAGTATGCCTTGCATTCACTTTTGTGTGTGAAAAGCTGCAGATATTATGTGACTGGCCCTACATGCAAAGGCAGTGCCTTTAAGGTTTATTGGTGCTCTTTACTTTTCCCTACGTCCTTGTACTACTCCGTACAGCGATGTTTTAAAAAGTCATAAATTTTACTTTTTGAAACAAATACCGATAATTTCCGATATCACATTTTAAAGCATTTATCGGCCGATTATATCTGCAGTCCGATATTATTGGTGATTTCTAGTAAACATATTAGCTAATGCTAACGGCGCTAGCTTAATTACATTACAATAGCACATACAAATATGCACTGGTACAGACATCACACATGGGACGGTTTAGTAAGTAAGATTTGTTTTAGTTATATTGTAAAAATTACAGTCGTCGCCTGGAATGATGAATGACTAATCCATACGAATAGAAACAATATGGACGATTAGAAAACCGAACCGCGCTTCTACTTCCGGTTCAAAGCTTTAAACAGCAGGAATTCACATTACCCAGCAGCACCTGCAGTAAACTTGAACAAAAGCTGGTGCCATCGCACAAACAATAACACACCACTTAAAAGTCTTTGCACGTATTTAAAGAAAACTGTTGGCATTTTTGGCTCTCAGCAAAGAAATCCATAAATTAGTCACACTGTTTTATAAGCCGCAGGGTTCAAAGTGCAGGACAAAAATTGCAGCTAGTAGTTTGCATTTACTGAATATTAAAGTACGATCACATTGCAGACATACTGCCTACGCTCCAGACATTTCCTGTGCTTTTTTCAGTGGTCCAATTTTTTGTGCATCACTACTCAACAGTGAACAATTGGTTAGCTATGTATATCCATTCATTCATTATGACTTTAATTTGTTTTCACGTTAAAAACTCTCATTTTTAAGGTGTGGCGGCTTTTATTTAATCGTTTACACAGTAACTAATAAAAAAAATATAAAATCTGGACTGCTTGGAGTGCATGGAACCTTAAGTATGCAGACAGTTATTTTTTTCAACATTTTATTTTGTTCAATTCACACATATTAAAAGTGTAATGTTATTGTTGATTACGTGCATTTATTGGAAATAAATATTAAAATGGCTTAAAAAAGAGGGGAAAACAGCCTTTTTATAGATATATGCACACTAGTTCTAGCTAATAGGCTGTTCTAGTTTTTATTTTTATTTATTTTTATTACCTTGTTATTATTATTATTATTATTAATTTTATTATTATTTATTTTTTAATACACTATAGCACTTTGAGGTTGTTTGCTCAATGTAATGTGATTTTTACAAATAAAATCTATAAATAAAAAATCTGTGAATGTTATGGCAATAAACAGAACATTTGTTTATTTTAATAATTTCCCCTGCAATACAAAATTAGGCTCTAAACTATATTTTATTTATATTTTATATTATATTATACTATATTATTATTTATAAGCTGTAAAGTACATTTTATTTATATTTTATTTTGTTTATTTTACACGATTAATCCGAGTAATCAATAGATTACTCCATACTTTCCAACCTTGAGACCTCCGATTTCGGGAGGTAGTGGGTGGGGTGGGGGCGTGGTCGGTGGGGGAGTGGGGGCGTGGTTAAGAGGGGAGGAGTATATAGCTAAAATTCACCAAGTCAAGTATTTTCATATATATATATATATATATATATATATATATATATATATATATATATATATATATATATATATATATATATATATATATACATATATATATATATATATATATATATTTATATATATATATATATTTATATATATATATATATGTATGTATGTGTATATATATGTATATATATATGTATGTGTATATATATATATATATATATATATATATATATATATATATACATATGTGTATATAGATAAGGGAAATACTTGAATTTCAGTGTTCATTTATTTACACATATACACACACACATAACACTCATTTACTCATTGTTGAGCTAAAAGTTGAATTGTCCATCCTTGTTCTATTCTCTTTCAATATTTTTCTAACGATGCTGAACACCCTCTCTGATGATGCATTTCTGTGTGGCACGCACAAAAGTGCTTTCATCAAATGCACTAGAGCAGTGGTTCTCAACCTTTTTTCACTGATGTACCTCCTGTGAACATTTTTTTAATTCGAGTACCCCCTAATCAGAGCAAAGCATTTTTGGTTGAAAAAAAGAGATAAAGAAGTAAAATACAGCAATATGTCATCAGTTTCTGATTTATTAAATTGTATAACAGTGCAAAATATTGCTAATTTGTAGTGGTCTTTCTTGAACTATTTGGAAGAAAAAGATATAAAAATAACAAAACATTTTTGAAAAATAAACAAGTGATTCAATTATAAATGAAGATTTCTACACATAGAAGTAATCATCAACTTAAAGTGCCCTCTTTGGGGATTGTAATAGAGATCCATCTGGATTCATGAACTTAATTCTAAACATTTCTTCACAAAAAAAGAAATATTTAACATCAATATTTATGGAACATGTCTACAAAAAATCTATCAGTCAACACTGATTATTGCATTGTTGCATTTCTTTTCATAGTTTATGAACTTACATTCATATTTTGTTGAAGTACTATTCAATAAATATATTTATAAAGGATTTTTTAGTTGCTATTTTTTAGAATATTTAAAAAAAATCTCAAGTACCCCTTGGCATACCTCCAAGTACCCCCAGGGGTACACGTATCTCCATTTGAGAACCACTGGTCTAGTGGTTAGAGCAGGGGCCACCAGGTCGCCCGTAAGGACCAAATGAGTAGCCCGCAGGCCTGTTCTAAAAATAGCTCAAATAGCAGCACTTACCAGTGAGCTGCCTCTATTTTTTAATTTTTATTTATTTACTAGCAAGCTGGTCTCGCTTTGCTCAACATTTTTAATTCTAAGAGAGACAAAACTCAAATAGAATTGGAAAATCCAAGGATATATTTTAAAGAATTGGTCTTCACTTGTTTAAAAAAATGCATTTATTATTTTACTTTGCTTCTTATAACTTTCAGAAAGACAATTTTAGAGAAAAGATACAACTTTAAAACTGATTTTAGGATTTTTAAACACATATACCTTTTTATCTTTTAAATCCCTTCCTCTTCTTTCCTGACAATTTAAATCAATGTTCAAGTATTTTTTTATTTTTTTATTGTAAAGAATAATAAATACATTTTAATTGAATTCTTCATTTTAGCTTTTTTTTTTTCGACGAAGAATATTTGTGAAATATTTTTTCAAACTTATTATGATTAAAATTGTTCTGGCAAATCTAGAAAATCAGTAGAATCAAATTTAAATCTTATTTTAAAGTGGATTTTGACCTATTTAAAACATGTCATCAACATTTTAAAATTAATCTTAATCAAGAAAAATTACTAATGATGTTCCATAAATTCTTTTTTTAATTTTTTCAAAAAGATTCAATTTAGCTAGTTTTTCTCTTCGTTTTTTACGGTTGAATTTTGAATTTTAAAGAGTTGAAATTGAAGATAAACTATGTTTCAAAATTAAATGTTCATTTTTTTCGTGTTTTTCTCCTCTTTTAAACCGTTCAATTAAGTGTTTTTTTCATCATTTATTCTCGACAAAAATCTTCCGTAAGAGGAAAAAAAAATTACGACGGAATGACAGACAGGAATACCCATTTTTTTATATATATATAGATTTGATTTATTAAAGGTAAATTGAGCAAATTGGCTATTTTTGGCAATTTATTTAAGTGTGTATCAAACTGGTAGCCCTTCACATTAATCAGTACCCAAGAAGTAGCTCTTGGTTCCAAAAAGGTTGGTGACCGCTGGGTTAGAGTGTCCGCCCTGAGATCGGTAGGTTGTGAGTTCAAACCTTGGCCGAGTCATACCAAATACTATAAAAATGAGACCCATTACCTCCCTGCTTGACACTCAGCATCAAGGGTTGGAATTGGGGGTTAAATCACCAAAAATGATTCCTGGGCGCAGCATCGCTGCTGCTCACTGCTCCCCTCACCTCCCAGGGGGTGAACAAGGGGGAGGGTCAAATGCAGAGGACAAATTTCACCACACCTAGTGTGTGTGTGTGTGACTATGTGAAATGAAGTGAAGTGAATTATATTTATATAGCGCTTTTTCTCTAGTGACTCAAAGTACTCTACATAGTGAAACCCAATATCTAAGTTACATTTAAACCAGTGTGGGTGGCACTGGGAGCAGGTGGGTAAAGTGTCTTTGCCAAGGACACAACGGCAGTGACTAGGATGGCGGAAGCGGGGATTGAACCTACAACCCTCAAGTTGCTGGCACAGCCGGTCTATACCGCCCCTATCATTGGTACTTTAAATTTAACTTTATTCTGGGCAGATCTGCAGTCTTGTAAGTTGGCTGGAAGTCTCTCACAGCGACAAATTTCTAAAGCTAATTATTATTATTATTGTTAATACATGCACTGCTTCTATTTTTCCCCACATTTTGGGTCAAGTTCTCAGCCGTCTCACCTCAAAAGTGCTTGACTTGCAAATACACACACAAAGTGATTTTAATTCAAGAGGACAATACATGCCTCTGATTGCCATTTGAGGACATACAAAGACACAGAAACTCATTTTTAGTCACACTCTGGCTGTTAGGCGTGATAACACAATCTTATCCCCAAGTAGCGTGCATCACCCTGTTTGAACATACACTACGTGATAAACAAGCCGTTACATTCTTTCCAACAGTTAGCAATGAGGAATGTGCAAATGACTGCTCAACTGAGGCAAGCAAAGCGGAGACTCTTCTCTCAGGTCGGGTCCACTCACTGACAATGCCCTCTCTCTTCCAGAAACCAGCACCCGGTCGATAACTCCGGGCTCTTCTCCTTTATGACTCTGCACTGGCTCACGCCGCTGGCCCTGAAAGCCTACAAGACGTCCAGCTTGTCCATAGACGACGTGTGGGGGCTCTCCTGCCACGAAGCCTCTGAAGTCAACTGCCAAAGGTGAGCTGAGAGCGTGCATGGCGGGAGGCTCGAATGGCGTCATGGGTGTGGTGGTGGGGCCAAAATAGTCCTCAGGTGAACTCAAAGCACTGTAAAATAAAAGTTACATAGTTCCGAACATATGGGCATTTAATTTGATTGGTGATTGTGAAAAATAACAAGCAGAAATGTGCACTTATAGCTTTTTTTAAAAATGTCTCTGACAATCTTGCACTTTCTGTTTTGGAAATGACATGAATGTTTGTGCCACTGCTTAATAACTGTTTAATAAATACAGTTTTGGTAAATTGACTTGGTTGTAAATTCCCTCTCTGCATGAAAGTTTAAAATGAGCATATATTAATTAATCAATCAATCAATCAATCAATGTTTATTTATATAGCCCTAAATCACAAATGTCTCAAAGGACTGTACAAACCACTACGACTACGACATCCTCGGAAGAACCCACATAAGGGCAAGGAAAACTCACACCCAGTGGGCAAGGAGAATTCACACCCAGTGGGACGCCAGTGACAATGATGACTATGAGAAACCTTGGAGAGGACCTCAAATGTGGCAAATACGGTAGTAGTTTTGTTGTTTTGCCGTGGTACGGCTGAGAGTAATCAGTTTTCCTCACTTCAATGATTGTTGATGCAGATCACCTCCATCTCTGCAGACATTGTCATTTTTTCATCCGTTATGACCACTAGAGTTGCATTGGTACCGAATAAATTGTTTGTTTTGTTTAGCATTTAGAGGCCTACTGAAATGCGATTTTCTTATTTAAACGGTGATAGCAGGTCCATTCTATGTGTCATACTTCATAATTTCGCGATATTGCCATATTTTCGCTGTAAGGATTTAGTAGAGAACATCGACGATAAAGGTTTGGTCGCTAATAAAAAAGCCTTGCCTGTACTGGAAGTAGCAGACTATGTGCGCGTGACGTCACGGGTTGTGGAGCTCCTCACATCTGCAAATCTTTTACAATCATGGCCACCAGCAGCTAGAGCGATTCGGACCGAGAAAGCGACGATTTCCCCATTAATTTGAGCGAGGATGAAAATTTTGTGGATGAGGAAAGTGAGAGTGAAGGACTAGAGAAAAAAAAAAGAAAATGGGCAGTGGGAGCGAATCAGATAGGGAAGATGCTGTGAGAGGCGCCGTGGCAGTCGTGGGGGTGGCAGGACCACTCGGCCAGGCCCAACCGCAACAAGGGATAGAGTCATACCGCTTTGAACCCGACGCTGACGGTGACGGTCTGGAGGACGAGCGCTGCTGATATTGATGCTGGAGTACCACACGACATAGATCGCCTTCAGAATACGGAATGTTCAAATGTTTTTTATTAATACAAATAATACACTGTACTTTGTGTGTGTGATCCAATCCAACCGTGTTCACTTGACATCTCTCTTCCATAATAAAGCTCGACCGTCATTTTTCGGGAATGTAAACAATGAAACACCGGCTGTGTTTGTGTGGCTATAGCCGGCCGCAATACACCGTTTCCCACCTACAGCTTTCTTCTTTGACGTCTCCATTGTTCATTGAACAAATTGCAAAAGATTAACCAACACAGAAGTCCAGAATACTGTGGAATTATGCGATGAAAACAGACGACTTAATAGCTGGGCACGATGCTGGAACAAAATGTCCTCTACAACAATGGTCCCCAACCACCGGGCCGATTGGTACCGGGCCGGAGAAGATTTTTTTATTAATTTTTATTTAAAATAAAAAAATATATATATATTTTTTTATTTTAAATAAAATGTACCCTGCCTTCTGCCCGATTGTAGCTGAGATAGGCGCCAGCGCCCCCCGCGACCCCGAAAGGGAATAAGCGGTAGAAAATGGATGGATGGATGGATATATATTTTTTATTAAATCAACATAAAAAACACAATATACACTTACAATTAGTGCACCAACCACACAAACCTATTTTTTTCATGACAAAGAAAAAAAGGATTCCCCACCCCGCGGGACAAATTATTAAGCGTTGACCGGTCCGCGGATACAAAAAGGTTGGGGACCATTGCTCTACAATCCGTGACGTCACGCACAGGCGTCATCATACCAAGACGTTTTCGGCGCGAAATTTAAAATTGCACTTTAGTAAGCTAACCCGGCCGTATTGGCATGTGTTGCAATGTTAAGATTTCATCATTGATATATAAACTATCAGACTGCGTTGTCGGTAGTAGTGGGTTTCAGTAGGCCTTTAAGTTGGATTTTCGTGCGCGTAGGACACTTTATTGCGAAGGCGTGCATTTTACAGGAAACATTGGATGTGAATGGGATTTAGTTTCCATTCCCAGTGTATCAATGCTGGGATGAACTTGTCATCTGCACCATGCCACTTTAGCCTCACACTGTTCGCTCAGCGAGATTGTTTTCCCATGTTTCTACAAATATTGGTAGACCCTGCTTTCCTGGTCATACATACCCTTGAACGAGATACCTGCTCAAACATTGACAGTACAGCCAGAGCAGAGTTTGGTTGCAAGGCTGTGTGGGAATTTACAGTGAAAAGATTCCCACTCTGCAAGCTCATCGCAATGTTTGCTCTCTGCTTGCACAGTTTTGACACCAGCACATTTAATCGACGGACATCCAGTTCCTTGTGTAGCGGCAGCACAGGGTTTTACAAGGATGGCGGGCCGGCTAAGAATACCAGAGATTAGAGATTAGAGTGAGAGTTAGCAGCCCCCGACTTTGGCGGTTATGTCATTAACTGCTCAGCTTGTGATGTACTGCGTCTCCCCTGCCACTGCCGTCCGCTGTTTTTGGCTGCAGGCCACGAGATAAGATTGCCCGTGAAGCATTGCTTAAGAAACACGAGGTGAAATCGCATTTTAGGAATTACCCAGTCACGCTCGGCGCAGCTGAGGTGATGATGCGACTGTATCAAAAATAATGGTAAAAAATAAGGTTTTACTTAGCAGTATTTTTTCATTATTGTGGTTGGTGATCTGTATTATAGTGCAAGAAATAGACTTAAAATGTTTTCGTACAGGGTTTCACGGTGGCAGAGGGGTTAGTGCGTCTGCCTCACAATACGAAGTTCCTGCAGTCCTGGGTTCAAATCCAGGCTCGGGATCTTCCTGTGTGGAGTTTACATGTTCTCCCCGTGAATGCGTGGGTTCCCTCCGGGTACTCCGGCTTCCTCCCACCTCCAAAGACATGCACCTGGGGATAGGTTGATTGGCAACACTAAATTGGCCCTAGTGTTTGAATGTGAGTGTGAATGTTGTCTGTCTATCTGTGTTGGCCCTGCGATGAGGTGGCGACTTGTCCAGGGTGTACCCCGCCTTCCGCCCGATTGTAGCTGAGATAGGCGCCAGCGCCCCCCGCGACCCCAAAAGGGAATAAGCGGTAGAAGATGGATGGATGGATGTTTTCGTACATTGATTAGCAACATGAGAGTGATCAAATCCTAGAGACAGAGCTCAGCATGATGTGTTAGTAAACCTTTAAAGTAAACCTTGACACTGGCCGAGAGTTGGTTGGCAACCGAGAGCGGAGTCGGCTCTCTTGGTTACTTTGTTGGGTCTGCTCCTGTCTCTGGCCATGCTCTCTCAACCCCAGCAGACGATGGCGTGGAACACAGCAGAGGCCACCACAGTGTATATGTTTCTTGTACTTTTTATTCATAGCTGTATGTAGAAGTAGCTGGTTGCATCAGCTCCGCTACTTTAATGTCTTTCATGTCCTTTGTGTTCTTTGATGTTTGATGTTTCCCTCTTCCACACATGTAAGAGGGATGTGTACTATGGCTATGAGTTGTTTTTTTTCCCCTGGTCTCAGTCTGGACCCCCTCTCCAGGGGCCCAGGCTTAGACCGATTTTTTTATTTTATTTAATTTTATTTTATTTTATTTTAACCTTTTATTTTTTTTCTCCCATTCCCCCCACTTGTTTACCTGTATCTCACCTTTTTTGTAAGGGGCGCCAGAAGTTGTTAGACCCGTCAGCGACTGTTCTGTCTCCCTGTAATGTTTGTCTGATCTTGAATGGGATTGTGCTGAAAATTTTAATTTCCCCTCGGGGATTAATAAAGTATGTCTGATTCTGATTCTGATTTATCAGAAAAGGACAGAAGTATTGGGCCATCCTAATACTTTGATTAATGTAAAAATACACATTTTCAATATTAATTAATATTTTCACATTGATAAAAACTAAACTAATGAATAAAAATATTTACCGTAGTTTTTCGTCATATTGGTCTTTTTGTTTTTTCACAAATAAGGTTTCACTAAATAATTTAATTAATAAATAATCACAACAATTATTCTTATTATTTTTTGTTATGTATATAATTACAATTATGTATTGAATAGTTGCTGTCAAATGATATTTTTAAAGATCACATTAATCACATATTTGAACATGATTTAATCATAATTACTCACCGGTTATTACTGGCTTGCATCATTTCAACGGCATTTTTTTGGCAGCTTAGTCACAGATGACCATGCTAATTCTCGCTCTTGGGTCAGACACTTATTTCGATTTGATGTTTCATTTTTTATTTTATTTATTCATAGGGACACGCGGTAAAAAATGGATGGATGGATATTTATTTATTTTTTTTCATTATTATTATTTTTTATGGGCTTCACGGTGGCAGAGGGGTTAGTGCGTCTGCCTCACAATACAAAGGTCCTGCAGTCCTGGGTTCAAATCCAGGCTCGGGATCTTTCTGTGTGGAGTTTGCATGTTCTCCCCGTGAATGCGTGGGTTCCCTCCGGGTACTCCGGCTTCCTCCCACTTCCAAAGACATGCACCTGGGGATAAGTTGATTGGCAACACTAAATTGGCCCTAGTGTGTGAATGTGAGTGTGAATGTTGTCTGTCTATCTGTGTTGGCCCTGCGATGAGGTGGCGACTTGTTCAGGGTGTACCCCGCCTTCCGCCCGATTGTAGCTGAGATAGGCGCCAGCGCCCCCCGCGACCCCAAAAGGGAATAAGCGGTAGAAAATGGATGGATGGATGGATTATTTTTTATTTTGTAATGGTACTTTAATTATTATAGTTTATTGTTTTTATTTAAATAGTTTTGTCATCCTATTTTAGTAAATTATTAGTAATATCTTTCCGGTTATGAGTGTTGTAATTATACAGTGCACTTATTTAATTATAATTTTCACATTTAACTTGATGTTTTGTTGATACGTTACATTCCTGTTGGTTGACAACGCCGAGCATGGCTGTACAAGCCAATTCTTGAGTGGCAGTCCCTGTTGCATTTAGTGCAACAGGGACTGTTTTTATTATGTATATATTACAATTATTTATTGTATAGTTCGGGGGTCGGCAACCCGCGGCTCTTTAGCGCCGCCCTAATGGCTCTCTGGAGCTTTTTCAAAAATGTATGAAAAATGGAAAAAGATGAGTGGAAATGTTAATATTTCATCATTGATATATAAACTATCAGACTGCGTGGTCGGTAGTAGTGGGTTTCAGTAGGCCTTTAAATCGTTATTTTTGACAGCCCTGATGTATTTATATTGTATTATTATGTTATAAAATATTGATATTTTGTTTTTTGCTGAGAAAAAGCATCCTAATGATGTATTTTTGAAGGTAAAAATGTGCATTTCAATGAGTGCATTAGTGTACAGACTATAAGTACCAGTAATTCATCACTTTGACAGTACCATATAAAACTGGTCGGTATTATCTTTATAAAGGTAGCTGTTTGGATACAGCGGAACTAAAGATGCATCCAGTGAGCGCTATCAGCTCGTCAGGGCTGGTAGGCCAAAGGTATTCAGGAGCATAGAGGGATTTAGTTTGTTTTTCCATGGCTGGAACAGTTATGCAACCCAGATGCACAGCATCAGAGAGGATAGTGTGAAGATGAAAAAGAAAAAAGAAAAAAAAAATCACCCTGGGAGAGTTGACACTTGCCGGTGCCCAGCGAGGTGCGAATCTTCAACGCGGCGTCTGAGCCAAAGCGCCTCTCAAAACATCAGCTTGAATCTGGCTGTCGGCTGGTGAGAACATTTCTGTCCAATCATCCCTGTGTGGATCTCACTGTGTTGCCATGGTGCTCTTCCACAACTTATTGTACACGAGAATATTACACTGGACATTTCAAAGAAAGAAGAAGCCAGTGTCTCACACAAAAGATGTCGGATTCTGATAAAACTGCAGTAATGGCTAATTCCCATGGAGGCAGGCATCGTATGTAGTTTCACTTGTGCAAAAATTGGTCGGGCCATTTACATTTAGTACCAGGAAGTTGTACTTTTTTAATGATACAGCTGGATTCAAGTTTTACCATAGATTTTTTGCACAATAAGAAGACATTTAGTTATTTTTTTCAGCTTATCTGGGGTTGGGTCACGGGTGCAGCAGCCTAAGCAGAGAAGCCCAGACTTCCCTCTCCCCAGCTACCTTGTCCAGCTCTTCCCAGGGGATCCTGTGGCCTTCCCAGGCCAGCTGGGAGACATAGTCTCTCCAACATGTCCTAGGTCTTCCTCTCACCGTTCCGACGTGCCCTCAATACCACCCCAGGGAGGCATCCGAACCAGATCCCCGAGCCACGTCATCTGGCTCCTCACGATGTGAAGGAGCTGCGACTTTACTCTGAGCTTCAACTAGGGCTGGGCGATATGGGCTTTTTTTAATATCTCGATATTTTTAGGCCATGACACGATACAAGATATATATCTCAATATTTTGTATTAGCCTTGAATTAACACTTGATGCATATAATCACAACAGTATGATGATTCTATGTGTCTACATTAAAACATTCTTCTTCATACTGCTTTAATATATGCTTATTTTAAACTTTCATGCAGAGAGGGAAATCACAACTAAGTCAATTTAGCAAAACTGTATTTATTAAACAGTTATTAAGCAGTGGCACAAACATGTCATTTTCAAACAAAGTGCAAGATTGTCAGAGACATTTTAAAACAAGCTTTGAGTGCACTTTTGTGCATGATGTCACTAAGATGACATATCAAAACAACACTAAACTAAAGTGCACTTTTAGTACAGAACGCCACTACAATAGTGGAAAACAAATAAAGTGCACTTTTGTGCATGATGTCACACAAGATATTTCAATAACTGTCAAATAAAAATGAGCAGCATAATAGGAAATCAAATCACTATGTAGTAGGTTACTGCGGACGTTATCACCTTATGTTGTCTTTTTTTTCATACGGTGTTGATGTTGAAATGGTTGCTTCGGCATTTTGTGGAAGATGTTGACCTACGGAGTAAGCACTCTTCATTCTCTAGCGGGTGATTTTTCAAATGATGCTACATAGTAGCAGTAATGCTACTTTTTGTAGCAACGCTTTTGCCCCACACTTGACAAATTACGGTTGTCTGTTCGACATATTCCCGCTTGAAGCCAAACCACCGCAAGACGATGGACCCCCTGCTGTTTTTCTTGGGAATTCATTCTTCCTTCATTTGTTACCAGATTCGCACCTTCTTTTCTCGTATTACCCACTCGCACCACAGCTAACGTTACCCATGCTGCTACCTCTCTGCTCCGCGAGGGCGTACACGTATGTGACGTATGTAAGAAGGTGCGCTTGCTGTCTGCGAGAACGAGAGACAACAAAGACAACAAAGAGTGGGAAGAGACCAGTTGATCTGCCGTTTCTTTTCTTTTTCTCCTATGTCCCACACTCCCTTGTGGAGGGGGTCCGGTCCGATCCGGTGGCCATGGATGACGTACTGGCTTTCCAGAATCGGGACCCAGGATGGACCGCTCGTCCAGAGTTGGGACCCAGGATGGATCGCTTCCCTGTGTATCGGCTTGGGACATCCCTGCGCTGTTGATCCGCCTCCGCTGGGGATGGTTTCCTGCTGGCTCCGCTCTGAACGGGACTCTCGCTGCTGTGTTGGATCCGCTTTGGACTGGACTCTCGCGGCTGTGTTGGATCCATTATGGATTGAACTTTCACAGTATCATGTTAGACCCACTCGACATCCATTGCTTTCGTCCTCTCCAAGGTTCTCATAGTCATCATTGTCACCGACGTCCCACTGGGTGTGAGTTTTCCTTGCCCTTATGTGGGCCTACCGATGATGTCGCAGTGGTTTGTGTTCTGGTTTGTGCAGCCCTTTGAGACACTAGTGATTTAGGGCTATATAAGTAAACATTGATTGATTGATTGATTGATTGGAAGAGCCTGTAGTGTAATGCCCGCAGCTAAAAGCAACAGCGTGAGAACGTATACTCAAATATCACGATATAGTCATTTTCTGTATCGCACAGAAACAAACCCGCGATATATCGAGTATATCGAGTATATCGATATATCGCCCAGCCCTAGCTTCAACCAGAACCGTCTAAATAGTGACCCCATTAACCCCAAAGGTATGTCCTTTTTACATAATTTCAACAGTCTTATAGAACCTGTCCCTATCTCTAAGGGAGAGCTTCGCCCTATGGAGGAAACTTGATCACAACCCAAAGATCACAGCCTTGGGTGAGGGTATGAACGTAGAACGACTGGTAGATTGAGAGCTTTGTCAATTGGCTCAGCTCCGTCTTCACCACGAAGAACTGGACTGGTTGGGTAAACTCCCAATGCACGCTCAAGGACTCTGCCAAGATTATAGAGCTGGTCCAAAACCACACTGCTCCTCTTGAATCCAAGGCACTGCTGTCTGGCTCAATAGTGTGATCCCTTGATAGTTGGAACACCTCTTTTCCCCTGCCCTTATTTTTTTACCTGTCCTGTAAGCCACATGGGAAGTAATATCTCCAGGACAGATTTACTTTACAAAAAGAAGGATGGGATAATTCCACGTCCCTAGAGCTAGCCGAGGATCAGACTGCCAAGGTCCCTGCCTTCGGCTGTCACCCAGCGCATGTTTCACTCAACCCCCATGGCACCTCCCGTGAGAGGTGAGCCCATTGCTGGGGGAACCCACGTCTGGCCATCAGGCGCTCGCCATCGAGCCCCACTTCCGGGCCTAGTTCCAGGGCGAGGGGAAACTTCCGCCCATGTTTTCGTGTCTTCATATCGTAGGTGTGCGCATTCTGCAACAATCATCTCCCAAGCCGGGCACCGTGCGGCTGATGTTTAGTCTTTTGCACTCGTTTGACGTCAAGTAGTAATTATCCGGCCGCACAAGAGTCAGCTCTGTTTAATGTTCTGTCTGTCTTTTGATTGGTTTTTAATAAAGTCATTAAGGGCGTAAATGACTCTTCTGCAGCAGCTTCTGCCGCTGCTGCTCCGGAGAGTCATTAGTAACCTGGCCAACATGATTTTCCACGCTCTTTACGGAGTATTATACGGCAATAAAAGTGCATTAGCCGCATGTTTAATAAGTTAGCTTGTAGCTCTCCAAGTATAATTACACGCGGCATCATTCACGAAAGGCTGATTTTCCGAAATAGTAGGTCAACTTTTTTAATTACAGCCCTAATTGCTGTCATTTTTCTTGTGTGATTTGGGGTCTCTGTGATTGCCTTTTAACCGAAGCATGGCCCCTATTGTGCTGGTGAATTTTTAAGTGAGGCTCAGTAGGTAATTGCTAGAGATTAAACAACACAGAATTTAGTGATTTTGCTTAGCCATTCTCTGTACACAGGTCGATGAGTTTAGTCGAATATTTTCATTAGTAGCTGAAATTAATTTATTCAAATATTTTCATTAGTAGCTGAATCTCATCATTGACCATCCAGGCACCACCGTTTTGTTGTTACTCTCCATATGTTGATCAGTTTTAAACCTGGCCAGGATTTGATTTATTGTTTAATTCCACAATACCCTCCATTGCAGGGATATTCAACTACATAAGGAAGAGCACCGCAGGTCTACTGAAATGAGATTTTCTTATTTAAACGGGGATAGCAGGTCCATTCTATGTGTCATACTTGATCATTTCGCGATATTGCCATATTTTTGCTGAAAGGATTTAGTAGAGAACATCGACGATAAAGTTCGCAACTTTTGGTCGCTAATTAAAAAGCCTTACCTGTACAGGAAGTAGCAGACGATGTGCGCGTGACGTCACAGGTTGTGGAGCTCCTCACATCTGAACAGTGTTTACAATCATGGCCACCAGCAGCGAGAGCGATTAGACCGAGAAAGCGACGATTTCCGCATCAATTTGAGCGAGGATGAAAGATTTGTGGATGAGAAAAGTGAGAGTGAAGGACTAGAAAAAAAAAGACGAGGGCAGTGGGAGCGATTCAGATGTTTTTAGACACATTTACTTGGATAATTCTGGAAAATCCCTTATCTGCTTATTGTGTTACTAGTGTTTTAGTAAGACTATATGGTCGTACGTGTACAAGCTGAAGGTCGGCCCCGCACCTTTCTTCAGCACCAGTCGACGGGTGGTGGCGATGCCCATCTCTGCCATTCACAAGGGGCCGTCTTCGAAACACGATCTTTCGAATCGATCGCTGCATAATACACTGTACTTTGTGTCTATGGTCAATCCAACCGTGTTCGCTTGACATCTCTGTTCCATAGTAAAGCTTGACTCATCTTTCGGGAATGTAAACATAGAAACACCGGTTGTGTTTGTATTGCTAAAGGCGGCCGCAATACACCGCTTCCCACTTACAGCTTTCTTCATTGACGTCTCCATTATTCATTGAACAAATTGCAAAAGATTCAGCAACACAGATGTCCATAATACTGTGGAATTATGCGATGAAAACAGACAACTTTTAGCTGGGAAATGGTGCTGGAACAAAATGTCCTCTACAATGCGTGACTTCACGCGCACGCGTCATCATACCGCGACGTTTTAGCATGAGACTTCCGCGCAAAATTTAAAATTGCAATTTAGTAATCTAAAAAGGCCGTATTGGCATGTGTTGCAATGTTAAGATTTCATCATTGATATAAAAATCAGTCTGCGTGGTCGGTAGTAGTGGGTTTCAGTAGGCCTTTAAGAGCCTAAGATCTCAGGGGCCGGACATCAAAATGTAGATGTTTCTTTATAAAGTTCCTCCGCAGGTTATATTCCTTTGAGACTGCGGTTACTTATTTACAGAGTAAACACATCAGCCTTCACACGGCACTGTCAATAAATTCATTATTATGCTGGAGCTACCTGCTTCTAGCGTGTGCAGCTAGACAGATAGTTAACAGCATGGAGAAACGGAAACTAAGTTTTGTTGATGATTGATGTTCCTTCTTTTGCATAATTTTTCTTCCTAACTTTATTCGTCTTTCTTTATTTAGATTTGTAGAACTGAAAATATCAACATTACAAAAATATAATGTCCATTGTGTATTTCACCTCAATGATGTCCATTGTGTATGTTGCTTGAATAAAATAGAAGGTTTAGTGTTAATACACACAGCAAACATTGCACACGTGTGGTTTAAAACAATTAAACCTAACATGTAGCTTTATCGCCCTCTGCTGGTCAAACTAAGCACTACATGTATTTAACCAGTTTGGATTGCCACAGCCAAAAAAAAACAACATGAGCACAAATACAAAATACATCACAAAGTCAGCAATTTCAACACAGTCATGCTTTGTTGTCCAGTCGGTGCTAATAATTAAATTTTCACAATTTATTTAGGTTTCAAAATTATCGGTATCTGTTTCGAAAAAGTAAAATGTATTACTTTTTAAAACGCCACTGTACACGGACGTAGGGAGAAGTACAGAGCGCCAAAAAACCTTAAAGGCACTGCCCAGTCACATAGTATCTACAGCCTTTCACACTCGCAAGTGAATGCAAAGCATACTTGGTCAACAGCCATACAGGTCACACTGAGGGCGGCCGTATAAACAACTTTAACACTGTTACAAATATGCGCCACACTGTGAACCCACACCAAACAAGAATGACAAACACATTTTGGGAGAACATCCACACCGTAACACAACATAAACACAACAGAACAAATACCCAGAATCCCTTGCAGCATTAACTCTTCCGGGAGGCTACAATATACACCCCCGCTACCCCTACCCCCCAACTCAACCCAACCCTGCCCACCTCAACCTCCTCATGCTCATTCAGGGAGAGCATGTCCCAATTCCAAGCTGCTGTTTTGAGGCATGTTCAAAAAAAAATTATGCACTTTGTGACTTCAATAATAAATATGGCAGTGCCATGTTGGCATTTTTTTCCATAACTTGAATTGATTTATTTTGAAAGACCTTGTTCCATTGTTTTATTTTATTTATTTATGTATTTATTTTGTTGCATTGTTTAATGCATCTAGCGGGGCATCACAACAAAACTAGGCATACTACTACTAATAATAATAATAATAATAATAATAAACATTTATCTCTATGGTTAGGTCTACGGTTGTTGAAAATATTTGATTCATTTTTATTTTTTATTTTTTGAAAGACACTCATTCGGGACTTAAGGGTTGATAGTATACAGTATATATGGTATAATATTTACAATGCCTCAAGAGATAGAATACATTAAGATCAGTAACAATATCAACTTACTTTTAGGAAGGAGTGCACACTTCCTAAATAGTTGTTTGGAATCCTGCATGTTGGTTAAAAAACAGGAATTGTAGTAGCTGTATTCTGAGTGGTTATGATGTGTTTGTTCTAGGCTAGAGTTGCTGTGGCACGATGAATTAAAAAGACGAGGTCGCGAGGGGGCATCCCTGACAAGAGTCTTTTGGAGGTTCTGCCAGACCCGAACGCTGGTGGCCATCTTCGCCCTCCTCTTCACAATGGTGGCAGGTTTCGTCGGGCCTGTGAGTACTACCCAAATCCCCCTATCCCTTGATGCTCCGCTGAGTAGCCCTGCTTGCTTTTCGGCTGCCCACAGGTCTTCAAAACCCCAACGTTACATAGCACATACCTAAACAAGGTTCAGTACAAATACTGAAGTCTAGTTTTATGTCAGCATACAACAGTCCTCTACTGAAAGGTGTTTATTGCCATGCCATGTCATGTGTTCACTTGTGCTCTGCTAATAGCATTACCAGGGTCTAGTTCTGAAACAATCAGTACATGTCCATGCACTAAATTAATCCGATTTGTCAAATAGTTTGGCTCTAAACAAGCTTCCGACAATCCATGGAAACCCCTTAACCTATGGTGTTCGGTTTTTGAGAAACCGGACTAACACACCTGGATTATGCGATTGAAAACCAGATCTCTATAGGGGGTGTGGGCAGCCGGAGAGGACCCTTCGTTTGCGCCAGTCTCAACACGTAACATGCAAACCGGAAGCGGAAACCATTTAATCAAAACAGAATATGGGGAATAATTTATTAAAAGAACAGACCATTTTGAAGTGCTTCGATGGGAGAAAAAAAACAAAGATTTATTTAAAAAGGTAACTAAGGCAGTGGAGAATGCGGCTTTATTTAGACTCCCGCTGTTGCGGCGGGGTTGCAGCTTGCTGCAAGGTTCGTTCCCATGGGATGCAAACGGAACACTCCGGACAGGACTTGCAGGTAGGAACATGATTTAATCCTCAGAACAAAATCAAAGCACCACCAAGAACAGAAAACAAGTCGAAAGAAAACACGTGCCAATCGCACTCAAAGCTAAACACTTAGCATTGGCTCAGTGGCCTAGTGGTTAGAGTCGGTAGGTCGTGAGTTCAAATCCCGGCCGAGCCATACCAAAGACTATAAAAATGGGACCCATTACCTCCCTGTTTGGCACTCAGCATTAAGGTTTGGAATCGGGGGTTAAATCACCATAAATGATTCCCGGGCGCGGACCGCTGCTGCCCATTGCTGCCCTCACCGCCCAGGGGGTGATTTAAAGGTGATGGGTCAAATGCAGAGAATAATTTCGCCACATCTAGTATGTGTGTTACAATCATTGGTACTTTAACTTTAACTTTAGGAGACAAGCAAAACTTACGTAACAGGAGCGTGAAGCAAACAAAGAAGCCAGGCCGACTGACTGGCAAGGGCAGGCTTAAATAATGCCTCTGATTAGTGGCCTTGGCGACCAAAACAAACTCAAGTGTAGGCAAAACAAGAACTGAGGGAGTCCAAAACTAACAGAAAATAACAAAACATGATCCGGGCCAAAGATCATGACACCCGAACAATAAAGTGTAGGATGGAAGAGAAACCGGTATATTAAAGGCAAAAAATTAAAGCATCGACAAACCTCTTCATGCTGCATTTGGTTACTCCAAACTGATAAACAACATCTCTGTATTCCGCACAATATCAACCCACCAACCTTAGTTGGTGGGTTGATATTGTTTCTTACAGGAATGAGATAAAGAATCCATCCATCCATCCATCCATCCATCTTCTTCTGCTTGTCTGAGGTCGGATTGCGGGGGCAGCAGCCTAAGCAGGAAAGCCCAGACATCCCTCTCCCCAGCCACTTCGTTTCGCTTTTCCCGGGGGATCCCGAGGCGTTCCCAGGCCAGCCGGGAGACATAGTCTTCCCAACGTGTCCTGGGTCTTCCCCGTGGCCTCCTACCGGTTGGACGTGCCCTAAACACCTCCCTAGGGAGGCGTTCGGGTGGCATCCTGACCAGATGCCAGAGCCACCTCATCTGCCTGCTCTCGATGTGGAGTAGCAGCGGCTTTACTTTGAGTTCCTCCCGGATGGCAGAGCTTCTCGCCCTATCTCTAAGGGAGAGCCCAGCCTTCCGGCGGAGGAAACTCATTTTGGCCGCGTGTACCCGTGATCTTATCCTTTGGGTCATGACCCAAAACTCACGACCATAGGTGAGGATGGGAACGTAGATCGACCGGTAAATTGAGAGCTTTGCCTTCCGGCTCAGTTCCTTTTTCACACAACGGATCGGTCCAACGTCCGCATTACTGAAGACGCCGCACCGATCCGCCTGTCGATCTCAGGATCCACTCTTACCTTACTCGTGAACAAGACTCCTAGGTACTTGAACTCCTCCACTTGGGGCAGCAGGGTCTCCTCCCAACCCGGAGATGGCACTCCATCCTTTTCCAGACGAGAACCATGGACTTGGACTTGGAGGTGCTGATTCTCATTCTGGTCGCTTCACACTCTGCTGCGAACCGATCCAGTGAGAGCTGACGTTCCCGGCCAGATGAAGTCATCAGGACCCGATCATCTGCAAAAAGCAGAGACCTAATCCCGCGGTCACCAAACCGGAACCCCTCAACGCCTTGACTGCGCCTCGAAATTCTGTCCATAAAAGTTATGAACAGAGTCAGTGACAAAGGACAGCCTTGGCGGAGTCCAACCCTCACTGGAAACGTGTCCGACTTACTGCCGGCAATATTATTTGATATTTTTGCGGTAATGTGTTAATAATTTCACACATACGCCGCTCCAGAGTATAAGTCGCACCCCCGGCCAAACTATGAATAAAACTGCGATTTATAATATGAAAAATACGGTAATTTGGTGCATGGAAACGTTGTGACTTGACTCATTTCTCTGACGCTCCCTGTTGATTTCACCAGCGCACAAACTGACACAATCGTGTTGTGTCGGTTCTCTGGAAAATCACAGTATTAGTCAAAAGTTAGGATTCAAGTGACCGGTACTGTGTGCCTCCAATGTCAAACTACTTTAGTTTTCTTCTTCGTCGTCATGAGTTTTACTATATATTCCTGCCTTCCGGTTCCTAGGCACTCTTGGTACGGGCCCTTCTGGAATATTCCCAGAGCTCTGAGCGCCGTGTGCAATACGGCCTCTGCTTGGTCGCTGGCATCTTCGCCATGGAGCTAACGCGCTCCTGGTGTCTGGCGCTCATGTGGGCCGTCAACTATCGCACGGCAGCTCGCCTCCGTGGGGCGACTCTCACGTTTGCCTTCAACAAGATCCTGCGCTTGCGCAACACCAAAGACATCAGTCCGGGCGAGGTAGGCGGAGTCATGCTCACGGCCAATGACTGTTATGGACTGCGATGGACTCATCCGTTGCTTCTATCTCTTCCCCAGCTGATCAACATCTGCTCCAGTGATGGCCAGCGTCTCTATGAGGCCGTCTCAGCGGGCTGCCTACTGGCCGGGGGCCCCCTGGTGGGCATCCTGGGACTTATCTACACCACGTACTTCCTGGGCTTCACCGCTCTGGTCGGATCGGCCATTTTCGTCATCTTCTATCCCACCATGGTACATTGTAGTTAAAATTCCATTTCTGTTTGGGTCGTATGATTTGAAGAAGTAATTTTCCGAAAAATTCATCCATGCCATCAATCTCTTTGTCCACTTTTGAGTTGCTGTCCAAATTGCACTCAACCTGAGCCACGGCTGCTACAGTGTTGATGTGAAAGCAATTTATCCGCTCAAAAGGAAGGGGCCTGCAGCAAAGCTAATGTAATTGCGTTTGCTTTCATTTCCTCTCTTATTTCTCTTGTCATCATGCCCCCCACCCCCACCATCTTCCTGTCTGGACAGATGCTAGCGTCAAGGCTGACGGCGTATTTCCGCAAGAAGTGTGTGGTGGTGACCGACCAGCGCGTGAGGCTGATGAACGAGATCCTTGGCTGCATAAAGTTCATCAAGATGTATTGTTGGGAGGATGCCTTTGCTGAGAATATCCACAGTGAGTTCATTTCCTTTCTGTGATCACGTTATTGCAGGCCAATTGCGACTCGCTGAGGTCTGCAACTTTTACCCACAAGGAGATTGCATTCAGTTTAGTAGTTTGACAATTTTGCTTGATTTGATGTTGTTTTGACGCCACGTAGTGGACATTGTGGGTAATCCAGGTCAATGACCTTTGATTATATTCTTGAGTGGGAGTATGCGGAGTGTTTACTTATATGCCCCAATGCAAACAACCTTCCTTAGTCATGGTGCAAAAAAAAAAAAGAACAAAAATCTAACCAACACAAAATGTCAACAGCCAACTTCCTCACTGAACTTTCTGCATATTATAAATAGCACCCAATCACCATAAACAATTCAAAATTACGCACATTTAAATCCATTATAAAGCAAGAAGAAATTATATTATTCATGTCTGGCGCATTTTAACTGCTTGATATTTCTGATTGATTACAAAACTTTAAGGAGGTTGTCACGGAAGCAAACAAAGTGGGAGTCGAACATTCTTATACTCTTAATATCCAATTATATGCATTATACATCCATTATTTTAATATAATATGTACATATTATACATATATACACATATATATATGTATGTATGTATTTATATGTATGTATGTGTGTGTATACATATATGTATATATAAATATATATGTGTGTGTGTGTGTGTGTTTATATGTGTATGTATATATGTGTGTGTATTTATGTATGTATATATATATGTGTGTGAATGTATATATGTATATATTTGTATGTATGTATAAGTGTTTGTGTGTGTGTATATATATATATATATATATATATAGTTGTATATATATAAATATATATGTGTGTGTGTGTATATATGAGTATATATATATATATATGTGCATATATATATATATATATATATATATGTGCATATATATGTATATATGTGCATATATATATATATATATATATATGTATATGTGTATGTATATATATATATGTATATATATATGTATGTGTGTATATATATATATATATATATATGTATGTATGTATATATATATATATATGTATATATATATGTATGTGTGTATATATATATATATATATATATATATATGTATATATATATGTATGTGTATATATATATATATATATATATATATATATATATATATATATATGTATATAAATAAGGGAAATACTTGAATTGTGTGTGTGCTGTGTGTATAGATATATGTATGTGTGTATGTTACTTTTCATTCAGTCTGTTTTTGACCATCGACTAAATTTTTTTAGCCCCTCTGTCAAAAAGTTTGGACATTCCTATTTTATCGGAATGCAAAGTCACGCTTTCACATGTTTCTGTGCAGACTTATTAGGCGCTACTCAAAAGGGCATCAACTCATTGGAAAAACTGTCACCAAAAGTCGGAACTAACGTGAATTTATCACTCGGAAAATAAGTCCTATCCCTTTTAAGTGGACCGGCAAGATAATTCTGGCCACAAATCTATTTTCATTAGCTCGTTAAGTTTTCCCCTGCGCCATGCGCTATCAGAAAGGCCAGTTTGAATCCCTTGGCTTTGAGGTTAATTTGCAAGGTGTGTTGGAGAGCCTTATGATACAGCCAATGACCGCTCTACTATACTCATGAATTAGTCACGGCCTTTTCTCACCAGGACCTTTCGCGTTAGGTTGTTGATAAGAATCTTTCTCCTCTTTTAAATCGGGTTCTTCAATTAGCCCTCTGGTGCTTGTTTTAGGGCCGTTATGTAATTACCTGTTAGGACAATGATTAATCGGCATTCAGCTTTAATGGCCAAGCGGGTCTATCGGGTTTACAGTGTCATTGTCTATCATTTCAAATGCAGAGAGGGTGTTCGCAGTGCATTTAAGGGTTGCAGTTGGTACGGAAACACAATCGCAGCCTCATGTGAGACAATTTGTGCTACCTAATCAATGCACACGAGCATTTTTTTGTTTTTTAAAAACACTGCATGGCAAAGCTTTTACTAGTTGAAATTCCTCACACACTCTACTACAAAGACTTATGGGTGTTTCGTGGAATCCCGATGGAATTAGGTACACACCTAAAGGGGACTGACAAGCACATGTTTATAAGATATCTGCAAGATTTGTTGAAAAACGTTGTCATGGTTGACTGTAAGTCATTGACCGTGTAACAAATTAGCACAGGATATGTCTATGTGTTATCTCTTCTACTCTTGAACAATGGCTGCACACAAAATAGTGAAAATTGGAGCACAATTTTCCCGCACTCTCGGCGCTGTTAATAAACCCCAAACTTTGACCACCATAATTTAGAATGACCTGATTTCGCCCTCAACTCACATTAAAATATTCACTGTAACTTTAGAGTGGAGATGTCCGATAATGGCTTTTTTGCCGATATTCCGATATTGTCCAACTCTTAATTACCGATACCGATATAACCAATACCGATGTATACAGTCGTGGAATTAACACATTATTATGGCTAATTTTGTTGTGATGCACCGCTGGATGTATTAAACAATGTAACAAGGTTTTCCAAAATAAATCAACTCAATTTATGGAAAAAAATGCCAACATGACACTGCCATATTTATTATTGAAGTCACAAAGTCAATTTTTTTTTTTAACATGCCTCAAAACAGCAGCTTGGAATTTTGGACATGCTCTCCCTGTGAGAGCATGAGGAGGTTGAGGTGGGGGGGTAGAGAGTAGCGGGGGTTGTATATTGTAACGTCCTGGAAGAGTTAGTGCTGCAAGGGGTTCTGGGTATTTGTTCTGTTGTGTCACGGTGCAGATGTTCTCCCGAAATGTGTTGGTCATTCGTGTTTGGTGTGGGTTCACAGTGTGGCGCATATTTGTAACAGTGTTAAAGTTGTTTATACGGCCACCCTCAGTGTGACCTGTAGGGCTGTTGACCAAGTATGTCTTGTATTCACTTGTGTGTGTGAAAAAGCCGTAGATATCATGTGACTGGGCCGGCACGCAAAGGCATTGCCCTTAAGGTTTATTGGTGCTCCATACTTCTCCCTATGTCCGTGTACGCAGCAACGTTTTAACAAGTCATAAATTATACTTTTTGATCCCGATAATTTTGAAACCGATACCGATCATTTCCGATATTAGATTTTAAAGCATTTATCGGCCGATAATATCGGCAGCAATTATCGGACATCTCTACTTTAGAGTGTTTTGCTGAATTACCAAATAATCTGGTAGACACCTTGTGGGGACTGGCAAGGACAAGTAAGTCAAATATGAGCAAGATTGGTTAAAAGCATGCAAAACGTTTTTCTGCTGCCAATTGCCCATTAGGCATTGATTATGTGTCTCATGATTAAAGTTCTAGGTTATCTGTATTACATGTACATGTCTTCCAAAGCATTTTTATACACAACCCATAAGGGGTGCCACAAATGTCATGACTGTATGTTGAATTAAATTGTAAAAATTGAAGAAAAAGCTCTAAAATCATGGAAGTAGACATCAACGTTCTGATAACTAAGATCCAAATACCTCACTAAAAACAGCGTGTACTTTCAGTGGGCGTGTGATCTATTAAAAAGTTAAAGTACCAATGATTGTCACACACACACACACTAGGTGTGGCAAAATTATTATCTGCATTTGACCCATCACCCTCGATCACCCCCTGGGAGGTGAGGGGAGCAGTGAGCAGCAGAGTTGGCCGCGCCCGGGAATCATTTTTGGTGATTTAACCCCCAATTCCAACCCTTGATGCTAAGCGCCAAGCAGGGAGGTAATGGCCCCCATTTTTATAGTCTTTGGTGTGACTCGGCCGGGGTTTGAACTCCTGTAACACTGCGTGTACAATTGAAAAGTGGTATTTAAATGAGGATTTTGCAAGTACTTTATGAGTCATCGTGACAGAGACCTTCATTCACTGCACATACATGTTATCTTGCTCCTACTTGTCTTGCTATGTTTTCAATCAAGCAGGAGACTTCTACCACTTTTTATGGGTATTTTACAAGCAGTCGTGCGACCACTTATTTTCCTTTTTTTTAATGGTGAAGTTGCGCTTCTGGGAAAGAGGCTGAATTTACTGTGCTCAAGATGAGCACCCTTTTTTTCATATAAGGAATGTGTTAAAAATACATATTTTAAGTAAAAAAACGGACGCCATTAAAAAGATGCTAAAGGACACCAAAACGCATCAATTAGGTTTGTTTTCATCAGCCCCTTAAAGGCCTACTGAAACCCACTACTACCGACCACGCAGTCTGATAGTTTATATATCAATGATGAAATATTAACATTGCAACACATGCCAATACGGCCTTTTTAGTTTACTAAATTGCAATTTTAAATTTCCTGCGAAGTATCGTGTTGAAAACGTCGCGGTATGATGACGCGTGCGTTTGACGTCTCGGGTTGTAGCATTATTTTCCAGCCCTATCCAAGCTATAAGTAGTCTGCTTTAATCGCATAATTACACAGTATTCCGGACATCGGTGTTGCTGAATCTTTTGCAATTTTTTGAATTAATAATGGAGAAGTCAAAGTAGAAAGATGGAGGTGGGAAGCTTTTAGCCTTTAGCCACACAAACACACTGTGTTTCCTTGTTTAAAATTCCCGAATGTGAAGCTTTACTATTGATCAGAGCGGTCAAGCGAACATGGATCCCGACCAAATGTCAACCGGCAGTTTTCGGTGAGAAAATTGTGGTAATAAGTCAGCTCTTATTGGAGACACCAGCGGAGCTTTGTCCTGCTGCAGCGCGTGACTTCCCTCAGAGACACTGGGTCAACACACCCGTGGCCCCACCCCTCCGACTTTCAGGTACTGTATAACCTCACTAAAACAATAGGCAGATAAGGGATTTTCCAGAATTATCCTAGTTAATGTGTCTAATAACTTCTGAATCGCTCCCACTGCAGTCGCCCTTTTTTCTTGTCCTTCACTCTAAATTTCCTCATCCACAAATCTTTCATCCTCGCTCAAATTAATAGGGAAATTGTCGCTTTCTCGGTCCGAATAGCTCTAGCTGCTGCTGGCTGTAATTGTAAACAATGTTCAGATGTGAGGAGCTCCACAACCCGTGACGTCATGTGCATATCATCTGCTACTTCCGGTACAGGCAAGGCTTTTTTATTAGCGACCAAAAGTTGCGAACTTTATCGTCGATGTTCTCTACAAAATCCTTTCAGCAAAAATATGGCAATATCGCGAAATGATCAAGTATGACACATAGAATGGACCTGCTATCCCCGTTTAAATAAGAAAATCTCATTTCAATAGGCCTTTATGTCACACAGGATGCAGCTATAAAATTATAAAAGGATGTTGCTGATTATATGTAATTTTTTTTAAATGTTATTTCTGACAGTCCAAATACGTTGACCCACCCACCTAGGACGGACGATTCTCTGTCCATCGATTGACTTTGCAGCGCCTGTTAGCTTGTACTTTTCAGGCATGCTGATTATAAACGCAAAATACTGCAAAATGCTGATGAGTGTTGACAAATCAAATTGCACATGCTGTATGATATGTTTGCATATCCACCTACCAGTATTGTGGGCGTTTTGATGATCCGCATATATTCAGCGTATTAATGAAGACGCAAAATGGATCGTAAGCCTTACCTCCCTTAACAGACAGTACCCACTTTGTTTAGTAGATCAGCTAAGCATGTGCTGTCTAGTAGAGCTGGGCGATATAGTCGATATATCGCGGGTTTGTCTCTGTGCGATATAGAAAATGATATTCGAGTATATGTTCTCACACAGATGCTTTTAGCTGCGGGCATTACACTGCATGCGTTTCCCACTCTTGTCTCTCCTTCTCACAGAAACGTAAACAAGCGCACCCTCTTACATACGTCACGCGTGCAACGTCACGCGCCCTCCCCGAGCAGAGATAGCTTCATGGTAACGTTAGCTGTGATGCTAATGGGGCGTTGCGAGTGGTAACACGAGAGAGGGAAGGTGCGACTCTGGTAACAAATGGAGAAAGAATTAGTTCCCAAGAAAAACAGCACGGGGTGCAACGTCTGGCGGTGGTTTGGCTTCAAGCGGGAAGATGTTGAACCATTATGCAGCAAAAGTGTTGCTACAAAAAGTAGCAGCACTGCTATTTAAATTCCTATTATGCAGCTCATTTTTATTTGACACTTATTGAAATATATTGTGTGACATCATGCACAAAAGTTCACTTTATTTGTTTTAAACTATTGTAGTGGTGTTCTGTATAAAAAGTGCACTTTAATTTTGTGTTGTTTTGATATGTCATCTTAGTGACATCATGCACAAAAGTGCACTCGTAGCTGGTTTGAAAATGTCTCTGACAATCTTGCACTTTCTGTTTTAAAATGACATGAATGTTTGTGCCACTGCTTAATAACTGTTTAATAAATACAGTTTTGGTCAATTGACTTAGTTGTGATTTCCCTCTCTGCATGAAAGTTTAAAATGAGCATATATTAATGCAGTATGAAGAAGAATGTTTTAATTTGGACACATAGAATCATCATACTGCTGTGCTTATATGCATTAAGTGTTAATTCAAGGCTAAGGCAAAATATTGCGATATATATCGTGTATCGTGACATGGCCCAAAAATATCGAGATATTAATAAAGGCCATATCGCCCAGCCCTACTGTCAAGTTTGCACGTGTTTTCGTACACACAGCCCTTAAATCAGACCCTTGGTGTTACTTTGAGTGCCCTTTTCAAACCATTGTGGACCACATTCCAAACCCTCCCTTTGTTTCTGTTTCGGTCCTCTTCATGATTGTCTGCCTGTCTCAATCCACAATGTTCTCCTCAACAGAGGTGAGGTCAAAGGAGAGGGCAATACTGGAAAGAGCCGGGATCATTCAGAGTCTGTCCGTGGGTGTTGCGCCTATCGTGGTGGTGATAGCCAGCGTGTGCACATTTACCTTGCACATGGCACTGGGCTACGACCTGACTGCAGCAGAGGTATTTGCACGTCAACATATACCCTTTTTAACTGCATGTGTGCAGCAATTCGTCATACAACTTACAGTGGGGCAAAAAAGTATTTAGTCAGCCACCGATTGTGCAAGTTCTCCCCCATTTTAAATGATGACAGAGGTCTGTAATTTTCATCATAGGTACACTTCAACTGTGAGAGACAGAAAGTGGGAAAAAAAATCCAGGAATTCACATTGTAGGAATTTTAAATAATTTATTTGTAAATTATGGTGGAAAATAAGTGTTTTGTCAC
>NC_084639.1:8557525-8605025 GCF_033978795.1 Nerophis ophidion | reverse complement strand
TCCCCATGGCCTCCTATCGGTCGGACGTGCCCGAAACACCTCCCTAGGGAGGCGTTCAGGTGGCATCCTGACCGGATGCCCGAACCAACTCATCTGGCTCCTTTCGATATGGAGGCGCAGCGGCTTTACTTTGAGCTCCTCCCGGATGGCAGAGCTTTTCACCCTATCTCTAAGGGAGCGCCTCGCCATCCGGCGGAGGAAACTCATTTCGGCCGCTTGTACCTGTGATCTCGTCCTTTCGGTCATAACCCAAAGCTCAAGACCATAGGTGAGGGTTTGTAGATCGACCTGTAAATTGAGAGCTTTGCCTTCCGGCTCAGCTCCTTCTTCACCACAACGGATCGATACAGCGTCAGCATTACTGAAGACGCCGCACCGATCCGCCTGTCGATCTCACGATCCACTCTTTCCTCACTCGTGAATACGAATCTGGGGTACTTGAACTCCTCCACTTGGGGCAGGGTCTCCTCCCCAACCCGGAGATGGCACTCCACTCTTTTCCAAGCGAGAACCATGGACTCGGACTTGGAGGTGCTGATTCTCATCCCGGTCACTTTACACTCGGCTGCGAACCGATCCAGTGAGAGTTGAAGATCCTGGCCAGATGAAGCCATCAGGACCACATCATCTGCAAAAAGCAGAGACCTAATCCTGCAGCCACCAAACCGGAACCCCTCAACGCCTTGACTGCGCCTAGAAATTCTGTCCACAAAAGTTATGAACAGAATCGGTGACAAAGGACAGCCTTGGCGGAGTCCAACCCTCACTGGAAACGTGTCCGGCTTACTGCCGGCAATGCGGACCAAGCTCTGGCACTGATCATACAGGGAGCGGACCGCCACAATCAGACAGTCCGATACCCCATACTCTCTGAGCATTCCCCACAGTACTTCCTGAGGGACACGGTCGAATGCCTTCTCCAAGTCCACAAAGCACATGTAGACTGGTTGGGCAAACTCCCATGCACCCTCAAGAACCCTGCCGAGAGTACAGAGCTGGTCCATAGTTCCACGACCAGGATGGAAACCACACTGTTCCTCCTGAATCCAAGGTTCGACTATCCGGCGTAGCCTCCTCTCCAGTACACCTGAATAGACCTTACCGGGAAGGCTGAGGAGGAGAACTGAATGGAGATTTATATAAATTCCATGTGTTGCTGCGCTCGATTAAGGACCTGCAATGTGTGCCACAGATGACCCTTTTAGAAGGCAACGTGGCAGTCAGCGGCGGCTTTGCTTATGTCTCCCAACAAGCCTGGATCCTCAATGACTCGTTGAAGGAGAACATCCTGTTCGGGCAGGAGTATGAGAAAGACAAGTAAGTCATGATAGCGTGTGAGCCAAAAGTGATCACAAATATAACCTGGCTGTTTCTCCTTTAGATATAATGATGTCCTGGAGGCCTGCTGTCTTCTCCCCGACCTTGCCGAGCTGCCCTATGGGGACATGACAGAGGTATCAGACAATTCTTTCTTCCTGGGCTGTCAACAGACGTTCCCTGAAATGGCAGGAGGAGCGGTGCCCATTTGAAAATGCCTTTGCAGATCGGGGAGAGAGGAGCAAATCTGAGCGGGGGACAGCGTCAGAGAATTAGCCTGGCTCGGGCTATTTACAGCGAGCGGCCCATTCTGCTCCTGGATGACCCCCTTAGCGCCGTGGACGCCTGCGTGGGCTCGCACATCTTCAATAAGGTCATACGGGGTTCCGCCAAAGGCAAGACGGTGATCTTTGTCACCCACCAGCTGCAGGTAAGCAGAAGCAACAAAATGCTTGACAATCAGTCTAAAGCAAATTAGATTGAAAGGCCTACTGAAATGAGATTTTCTTGTTTAAACGGGGATAGCAGGTCCATTCTATGTGTCATACTTGATCGTTTCGCGATATTGTCATATTTTTGCTGAAAAGGTTTAGTAGAGAACATCGACGATAAAGTTCGCAACTTTTGGTCACTAATAAAAAAAGACTTGCCTTTACCGGAAGTAGCAGACGATGTGCGCGTGACGTCACCGGTGTGAGGGCTCCTCACATCCTCACATTGTTTATAATGTGAGCCTCCAGCAGCAAGAGCTATTCGGACCGAGAAAGAGACAATTTCCCCATTAATTTGAGCGAGGATGAAAGATTTGTGGATGAGGAAATTTAGAGTGAAGGACTAAAAAAATAAATAAATAAATAAAATAAAAAAATAAAAAAAAGGCGATTGCATTGGGAGCGATTCAGATGTTTTTTAGACACATTTACTAGGATAATTCTGGGATAATTTCTATTGTTTTAGTGAGTTAAATAGTACCTAATAGTCGGAGGGGTGCGTCCACGGGTGTGTTGACGCCAGTCTCTGAGGGAAGTCACGAAGCTGCAGCAGGACAGAAGCTCCGCTGATCTCCGTTAAGAGGCGACTTTATACCACAATTTTCTCACCGAAAACCACCGGTTCACATGTGGTCGGGATCCATGTTCGCTTGACCGCTCTGTTCCATAGTAAAGCTTCACCTCCGGGAATTTTAAACAAGGAAACACCATGTGTTTGTGGGGCTAAAGGCTAAAAGCTTCCAGCCTCCATCTTTCTACTTTGACTTCTTCATTATTAATTGAAGAAGAAATTGCACAAGATTCAGCAACACAGATGTCCAAAATACTGTGTAATTGCGCGATGAAAAGAGATGACTTTTAGCCATAAGTGGTGCTGGGCCAATATGTCCTCTCCAACCAATAACGTCACAAACGCGCGTTTCAACAGGAAACTCCACGCGAAATTTAAAATTTTATTTTAGTAAATTAAACCGGCTGTATTGGCATGTGTTGCAATGTTAATATTTCATCATTGATATATAAACTATCAGACTGCGTGGTCGGTAGTAGTGGGTTTCAGTAGGCCTTGAAGCAATAGTCCCAAGCTTTTGAGCCCACCAATGTGTTGTTTCTATCAAAACCCTGATGGATTTTAAAATGGTCTAATGCTGTCGTCATGTATTGATGTATAGCAGTGGTTCTCAAATGGGGGCACGCGTACCATTGGGGGTACTTGAAGGTATGCCAAGGGGCACGTTAGATTTTTTTAAATTATTCTAAAAATAGCAACAATTCAAAAATCCTTCATAAATATATTTATTAAATAGTACTTCAACAAAATATAAATGTAAGTTCATAAACTGTGAAAAGAAATGCAACAATGCAATAATCAGTGTTGACAGCTAGATTTTTTGTGGACATGTTCAATAAATATTGATGTTAACGATTTTTTTGTTTGTGAAGCAATGTTTAGAATTAAGTTCATGAATCCAGATGGATCTCTATTACAATCCCCAAAGAGGGCACTTTAAGTTGATGATTACTTCTATGTGTAGAAATCTTTATTTATAAATGAATCACTTGTTTATTTTTCAACAAGTTTTTAGTTATTTGTATATCTTTTTTCCAAATAGTTCAAGAAAGACCACTACAAATGAGCAATATTTTGCACTGTTATACAATGTAATCCAATGTAACCTGCCATGCCTGTCAACCTGCCTACTAAACAAGTAAACTGCCATATGCCAAACAAACTGTCCTGTACATTGTGTCCTGACCGACGCCCCGGGGGCGAATGAGACTACATTTATAGAACCATACAGTCCTTTATGACTCTCCACAACATTGTGGTTGAGGTGGTTTCCTGCTGGCTCCACTGTGGACGACACTCTCTCTGCTGTGTTGGATCCACTTTGGACTGGACTCTCACGGTTTTGTTGGATCCAATATGGATTGAACTTTCACAGTATCATGTTAGACGCGCTCGACATCCATTGCTTTCGGTTCCCCTAGAGCAGGGGTCGGCAACCTTTACCACTCAAAGAGCCATTTCGACCCGTTTCACAAAATGAGGAAGACAATGGGAGCCGCAACTATTTTCGCCAATATCTGCTGGTGGTCACCCAGATGACAAGAATAAGGGCATGCTATGAAGCCATTGCCTTAAACACCTTCTACAACATGTACAAACTGCTCGCCAGTCCAGCAACATGTTGTGAGAGGCTTCCGGGGATGCACGCACACGACTGGAAGGCATACTGGGTGACACAGAGTACACTGACGGTTGTGATATAAACAACTTTAACACTCCTACTAATACGCGCGACATTGTGAACCCACACAAAAGAAGAATGACAAACACATTTCAGGAGAAAATCCTCACAGTAACACAACATAAACGCAACACAACAAATACCCAGAATCCTTTGCATTCATGACACCCCTGACTATGTTATTCACCCCGCGAGCACCAAACCCCGCCCACCTCAACCACGCAGGGAGGGGGGGGGGGTTTGATGCTCGCGGGGTGTATAACATAGTCAGGAAGTGTCATGATTGCAAAGGATTCTGGGTATTTGTTGTGTTGCATTTATGTTGTGTTACTGTGAGGATTTTCTCCCGAAATGTGTTTGTCATTCTTTTGTGTGGGAGTGTTAAAGTTGTTTATATCACAACCGTCAGTGTACTCTGCGTCACCCAGTATGCCTTGCAATCTCATACATGTGCCGATAGAAGCAGCGAAATGCATGTGTCCAGTCGGCACGCAAATAGCATTCCGTGAATGACGGGCGTGATGACGTTCAAGAGGACGCAAATAGCATTCCGTGAATGGCGGGCGCGATGACGTTCAAGAGGACGTTAAGAGAAATATCATCACGACACGCCCTTAATATTGTAATCCGAGTGAAAATTGGAGAACGTTGACTCCGGGTGATGTCTGGGAGGATCTCCACGCAAGAATCTGGGGGGTCGGCGATTGTGCAGCTGAGCCGCATCAGAGTTGCCAAAGAGCCGCATGCGGTTCTGGAGCCGCGGGTTGCCGACCCCTGCCCGAGAAAGGGGGGGGTTGCCCACAAATGCGGTCCTCCAAGGTTTCTCATAGTCATCATTGTCACCGATGTCCCACTGGGTGTGAGTTTTCCTTGCCCTTATGTGGGCTCTACCGAGGATGTTGTTGTGGTTTGTGCAGCCCTTTGAGACACTAATGATTTAGGGCTATATACATAATCATTGATTGATTGATTGATATACAATATATAACAAATCCCAATTACCATGTACTATACTGCAATATGATGTTTTTAGTGGGGGGGGGGGTTGCCCACACATGTGGTCCTCTCCAAAGTTTCTCAGAGTCATCATTGTCACTGGGGTGAGTTTTCCTTGCCCTTATATGGGCTCTACCGAGGACGTCGTTGTGGTTTGTGTTGTGGTTTGTGCAGCCCTTTGAGACACTAGTGATTTAGGGCTATATAAGTAAACATTGATTGATTGATTGATTGATTTAGGGCTATATAAATAAACATTGATTGATTGATTGATTGATGACATAGTGCTGTATTTTACTTCTTGATCTCTTTTTTTTTTCAACATAAAATCCTTTGCTCTGATTAGGGCAGTGGTTCTCAAACTTTTTTTGTCATCCCCCACTTTGGACAAGGGGGAGTTTTTCAAGCCCCGCCTGCCCCCATCGCCCAACAGAACGCTAATGCCAAGCTTAACATTTTCAAATTTATTGAACATCAGGAAACATTCAAGTTGTATACATTAAACCTCAATAACATGAAATAACATCAACTTCAATAATAAATCAAATAACTGTGCAGCTGTGGTATAACTTGCATCAAGTTCAATAATGAATAAAATAACTACTCTGCCAGTTTTCTTTGAAAGAAATCAAGTGGCTTATTGACGTGATTGGGATTTGTGGTCTCAAAATGTTTTTTTAATTTGTTGGGTCTCATGCTGTCTGCTGCTAGCGGTTTTAGACACAGAACACACAGGGGTCTCTCCTCTGCCCCCACCACTGTTGCCGTGAATCTAAGAGCAAGATACCCTTCATCATATTTTCTTTTCGGTTGGCTTTTTGGTTGATCAAGCCCGTCATATTTTTTTGTTTCTCTGCAGGCGCTGGCTCTGGCTCGACGACCTTTGAGTTGCGAGTCAAAAATGTATCCATTTTGTGTAATTGTGGTCCACACATTAGCCTGCTACCCATCCGCGTGAAAGATTGTTCCGCTTAGCCCCGCCCCCATTAGTTACTGTTGCTATGTCTGTCAAACTTTCGCTCCTACCGAGAAATGTAAAGCCTAGAGGAAAAATAAGTAATTTACATTTATTTATATAGTGGATTTCACAGACAGAATCACAGTCATTTACAGTGTGTATAGAAAATGAAAGCATTGTAAAAAAAAAAAAATCTAAGAATATAATATAAAAATAAAAATAAATTCGAGTGAAATTTCCTCCCCTTCCTCGCGCCCCACCTGTCATTTCTCTATTCCCCACCAGTGGGGCCCGCCCCACACTTTGAGAAACGCTGGATTAGGCGGTATAGCTCGGTTGGTAGAGCGGCCGTGCCAGCAACTTGAGGGTTGCAGGTTCGATCCCCACTTCCGCCATCCTAGATACTGCTGTTGTGTCCTTGGGCAAGACACTTTACCCACCTGCTCCCAGTGCCACCCACACTGGTTTAAATGTAACTTAGCTATTGGGTTTCACTATGTAAAGCGCTTTGAGTCACTAGAGAAAAAGCGCTATATAAATATAATTCACTTCACTTGAATGAAAAAAATGTTCACAGGGGGTACATCACTGAAAAAAGGTGGAGAACCACTGCCTTACTGGATTAAATGACATCTGGCGCGCTGAGGGGTCACCTTAATTACCCCAATCTCTACAATGCTAAATCATTACGATATTGCTTTTCTGTGTCGTTTTCAGTATCTGCCAGACTGCGATGATATTATCCTGATGAAAGATGGCCAGATATCAGAGCACGGCACTCATGCTCAGCTAATGGCTAAAGAGCGTGACTACGCTTCTCTTTTCAGCAGCATGCAACAGGAGGTAAGGCCCTCGGCACTCTTTTCAATAAGGCACCTTCCCTCCCGCGACAAAATAGCATTACAAGCTCAATAATTCATAAGCCCCTGCCGAGGCATGGCCAGTTGTTGGGAAATGTTCACGCATACAAGGCTTTTCCCTTATTTACAGGTCTCATTGATTTACTGGTGGGCCGCTAAAGATCCTGTCCCTGATATCTCTGTTTTAACGAGCCGAAGGGCGTTTTTGTTATCGCGGCTGTCATGTACAGTTGTAACTTACTGGGAGAAGCCGCCTCTTTATTCCTCTCCTTGTTCCTCAGAATCTGTTGAAAGAGAATTTCAAAAACAAGCAGCACAAAGCGGCTGCAGAAAAGGTTTGCCGTGTCGAGGATGTGGTCAGTGTCCAACAGAAGATGCCGAGCAAAAAAGGAGGTGAGAACAAAAACGGCGATTTTTCTTTTAGAGCGAAGCCCGGTGCTCTTGTTCATACATTCATGAGTCATTGCTTTGATCTAGAACAACTGATGAAAGCCGAAGAGAAGGGGTCTGGCGCCGTCGCGTGGTCCGTGTACGCCGCCTACATCCGAGCGGCGGGAGGGCCAGTGGTTTTCCTCCTTAACGCCTTCTTCTTCCTCAGCACTACTGGCAGCGTGGCTTTCAGTAACTGGTGGCTTAGTCACTGGATTAATCAAGGAAGCGGGGTGAGCAAATGCACCTGGCTTGTTCTTAGCCATGTTTCAGTTCAGTTTGACTTTTATTGTGGAGGTCCAGAACCAAGATCAATTTACACTAGAGAGGCCGATATTAGCGGCCGATAAATGCTTTAAAATGTAATATCAGAAATTATTGGTATCGGGTTCAAAATAATCCGTAATAATCCAACTTTAACACTGTTAAAAATATGCGCCGTACTGTGAACCCACACCAAACAAGAATGACAAACACATTTCGGGAGAACATCGGCACCGTAACTACATAAACACAACAGAACAAATACCCAGAACCCCTTGCAGCACTAAATCTTCCGGGACGTGACTATATTCACAGGGAAATAATGTTGGTTGCAGGACAGGAGCAATGTCATCTCTTTGAGTTCTAGTCACTTCTTGAGCAGCAGCACTGTAGAGCACAGCAGAAGAAATACACATTTTTAAATAAATATTTTACTGAGAGTGATTGCTGTTAAACTGATACAAGAGAATTGTCCTATCTTCTTGTTCTCCTCAGCATTCAACCAGCAGCATTGTGGAGCTCAGCAGAAAATATATTTCAGATTTATTTTAATGTTTTGTAGCGTTACAATGCTGTTATGTGAGTTCGTGGAGAAATGTAATCTAGTTCTAGTTGGCGCTTGAGCAGCAGTATTCTGAAGCACAGCAGAAAAAAAGATTTTAAATTCAGTTTTTAGAAGGAGCTAATGCACTTATGCGAGTCTAGGAGAAATATAATTTTGTGTAGTTCTAGTCAGCACTCGAGCAGCAGAGTTCTGGAGCACAGCAGAGTAAACATTTTAAATTGAATTCAATGTTCTACACAAAGCCATAGCAGTTAAGTTAGTGCAGGACAAATGTAATGCCTTCTCGATCTAGTCAGCACTCGAGCATCAGCATTCTGTACAAAGCAGTTTGATAGTAGGGAACTTGCCAGTGTAGAAATCATTAAAGCATGTTTTTTTTTTCCAGAAGAGCTTTGTGACAGGTAATTGTATAATTTTTGCAAGTGAAAAACAACACACCGTCCACAAGTCCTTCAGCGTTTAATTTAGCAGGTAAAAAAAAAGAAGAAAAAAAACAACAAACAAAACAAAGCTGTTGCTCCAATGAGCCGAGGCAGCGGAATGAGCACTAATCTGTACCTGAGTGATTTAAAAAAAGTAACTGCGCTGCGGTAAGCTTAATTAAAAACAAGCGCAGGCGGCAAGGCAGCAGATGTGCTGCAAAGCAGGTGGTTGTTGTTGAGAAATGTGCTCGCAAAAGAAAACACCACATTGCTGACTGATTGTGATGAGCTTTTTTGTTTACCAAAAAACACCTTTCTGGATTAATTATATGGGAATCTAACATGGGACCAAAAAAAATAACACGTTTTTTTTCTGCTTTGTTAGTGATTCACTCAACCATATTAATTTGTTCCTCTTTCTACCCCTTCAACCCTTCCCAGAATGCTTCATTAATCTCAGTAAATGAGACGAAGGTGGAGGACAGCATGACGCTCAACCCTCACATTCAGTTCTATTCCATTGTTTACGTTGTCTCCATGGGCGCCGCTTTGCTTCTCAAGACCATAAGAGGCTTGGTTTTTGTAAAGGTAAGAGCGCCCTCTTCACTGCACTTTTTTCAACGCTTTTGACCTCCAACCCCAACAACTGACAAGCCATGTTCGGTTACATAACCAGGGGTTTAAACTGGCCCTGAACGCCTCATTAGGAACCAGTAGAGCAACAAAGAAAAATGATTATAATAAAAAAACCATCTATAATATGAAGTATAGGATTACAATTATGATGTACGGTCCCGTGCTTACTTTTCTGCTGTTTTATTACCATTTTCACCAAAAGCATGTTTAAATGTCCTATATTATACTATTTCAAATTATCCCCCCCAAAAATATTTGTGGTTTTACATTTGGGTATTGTGTCAAAAATAGATTTTTCGAATAAGTCGCCATCAAAAATAAAAAATGTGTAATATATATTTTTTTTTATTAATATATTTTTAATATTGAGTAATTATTAAAATATGATATATATATTTTTTATTTATTTAGTCATATATAATAAGCGGTAGAAAATGGATGGATGGATGGATATATATTTAATTACAGTGGGGCAAAAAAGTATTTCGTCAGCCAGCGATTGTGCAAGTTCTCCCACTTAAAATGATGACAGAGGTCTGTAATTTTCATCATAGGTACACTTCAACTGTGAGAGACAGAATGTGAAAAAAAAAATCCAGGAATTCACATTGTAGGAATTTTAAAGAATGTATTTGTAAATTATGGTGGAAAATAAGTATTTGGTCAACCATTCAAAGCTCTCACTGATGGAAGGAGGTTTTGGCTCAAAATCTCACGATACATGGCCCCATTCATTCTTTCCTTAACACGGATCAATCGTCCTGTCCCCTTAGCAGAAAAACAGCCCCAAAGCATGATGTTTCCACCACCATGCTTCACAGTAGGTATGGTGTTCTTGGGATGCAACTCAGTATTCTTCTTCCTCCAAACACGATGTGTTGAGTTTATACCAAAAGGTTCTATTTTGGTTTCATCTGACCACATGACATTCTCCCAATCCTCTGCTGTATCATCCATGTATCCATTTTGGTATAAACTCAACTCAACTCAACTGAATATGGGTTGAAAAGGATTTGCACATCATTATATTCCATTTATATTTACATCTAACACAATTTCCCAACTCATATGGAAACAGGGTTTGTAAAATCAATAGTAATATGACTATCCATCCATCCATTTCCTACCGCTTGACCCTTAAAATATTTGTAATATCTGTAGTGGAAATGTTGGCCCCCGAGGTCAAAAAGCGAATGAACCCCTGCTGTGGAAGATCGTTTTTTTATGAATGGTCTTTGAAATGTAGATTCATTTATATGCTTGTACAGTTTAATTGTGCACCTGTCTTATTTTTAATGATGTCATTTGTCCTGGCTTGCACCGCCAAGCTAATATTGCTACAATGCCTGTGGGCCAAATCAATTTATATGTCAACTGCCATTTCTCGCAGCATCAGACTGTCTGACGGGTGGTGCACGACTGCACATGTGCGGGTTTCATTTTGAGCCATGTCTTTTTTTTTTTACCAGCTAACCCTTTCTGACACTCTCTTATTGCATGGGATTATGTCCCTCTGTTAATGTATGCCACTTGAAACAGTTAAAAAAGACATGATATTTCTCTTTTTTTTCTCTCCCTACCTGAGCTGTGATGACATCTGTGGCAATGTTGAAAATTCTATTGATAGAATTAATTTGCTCTCAGCGGCCATGTGAAATACCTGCTGAAATAGCTCAATGGCTCCTGAGCATAAGGTCACAACCTTTATGCCAGCATCAAAGACACTCATTATACAAACCCAGTTTCCATATGAGTTGGGAAATTGTGTTAGATGTAAATATAAACGGAGTACAATGATTTGCAAATCCTTTTCTACCCATAGTCAACTAAATGCACTACAAAGACAAGAAATTTGATGTTCAAACTCATAAACCTTTTTTTTTTTTTTTTTTTTGCAAATAATTAACTTACAATTTCATGGCTGCAACACGTGCCAAAGTAGTTGGGAAAGGGGTTGCCACTGTCGTATTTTACGCTTCATAATGCGCCACACATTTTCGATGGGAGACAGGTCTGGACTGCAGTCGGGCCAGGAAAGTACCCGCAATCTTTTTTTACGAAGCCACGCTGTTGTAACACGTGCGGAATGTGGCTTGGCATCTTGCTGAAATAAGCAGGGGCGTCCATAAATAGCATATGTTGTTCCAAAACCTGTGTGTACCTTTCAGCATTAATGGTGCCTTCACAGATGTGCAGGTTACCCATGCCTTGGGCACTAATGCACCCCCATACAATCACAGATGCTGGCTTTTGAACTTTGCGTCAATAACAGTCTGGATGGTTCGCTTCACCTTTGGTCTGGATGACACGATGTTGAATATTTCCAAAAACAATTTGAAATGTGGACTCGTCAGACCACAGAACACTTTTCCAATTTGTATCAGTCCATATTCGATGCTCTCGGGCCCAGAGAAGCCGGCGGCGTTTCTGGATGTTGTTGATAAACGGCTTTCGCTTTGGATAGTACAGCTTTAACTTGCACTTACAGATGTAGCGACGAACTGTATTTAGTGACAGTGGTTTTCTGAAGTGTTCCTGAGCCCATGTGGTGATATCCTTTATAGATTGATGTCAGTTTTTGATACAGTGCCGTCTGAGCGATCGAAAGTCACGGTCATTCAATGTTGATTTCCGGCCATGCCGCTTACGTGGAGTGATTTCTCCAGATTCTCTGAAACTTTTGATGATATTATGGACCATAGACGTTGAAATCCCTAAATTTCTTGCAATTGCACTTTGAGAAACGTCGTTCTTAAACTGTTTGACTATTTGCTCACGCAGTTGTGGACAAAGGGGTGTACCTCGCGCCATCCCTTCTTGTGAAAGAATGAGCATTTTTGGGGAAGCTGTTTTTATACCCAATCATGGCACCCACAAGTTCCCAATCAGCCTGCACACCTGTGGGATGTTCCAAATAAGTGTTTGATGAGCATTCCTCAACTTTATCAGTATTTATTGCCACCTTTTCCAACTTCTTTGTCACGTGTTGCTGGCATCAAATTCTAAAGTTAATGATTATTTGCTAAAAAAAAAAAAAGGTTTTATCGGTTTGAACATCAAATATGTTGTCTTTGTAGCATATTCAACTGAATATGGGTTGAAAATGATTTGCAAATCATTGTATTCCGTTTATATTGACATCTAACACAATTTCCTAACTCATATGGAAACGGGGTTTGTAAATGATGATTTGACAGAAGTGAATATAAACAGCTATTCTTCCTATAGCCATGCTGTGCGTGTGGATTGTGACAAACTGTGCCTTAACGAGTCCATATGCTTTTTGAAGCCGTGGGTTTTTCCACTTACCGACTCTCGCAATGTTGTTTGTTTGCGTTGACAGTGCACGGTGAAGGCGGCCTCCGCGCTGCACGACAAGCTGTTCCGTCGACTCCTCCGCAGCCCGATGCGCTTCTTTGACACGACGCCTCTCGGACGCATCCTGACCCGCTTCTCCAGGGACATGGATGAAGGTGAGACCTGATATGTGTTGACTCTAAACACCAATACAGCCATGTTGCTTTTGAGCTCAGTGCTCATTCCATTGACTAACATAATATATTGGGAATGCTTTAATTGCTACTCATTTACCTGAACCGCAGAAAGGATGAGGCGTTAATTGTAAGCAGGCAATAATTGGAGACAGACTGTGTTTCCAAGATATGAAAACTCATTATGTACTATAAAACAACTTCATTCGGTAACCTTTAAAATGATTTGGAATGCATAATAAAGTAGACTGGAAAACATAGCCCTCTTTGAGCACATGGTCGTTAATTGGCAAGTATATTTTGGAACCTCCATTTACAACAGGGGTGTCAAACTCAAATACAGAGTGGGCCAAAATTTTAAACTGAACAAAGCCGCGGGCCAAGGTTGAACAAATGAACATTTTAATAGGGACCCAAACAAGTTTTGCATTGAATATTGAACAAGCAAGGCTTATATAACTTTAGAGTGACATGCAAAATTGAGTTTCAAATAAAAACAATATTTAAAAAATATCAATGACATATCAAATACAATTTAAATAAAAATTGAATGCCTATTTTCTATTTGCAGCCTTCCGATGTAAATATCAAAATAAACTTTTTCCACAGGCCAATACATTTGAAAGTAAAATAACAATAAGGAATGAATCAAACATTCAAGCCTTGACGTAGCAAGAGAAAGTGAATGAATAAAACGTTAATTATTGCTCAGTTTGTTACTCTGATTTGCTTAAACAACGCTTATATAACTTAATAGTGCAAAATCAACTTTCAAAAAAACAAACGAAAAAAACATCACAGAAATAAAATTTAAATAAAAAATGTAATGCCTCTTTTCTATTTACAGCCTTCTAATGTAAATATCAACATTACTTTTTTCCACTAGCTAATAAATTTGAAAATAAAATAATGAGGTGGTCGGGGTTGGGGGGTGGCGGGGTTTGGTGGTAGCGGGGGTGGATATTGTAGCGTCCCGGAAGAGTTAGTGCTGCAAGGGATTCTGGGTATTTGTTCTGTTGTGTTCATGTCGTGTTTCGGTGCGGTTGTTCTCCCGAATTGTGTTTGTAATTCTTGTTTGGTGTGGCTTCACAGTGTGGCGCATATTTGTAACAGTGTTAAAGTTGTTTGTACGGCCACCTTCAGTGTGACCTGTATGGCTGTTGATCAAATATGCCTTGCATTCACTTGTGTGTGTGTGTGTGTGTGTGTGTGTACAAGCCGCGTATATTATGTGACTTGGCCGGCACGCTGTATGTATAGAGGAAAAGCGGACGTAACGACAGGTTGTGGAGAACGCTAAAGGCACGACCCCAATATTGTTGTCCGGGGAGAAATTCGGGAGAATGGTTGCCCCGGGAGATTTTCGGGAGGAGCACTGAACTTCGGGAGTCTCCCGGGAAAGTCAGGAGGGTTGGCAAGTATGAGTATAAGCGGTGAATGTGGTGTTACAGCGGCACTGCCGCTGTATAATCCTGGTGGGCCAGTTCTAATGTTAATTTGATATTGCCTCAAGGGCCAAATGAATTTACACAGCGGGTGGCCCGCGGCCCAGAGTTTGACACTCATGATTTACAAGCATAATTAGTTCATAAATCGAATAATAATTGAATAATGGGTTCCAGCCTTGACAAAAGTCCATATTTTAGTGAATGTTTGCACACTTTGAACTAGGGCTGGGCGATATATTGATATACCGTATTTCCTTGAATTGCTGCTGGGGCGCTAATTAATTTAAAACCTCTTCTCACTCCTGCACTTACCAAAGGCATGCGGTAAAAATAAGCATGCGCTAAGTATTTTAAAACCTCTTCTCACTCCGGTACTTACCAAAGGTATTCAGTAAAAAATTGAGTGTGATGTAAGCTTGGACCTTAAATCCTACTGAATAGCTCTTAATCTTCTTCCCTTTATGCGATTTCAAATTACCGGTATTGAAATCAGCCTCCTCCATTTTGAAAATGATGACAGGGGAAGTGTCACTGGTGACGTCACGAGTTTGACCAGGCGGTAATACTAAGAGTGCGCTAATTATTTTGGGAAGCGAGTTTGACCCGGCAGTAATTCAAGGCAGGCGCATACTATATCTCCCGTCCAAAGGCAAAACCTAGTAACTCACTTCTCGCCAATTTTGAGAAAACAAAGGAAAACCAATCTATCTTGATGCTGTCTTACAAAGATCTACAAAGTCATCAAACGTATAGATGTTTTCTTGAGCTTTCATTTTGTTGCCGATCGAGCCATGGATTGAATCTGCTCTCATGAACGTGTGCCCTTTCTCCAGATATTTTATCACAATCTCGGGTGGGCCCCATTCTGCATTTGCACATTGGGCAAGAGCATTGTACAGCGTCCAGTTTTTATTTTGACTTCCACAGTTATCTTCCCAAAAGAGTATGCAAGGGGAAGAATCCAGAACAATACATTTAATGAAGGTCCTTGCAACGTCCTGGGCCAATCTTCCAAATATCCCCTCGTGCCATAATATCACATAATCAGCTTGACCGTCGGCCCCCATTCGTGCAAATGTCTCATTAAAGACAATAAGGCGACTGACAAAGAAGCTCCGATTGGTCCCTTGAGATACTAGGTTTTTCTGTTGTATATACGCGGTTATGTGGTAGTTGCTAGATTAACAGCTTACTTACGGAACAAATTACAATATCGCATACACTAATGTAAAACACATCACCTCGGAACTCCAAAATTATTATCAGCTCAGTTTTGACCAAAATTGAGTTACTGGGTTTTGCCTTTGGACGGGAGATATGCCCTGTGGCAATTCAAGGAAATACGGTACTCGATATATCTCGGGTATTCGAGTATACGTTCTCACGCAGTTGCTTTTAGCTGCGGGCATTACACTACATGCAACGTTCCCTCTAAGGTGCGCGCCTGTGCAATTGCGGCAAATCTATGTGGCGCACAAAATCCAATAAAAACAATAAATAAAGCAATTTTCAAAGTAACCGCCGACAAGAGGCCACAGAGACAACAGTTTTTGTTATCACTGATCAACTATTGTAACGTCTGTCGAGACGCTTTGAGGAAGACATGAATTCCATCGATCACTTCATTGGGCCAAACTCTATAAACACATGACCAAAAACATTGCTAAACAATTTCTATCTAGCAAAGCTGGTCATTTTCTGCCATACAAAGCAGGCAAAAACCAACTTTTCCATCTGTCTTATCAACAGCAGCCGCGATCACTCTTTCTCACTTGTGCCAACACATGCACGTATGGCACTGAGCCAGTGATGCGTTTACAGCCACACAAAAAGTCGGACCTTTCCAACACCGCGCATTATGTGTCATTCCAGGTCGTTACACTATGAGTTACCAACCAAATATGTGCTCATTTTACTGTCATTTATTAAGAATCTTAATTTATACATATTAATCTTGAAATGCTGTTATTATATTAAAGAAATACTAATAAAAATATATATATTTTACAAACGGAAAGTTACAGCAATGTTCACATGATCCAGTGCTTTCATGTCATTGTGCAACATGTGAATGTTTTAATGGGAACTAAGTGCGATATCTGAAAGGGGTACACGTTATTTCCAAAGCAGGACCCCCACCCAGACACACAATATAGTACACAGCTCATTGAAAAACAATATTTGTTGTTCTTGTCATTGTAAGTGGGCCAAAACACTTACTTTAGAAAATGATCACAAGGAAGTGACTGCTGTCATTTGATTAGAATAATAAGGAATTTAACTCGTTATTTAGTCAGGTTTGGGACAGGTGTGCTACAGGTGTGGCCTCAATGTGCACGTCTGATGTTGCTCACATGTGCTCCACTGAATGCTCAAGGAGTTTTTTGCGTTTGCTCACACACATGAAAAATTAGAGGGAACATTGACTACATGTGTTTCCCACTCTTTCTTGTCTCTCCTCACAGAGACTAAAAACAAGTGCACCTTCATACACAACGTTGTAGCAGAGAGGTAGCGACATGGTAACGTTAGCTGTGGTGCTAATGGTGAGGTGCGGGTGGTAATACGAGATAAAGAAGGTGCAAATCTGGTAACAAATGGAGGAAGAATTAATTCCCAAGAAAAACGGCACAAGGTCCATCGTCCGGCGGTGGTTTGGCTTCAACCGGGAATATAACATTAATGCGGCAAAAGCGTTGTTACAAAAAGTAGCAGCACTGCTAATGTAGCATCATTTGAAAAGTCACCAGCTAGTAGAGATGCGCGGATAGGCAATTATATCATCCGCAACCGCGTCACCAAAGTCCTCATCCACCCGCCGTCCACCCGAACCAACATTTTATCAGAAACGCATCCGCCCGCCACCCGCCCGCTGAAATAAACATCAGTGGTTGGCCACCTTTACCACTAACAGAGCTGTCTAAACCCGTTTCACAGAGTAACAATGACAATTGGAGCCGCTAACGTTCTGGCGATAATCCAATTGGCGTTCATCCTGATGACAAGAATAAGGGTGTGCTGTGAAGCCATTGCCTTTGACACCTTCAACAACATGTACACACCGATTGTTAGTCTGGCAACATGTTGTGTGAAGCTTCCGCAATCACACGTACAAGATTGAAAGGCATACTGGGTGATACAGACTACACTGATGGTCGTGACATAAACAACTTTAACCCTTACTAATATGTGCCACGCTGTGAAGCCACACCAAACAAGATTGACAAACACATTTCGGGAGAACATCCTCACAGTAACACAACATAAACGCAACACAACAAATACCCAGAATCCTTTGTATCCATGACACTTCCTGAATATATTTTACACCCCCGCCCCCCAACCTTACCGACGCACGGGGTGGGGGTGTGGGGGGTTTGCTGCTAGCGAGGTGTATAAAATAGTCAGGTAGTGTCATGGATACAAAGGATTCTGGGTATTTGTTGTGTTGCGTTTATGTTGTGTTACTGGGAGGATGTCCTCCCGAAATGTGTTTGTCAATCTTGTTTGGTGTGGCTTCCCAGCGTGGCGCATATTACTAAGAGTGTTAAAATTGTTTATATCACAACCATTAGTGTACTCTGTGTCACCCAGTATGCCTTGCAGTCGTGTGCGTGTTGCCGCGGAAGCCACACACAACATGTTGCTGGACTGACAAGCAGATCGTACATGCTGTAGAAGGTGACAAAGTCAATGACTTCATAGCACGCCCTAATGCTTATTATCTGGGTGACTGCCGTTAGTCATTCTAGAGAATATTAGCGTCTCCTATTGTCTTCTTTGCTTTGTGACACGGGTCTTAAATGGCTCTTTGAATGGCAAAGGATACCGATCCCAGAACCATGTATATCAAATATTTCTGGATGATTCAACCGCCACCCGCCCGAATGTAATTAAAATCTATTTTTTCGTCATGTCACCTGCCCGACCCGCAGTTTATCCGTGGACTCCGCGGATGAGACCGCAAACCGCGCATCTCTACCAGCTAGAGAATGAAGAGTGCTTAAAACTCTGCATGTCAATCACACGGACAAAATGCCCAAGGCACAATTTCCAGATAAACATCACATCAAAAAAAAAGTCAACAACAGAAGGGGAAAACGTCCGCAGGAACCTATTACGCAGCTCATTTTTATTTGACAGTTATTGAAATATTTTGTGTGACATCATGCACAAAAGTGCACTTTATTTGTTTTAAACTATTGTAGTGGCGTTCTGTAGAAAAAGTAACATTTTATTTAGTGTTGTTTTGATATGTCATCTTAGTGACATCATTCTCAAAAGTGCACTTATAGCTTGTTTTAAAATGTCTCTGACAATCTTGCACTTTCTGTTTTTAAAATGACATGAATGTTTGTGCCACTGCTTAATAACTGTTTAATAAATACAGTTTTGCTAAATCGACTTAGTTGTGATTTCCCTCTCTGCATGAACGTTTAAAATGAGCATATATTAATGCAGTATGAAGAAGAATGTTTTAATGTAGACACATAGAATCATCATACTGCTGTGATTATATGCATCAAGTGTTCATTCAAGGCTAAGGCAAAATATCGCGATATATGTGCTGAAAAATTAATTTATGATTGTTGTCTTTAGCTCTTTTAGGTTTTGCTCATTTTGATTTATTTTATTGGTTATTGGTTATTTATTAAGTTGGCACTTTTTGTAGCGCTCGTAGCAAACGTGTTTAAGAAATACAAATAACATCAAGATATTTCAATGGGAAATACTAACCGTTAAAAGTGTGTTAAACAAGCTTTTGACGAAGTGATCACCGCAAACTTGTGCTTTCTTCGACAGGAGTGTGTGCCACCTTTGTTGTGGCTTTTCGTAAAATCTTGCACTCTTTCGCCTTTCTTGATTACCTTTTAAAGAACTCTGAAGAAACTTTAGTCCTTTTTCGCGTTTTGAACTGTTCCAACAGCCTAAAACAGGGGTCGACAACTCAAAATGTTGAAAGAGCCATATTGGACCAAAAATACAAAAATAAATTCTGTCTGGAGCCGCAAAAAATTAAAAGCCATTTATAAGAGTTATAATTAAGTCAACACATGATTTAAGTGTATATATTAGCTATATTAGCCTAATATCAAAGGCTGACACATATCTTTGTTGACAGAAATGTTGTACTTTAATTTTTATTCTATGCATTTTTGCAACATTGGAAATCATTAGTGAAATGGAGGCTTCTCACAGGGTGAGATAACTCCTTGAAATGACTGGCTCAGAATGGCCAAACGTATAAATGTGTGTCCAAGTTTAAGGAAACGGCAGGTTGTAATCCTCTAATGGATTTACTACAATCTTTGCAAGCTGGGTAAATTTTGCTGTGGTCTGGAACAACATGGCACACAAACAACTATCAGAAATGCAGCCAATATTACATACAGACATTGTGTCGCGAGACATGCAAATATAAATTAAATACACAGAGGACCTAAGTAAAGGAAATTAAATTAGCTCAAATATACCTACAAACGAGGTATAATGATGCAATATGTACATACAGCTAGCCTATTTAGCATGTTAGCACAGATTAGCTTGCTTTCGTGCATTGACCAAATATGTCTGATTAGCACTCTAACAACAATAACATCAACAAAGCTCACCTTTGTGCATTCACGCACAGCATAAAATATTTGGTGGGCAAAACGAGACAAAGAAGGAGTGACATAAAACACGTCTTTCTGTGTTAGCATTGGAGAAAGTAGTACATGTAAACATAATATAAACAGTGGAATTTCTAACAAGTAAGAAGGTGTGTGTCATGTTTGTTCTCCGACAGAATCCATTGTAAAACAAAAAATATATATACATATAGTTTTTTCCCATTTTCGCACATCTTTGAAAAAGCTCCAGGGAGCCACTAGGGCGGCGATAAAAAGCCGCATGCGGCTCTAGAGCCACGGGTTGCTGACCCCCGGCCTAAAACAACGCGGGCGTATGGCATTTTTCTTCGAGAAAGGCAAAATGCCGCCCAGAACGCTTGCTGGCCCCCAAACCTCGAGTCTCACATACAGTGGGGCAAAAAAGTATTTAGTCAGCCACCGATTGTGCAAGTTCTCCCACTGTCTGTAATTTATATCCAGGAATTCACATTGTAGGAATTTTAAAGAATTTATTTGTAAATTATGGTGGAAAATAAGTATTTGGTCAACCATTCAAAGCTCTCACTGATAGGAGGAGGTTTTCGCTCCAAATCTCATGATACATGGCCCCATTCATTCTTTCCTTAACACGGATCAATCGTCCTGTCCCCTTAGCAGAAAAACAGCCCCAAAGCATGATGTTTCCACCCCCATGCTTCACAGTAGGTATGGTGTTCTTGGGATGCAACTCAGTATTCTTCTTCCTCCAAACACGACGAGTTGAGTTTATACCAAAATGGATACATGGATGATACAGCAGAGGATTGGGAGAATGTCAAGTGGTCAGATGAAACCAAAATAGAACTTTTTGGTATAAACTCAACTCGTCGTGTTTGGAGGAAGAAAAATACTGAATTGCATCCCAAGAACACCATACCTATCGTGAAGCATGGGGGTGGAAACATCATGCTTTGGGGCTGTTTTTCTGCTAAGGGGACAGGACGATTGATCCGTGTTAAGGAAAGAATGAATGGGGCCATGTATCGTGAAATTTTGAGCCAAAACCTCCTTCCATCAGTGAGAGCTTTGAATGGTTGACCAAATACTTATTTTCCACCATAATTTACAAATAAATTATTTAAAATTCCTACAATGTGAATTCCTGGATTTTTTTTTCACATTTTGTCTCTCACAGTTGAAGTGTACCTATGATGAAAATAACAGACCTCTGTCATCATTTTAAGTGGGAGAACTTGCACAATCGGTACAACCTTTTGTAGCATTTATGACAATAATATAGTTCATGAAATTCATATTAAGCCTTTGATGCCTTGTCTTCGCAGTGGATGTACGTTTCACCATGCAAGCCGAAACGCTGCTGCAGAACCTGACCCTGGTGTTATTTTGCCTGGCGATGGTTGGCATCGTCTTCCCCTGGTTCCTGATCTCCATCCTGCCCCTGGGCCTTTTCCTCTTTCTCTTCAACCGTGTTTCCAGGTAACACCCCTCCCCCCGCCTTTTTTTTTTCCTTGTGACATGAGCTGCTCCACTGTTTCAGTTAAGTTGTTAAGGGCTTGTAAACGGGCCCGCTGAGAGTGTTATCTCATGATTATGGATTAGATAATGCAGTTGGATGGCATGCGTAAGTTCTCTTCTAAGAAGCAGATGCACAATAAGTGCATTTGTTATCGTCTGTTATTTGCAAGCGGGCTATCAGTTGCTGATTTCCTTTTTTTTTTTTTTTCTCAATAGCTTTCATCGTGTTGTAAATGATTTAAGCCAAGCCGGCAGGCAGGGGTGTGTTTGTTTTCTTGCAATCCTGCACAAACTGTGCAGTAAAGGTTGAACAACGGCTCGCTGGTATCTTGGGGAAAGATAGGAGGATGTCAGAAACGTGACTGAAAGCACCAATAGTAGAAAGGCTGGTTGCTATTGCGGATATGTCGCCTTCACACATGAATTTAACATTTACCGTATTTTTCAGAATATAAGTCGCTCCGGAGCATACGTCACACCGGCCGAAATTGCACAATAAAGAAGGAAAAAAACATATAAGTCGCACTGGAGTATACGTCGCATTTTGGGGGGAAATTTATTTGATAAAATCCAACACCAAGAATAGACATTTCAAAGGCAATTTGAAATAAATAAAGAATAGTGTACAACAGGCTGAATAAATGTACGTTATATGACACATAAATAACCAACGAAGAATATGTTAACTTAACATATTATGGTAAGAGTCATTTAAAAAACTATAACATAAAGAACATGCTATACGTTTACCAAACAATCTGTCACTCCTAATCGATAAATCCGATGAAATTTTCTTCCTCGATGTCGCTTCTAAAAAACTCTGCCAACTCCAAAGGTATGCGCCGCTTCCTCTTGTCCTTTTCTGCAGCATATTTAACTACGTCCAGCTTGTAATCCGCAGTACATGATCTCCTTTTCCAGGCCATTTTTGTTCAGCCCTTCTCAGTTTTTATAAGTTACCGCCAACGCTGAAATGATCCATTTTAATAGCTACGGCTGTAACATATAGCAGTTAGCATCCCATGACCCACAATGCAATTCTGCCATGACCCTTCCCTGCCGAATTCTTATTGGTTGACGTGTGTGACGATTGCTGACATTTTCTCCGTCTCTTCCGCGAACGAGATGAATAATATAATTTAATATTTTACGGTAATGTATTTATTTTAGTTTGCCTTTTCTTTGGCCCACTCCTATAATGGTGTTTGTTTTCTCTGCATATAGTAAGAAAAATAACGCATCTTGACAAAAAAAACAAAACAATGACTTGTCTGTTGTTTGAGAACAGTTGCTAATTTCTATTGATCAACTCTGGCAGCATGAAGTGCCCGGAACTTTAAACAGTGCAAGCCACCTTTCATCGTGTTATGATGAGAACATCAGATCCATGGATCAAATAGTCAAAATATACACAAACATAATTTCCGCATTGCTGCTGCAACACAGCACGCATTAGAGTGGTGGTGTGTGGCGGCAAACAGCAAAGGTTTTTTGTTGTTTTTTAATCAATGCACACATGTGGAAAGTGCAATTTAAATTTTGATGATGTGCATTAAATATAAAAAAATTAATTATGGCGGAATGTTTTTTGTTTTTTTAACTATTTTCTCCAAAAGACACATTGAGTCTGTGTTTGAAGTGTGTTCTATCCGATTAATTGGACAAACTGATCAACAGATTACTTAATTATTAAAATAATCGATGGCTGCAGCTCTCACCTGAATATAAGAAGATCCTGAATATATGACAATCCCTCTTTTTCATTTTTTTAAGCATCAGTGAAATAACTTGAAATTAATCAATCAATCAAAGTTTATTTATATAGCCCTAAATCACGAGTGTCTCAAAGGGCTGCAAAAAACACAACGACACCCTCAGCTAAGATCTCACATCAGGGCAAGAATAAACTCACAACCCAATGGGATGACAATGGGAAACCTTGGGCGACCTGTGCAATGGACATCGAGTGGATCTGGCATAATATTGTGAGAGTCCAGTCCATAGTGGATCTAATATAATAGTGAGAGTCCAGTCCATAGTGGATCTAACATAATACTGAGAGTCCAGTCCATAGTGGATCTAATATAATACTGAGAGTCCAGTCCATAGTGGATCTAATATAATAGTGAGAGTCCAGTCCATAGTGGATCTAACATAATACTAAGAGTCCAGTCCATAGTGGATCTAATATAATAGTGAGAGTCCAGTCCATAGAGGATCTAATATAATAGTGAGAGTCCAGTCCATAGTGGATCTAACATAATACTAAGAGTCCAGTCCATAGTGGATCTAATATAATAGTGAGAGTCCAGTCCATAGTGGATCTAATATAATAGTGAGAGTCAAGTCCATAGTGGATCTAACATAATAGTGAGAGTCAAGTCCATAGTGGATCTAACATAATAGTGAGAGTCCAGTCCATAGTGGATCCAATATAATAGTGAGAGTCCAGTCCATAGTGGATCTAACATAATAGTGAGAGTCCAGTCCATAGTGGATCTAACATAATAGTAAGTGTCCAGTCCATAGTGGATCTAATATAATAGTGAGAGTCCAGTCCATAGTGGATCTAACATAATAGTGACAGTCCAGTCCATAGTGGATCTAATATAATAGTGAGAGTCCAGTCCATAGTGGATCTAATATAATAGTGAGAGTCCAGTCCATAGTGGATCTAACATAATACTAAGAGTCCAGTCCATAGTGGATCTAATATAATAGTGAGAGTCCAGTCCATAGTGGATCTAATATAATAGTGAGAGTCAAGTCCATAGTGGATCTAACATAATAGTGAGAGTCAAGTCCATAGTGGATCTAACATAATAGTGAGAGTCCAGTCCATAGTGGATCCAATATAATAGTGAGAGTCCAGTCCATAGTGGATCCAACATAATAGTGAGAGTCCAGTCCATAGTGGATCTAACATAATAGTGACAGTCCAGTCCATAGTGGATCTAACATAATAGTGAGAGTCCAGTCCATATTGGATCTAACATTAGAGTGAGAGTCCAGTCCATAGTGGATCCAACATAATAGTAAGTGTCCAGTCCATAGTGGATCTAATATAATAGTGAGGGTCCAGTCCATAGTGGATCTAACATAATATTGTGAGAGTCCAGTCCATAGTGGATCTAATATAATAGTGAGAGTCCAGTCCATAGTGGATCTAATATAATAGTGAGAGTCCAGTCCATAGTGGATCTAACATAATATTGTGAGAGTCCAGTCCATAGTGGATTTAATATAATAGTGAGAGTCCAGTCCATAGTGGATCTAACATAATAGTGTGAGTCCAGTCCATAGTGGATCGAATATAGTTGTGAGAGTCAAGTCCACAGTAGATCTAACATAAGAGTGAGAGTCCAGTCCATAGTGGGGCCAGCAGAAGACAATCTCGAGGAGAGACAGGTCCGCAACTGATGCACAGATCAGTGGTCCACCCTGGGTCCCGACTTTGGACAGCCAGCGCCTCACCTGTGGTCCCCGAATATGTGCCCCTCCCCTTCTCCACGAAGGAGCAGAAAAGACACGGCAGATCAACTGATCTAAAAGTGGGGTCTATTTAACGGCTAGAGTATACAAATGAGTTTTAAGATCGGACTTAAGTGATTCTACTAATTAAGACTAATTAACAAAACATTTTACCTTTTTGTTTAATTAATACCTGGGGATAGGTTGATTGACAACAATAAATGGGCCCCAGTGTGTGAATGTGAGTGTGAATGTTGTCTGTCTATCTGTGTTGGCCCTGTGATGAGGTGGCGACTTGTCCAGGGTGTACGCCGCCTTCCGTCCGAGTGCCGCTGAGATAGACTCCAGCACCCCCCGCTACCCCAAAAGGGACAAGCGGTAGGAAATGGATGGATAATACGCTTTAATGATTAACATTATGTAAAAATTAGCATCATTACTCCTCCTTTTAGAGTTTGCAAGCTGGCGAGTAAAATTTTAGAAAAAAAATTCCCCAGCGGGCCGTCTTTTTGTCGTGGCTGCATCTCGGTGTGTGAGTGACTGGAAGAAAAGCTGCGACTCACTCGGGGAGAAGTCGGTCAGCGCCACCTTTTGGTTTGCAGGTGTAAATCTGAAGGCCCACCGACAATAAAACTCATGGAAAAATATTGACCTAAATCCGGGTCGATGGCCCCCCGAACATAAAACTCGTGGAAAGATATCGTCCTAAATCCGGGTTGATAACGGTATGTTCAGCCAGTGCCAGTGCGTCACGACTCAAACTACAATGGTGGCCCATACAGTACCATTATGCTCCTCCAGTTAGTGTCGTTTACTACACCGTCAACTGCATATTACATCTTTTTGGCAGGTTTTGCAGATTCGTATAAACATGTGCCTATTCTTACTTTGCTCTTATATTGCTGGTAATACAGAGAGGTGTTTTAAAAATCCAATCCTCTTTTATTACTATTAATATAATTGGGTGTACCCTCAGCTAAACATGCTAATGCTTAGACCAGAGGTGTCCAAAGTGCGGCCCGGGGGCCATTTTTTAACGGCCCCACGGCACATTTTTAAAATACGTAAAAAGTGATATGAAGGAGCAAACGGGTGAAATGTAACAAGAAAATGTTGCAATTTTTACTCTAATAACACAAAGCTGCCATGCAGGCTGTTTCTTTCTTTAAAAAATAATAATGAATCAAAATCAATGTCATTCTGAATTATTGACCTATTCAAGGCTCCAATTACGTCACGTTAAATTTTCCACTTTGAGATATTTTTGGGGGAAAATTTTGCATATTTTGTGTTTGCCATATAAAAAACTGAGCTGTTTTTTTTAAAGAAGGGCCTAAAATGAACAAACAAAAAACATAAACAACAATAAAATTTATAATTGACGGATAGATCTGAAGTTGATCTCGAGATTATTGGGTTAAAAGTAAACAGTAAAAAAAAATTATAATTTGTTTTCTAACACTTTAATGAGTAGGACCCTTTTGGATGCCCAATAATTACAGTGTGATTCGTTTTTAAGTGTCATTGCTCAAAAAATAATAATGAATTAAAATCAATGGTGCTATTAGTTAGTGACTTTTTTAAGGCTCCAATTATTATGTAATCTCAAATAAAATATTGGGTGATAATATTGCATATTTTGTGTTTTTTTTCCATCAAAAAACAGGGTTTTCTTTGACAAAAAGAGTATCCATCCATCCATCCATCCATTTTCTAACGCTTTTTCCCTTATGGGGTCGCGGGGGGCGCTGGCGCCTATCTCAGCTACAATCGGGCGGAAGGCGGGGTACACCCTGGACAATTCGCCACCTCATCGCAGGGCCAACACAGATAGACAGACAACAGGGACGGCGTGGCGCAGTGGAAGAGTGGCCGTGCGCAACCCGAGGGTCACTGGTTCAAATCCCACCTCGAACCAACCTTGTCACGTCCGTTGTGTCCTGAGCAAGACACTTCACCCTTGCTCCTGATGGGTGCTGGTTGGCGCCTTGCATGGCAGCTCCCTCCATCAGTGTGTGAATGTGTGTGAATGGGTAAATGTGGAAGTAGTGTCAAAGCGCTTTGAGTACCTTGAAGGTAGAAAAGCGCTATACAAGTACAACCCATTTATTTATTTATCATTTTAACCTACAACTTAAATCTTTAAAATCATTATATTGACAGATGGACCTAATGTTGATCTGGAGATTTAAAACTTGAATAATAATAAAACAAAATAACACTGAATAATGACACATTTTTAATATTTTTTGACCGAAACTCTTTGAAGTCCCCGTGATCAAGCTTGAGTGGAGGCCTCAATGTATATTGGTTATATATACAGTGGGGCAAAAAAGTATTTAGTCAGCCACCGATTGTGCAAGTTCTCCCACTTAAAATAATGACAGAGGTCTGTAATTTTCATCATAGGTACACTTCAACTGTGAGAGACAGAATGTGAAGGAAAAAAATCCAGGAATTCACATTGTAGGAATTTTAAAGAATTTATTTGTAAATGATGGTGGAAAATAAGTATTTGGTCAACCATTCAAAGCTCTCACTGACGGAAGGTTTGGCTCAAAATCTCACGATACATGGCCCCATTCATTCTTTCCTTAACACGGATCAATCGTCCTGTCCCCTTAGCAGAAAAACAGCCCCAAAGCATGATGTTTCCACCCCCATGCTTTACAGTAGGTATGGTGTTCTTGGGATGCAACTCAGTATTCTTCTTCCTCCAAACACGGCGAGTTGAGTTTATACCAAAATGGATACATGGATGATACAGCAGAGGATTGGGAGAATGTCATGTGGTCAGATGAAACCAAAATAGAACTTTTTAGTATAAATTCAACTTGGAGGAAGGAGAATACTGAGTTGCATCCCAAGAACACCATACCTACTGTGAAGCATGGCAGTGGAAACATCATGCTTTGGGGCTGTTTTTCTGCTAAGGGGACAGGTCGATTGATCCGTGTTAAGGAAAGAGTGAATGGGGCCATGTATCGTGAGATTTTGAGCCAAAACCTCCTTCCATCAGTGAGAGCTTTGAATGGTTGACCAAATATTTATTTTCCACCATAATTTACAAATAAATTGTTTAAAAATCCTACAATGTGAATTCCTGGATTTTTTTTTTCACATTCTGTCTCTCACAGTTGAAGTGTACCTATGATGAAAATTACAGACCTCTGTCATCATTTTAAGTGGGAGAACTTGCACAATCGGTGGCTGATTATATACTTTTTGCCCCACTGTATATTGTATTGGTTTTTAAAATAAAATAAATGTCAAAATGGCCCCCGCTTGCTGTGATTTTTCAGTCTACGGCCCTAAGTGGAAAAAGTTTGGACACCCCTGGCTTAGACTGTAAGCCTGGTCGGCGATTACGCAACGTAAACCTGTTGCTTTAAAAAAGCACGTTTCCAGTGAGACATATTTACCAGCTCTGATCAATTTCATTTGTTTCTTCAGGCAATCGAGAGTGATTTCCCTCGTTCCCTATTAATACGTCCTGTAGACTGGAAGAACCCAAACAAAAGTAATTGTGCTTTATTCCTCCTCATTCCATCACAAGCAGTCATTGTGATTTTTTTTTTAAATGTTTTTGAATGCCTGAAGTGTTTTGAGTCTTCATAGCCCTTTCTAAAAATGAGCACAAATCCAGCCACAAATTTATGAAACACGCTTTTATGGCGCCTTGTTTTGCATCAGCGGATAAGCAGCTGTCATCCATAAATGTCATCTTATTTATGTGCCCACGGCGAGTTTGATTTGCGGTGTATTTACAGCCGAGCATCTTCCGAATAGCTGCGACGCCCTCCGAATAACAAAAGCGGCAATTGTGTGTTGTCCTCCCACACCCCTGTAAGACATGTTATCATATTACGTGATTCCTTTAATTAAGAGTGTAAGGGAATGATCAGCTTTGATTCGCTGTGAAGCCAAGAGAGACAAGTCTTACAAATATGTAATGATCACCGTCGGCAGTTTTAAAAAAGATAAAATAGCTCAAATATAAATATCTGCCCAGAATGTTCAAATGCGATGTCACATCAAACTGGCTCTCCCGTTGAAATTACCCACTTCTAAAGCGGCTTTTTATTAAATTCTGAAATGAAACTGCCCGGGGCATAAACATGTTTGTCTGGATCGACGCTTCCGAAGTGGGTGAAGTGTCATGTTCTCTTTTCTCGGCTTTTTATGAGGGAAAAACAGCAACAAATGATTTGCGGGAGACTTGTAACTTGCATAGATTGTCTCTTCAAACCAGGGGCCTTAAAAATGTGTCAATTTTTTGTCTTTACACCAGCTCGTGGTGTCCATCTTTACGCAGCGACGGTGCTCATGAACCTACACATGCATATGACGGGACTTGTTTGGGACTAGGAAAAAAAACCAATGCATTGCAGACATAAGCACATATTACGACTTAAAACTCGAGACTTGCAGTGGAGGCGAAGGGCCACCAGGTGGCGCTGCTGTGCAGTCGGGTAGAAAGCAGAGGGTGAAGCGGCGAAGACTTGGGGTGGTGGTTGGTGTGTATGTGTGCGTATCTGCATAGGAATCTGTGTGTGCGTGCGTGCGTGCGTGCGTGCGTGCGTACGCAACGTGACCTTGCCAATGCCGGTGCAGATTGAGCCCAATTGTAGATAAGGATCGTTTTGATTAGGGTGAGCAGATGCATTCCAATAGATTAATCTACTCCAGTTGTCCTTTCTTAATCTCAAACTGATCAGAATTTTGCCTTGCAGTGTGGAAAGCTTCTCTGAGTTGTTATCCGGTTTGCGATTCAGTACAGTAATCGTCGCAGTTTGTCCACAACCCTGCGATTGGCAGCTTGAGCGGATGCCATCGTCTTGCGAATTTGACGATAGACCAGCGCAACGCTCAATCCAATCAGCAGATGACCTGTTAGAATAGTTTCACATATATAAATATGTATATATATATATATATGTGTATATGTGTATATATATATATATATATATATATGTTATGTATGTGTGTGTATATATATGTTTGTGTGTGTATGTATGTGTGTGTGTATATATATATATATATATATATATATATGTATGTGTATATATATATATTTATATGTATATATACATATATATGTATGTATATTTTTTATGTATGTATATATATGTATGTATATATGTATATGTAAATATATATATATATGTGTGTGTATATATACGTATATGTGTGTGTATATATACGTATATATGTGTGTGTATATATACGTATATATGTGTGTATATATGTATGTATATATTTATATATATATGTGTATGTATATATATGTATGTGTGTGTGTGTGTATATATATATATATATATATATGTATGTATATAAATGTATGTGTGTGTGTGTATATATATATATATATATATATATGTATGTATGTGTATATATATATGTATGTATATTTTTGTATATATGTATGTATGTATGTATGTATAATATATGTATATATGTATATATATATATATATGTATGTATAATGTATACATGTACTATGTATATGCATATATGTATATATACAGTATATATATGTATAATATATATAATTGAATTATATATATATAATATAACAATAATATATATGTATGTAAATATGTATAATATTTGTATATATATATGTATGTATATATGTATATATATATGTATGTATATATGTATATATATATGTATAATGTATATATGTATATGTACATATACAGTATATGTATACATATGTATAATATATATATGTATATATATATGTATAAATATATATGTGTATATATATGTATATGTGTATATGTATATATATGTATAATATATATGTATGTATGTGTGTATCTATAATGTATATAATATATATATATATACATATGTGTATATATGTATGTATGTATATATATGTATATATATATATATATTTATATACATATATATATGTGGATATATATATATATATTTATATATATATATATATATATATATATATATATATATATATATATATATATATATATATAAATGAGGTCGCTGAGGTAGTTAAAAAGCTCCTCGGCGGCAAGGCCCCGGGGGTGGATGAGATCCGCCCGGAGTTCCTTAAGGCTCTGGATGCTGTGGGGCTGTCTTGGTTGACAAGACTCTGCAGCATCGCGTGGACATCGGGGGCGGTACCTTTGGATTGGCAGACCGGGGTGGTGGTCCCTCTCTTTAAGAAGGGGGACCGGAGGGTGTGTTCCAACTATCGTGGGATCACACTCCTCAGCCTTCCCGGTAAGGTTTATTCAGGTGTACTGGAGAGGAGGCTTCGCCGGATAGTCGAACCTCGGATTCAGGAGGAACAGTGTGGTTTTCGTCCTGGTCGTGGAACTGTGGACCAGCTCTATACTCTCGGCAGGGTTCTTGAGGGTGCATGGGAGCTTGCCCAACCAGTCTACATGTGCTTTGTGGACTTGGAGAAGGCATTCGACCGTGTCCCTCGGGAAGTCCTGTGGGGAGTGCTCAGAGAGTATGGAGTATCAGACTGTCTTATTGTGGCAGTCCGCTCCCTGTATGATCAGTGTCAGAGCTTGGTCCGCATTGCTGGCAGTAAGTCGGACACGTTTCCAGTGAAGGTTGGACTCCGCCAAGGCTGTCCTTTGTCACCGATTCTGTTCATAACTTTTATGGACAGAATTTCTAGGCGCAGTCAAGGCGTTGAGGGGTTCCGGTTTGGTGGCCACGGGATTAGGTCTCTGCTTTTTGCAGATGATGTAGTCCTGATGGCTTCATCTGGCCGGGATCTTCAGCTCTCCCTGGATCGGTTCGCAGCCGAGTGTGAAGCGACCGAAATGAGAATCAGCACCTCCAAGTCCGAGTCCATGGTTCTCGCCCGGAAAAGGGTGGAGTGCCATCTCCGGGTTGGGGAGGAGACCCTGCCCCAAGTGGAGGAGTTCAAGTACCTAGGAGTCTTGTTCACGAGTGGGGGAAGAGTGGATCGTGAGATCGACAGGCGGATCGGTGCGGCGTCTTCAGTAATGCGGACGTTGTATCGAGCCGTTGTGGTGAAGAAGGAGCTGAGCCGGAAGGCAAAGCTCTCAATTTACCGGTCGATCTACGTTCCCATCCTCACCTATGGTCATGAGCTTTGGGTTATGACCGAAAGGATAAGATCACGGGTACAAGCGGCCGAAATGAGTTTCCTCCGCCGGGTGGCGGGGCTCTCCCTTAGAGATAGGGTGAGAAGCTCTGCCATCCGGGAGGAACTCAACGTAAAGCCGCTGCTCCTCCACATCGAGAGGAGCCAGATGAGGTGGTTCGGGCATCTGGTCAGGATGCCACCCGAACGCCTCCCTAGGGATGTGTTTAGGGCACGTCCAGCTGGTAGGAGGCCACGGGGAAGACCCAGGACACGTTGGGAAGACTATGTCTCCCGGCTGGCCTGGGAACGCCTCGGGATCCCCCGGGAAGAGCTAGACGAAGTGGCTGGAGATGGGGAAGTCTGGGCTTCCCTGCTTAGGCTGCTGCCCCCGCGACCCGACCTCGGATAAGCGGAAGATGATGGATGGATGGATGGATGGATATATATACATATATATATATATATATATATATATATATATATATATATATATATATATATATGTATATGTATATATATATATATGTATATGTATATATTCAATGTCTTTAACGGAAATAATCGCCAGGCGCACGACCCTCTACCTCTCCCACGAGTCCATTGCGTATCTAGCAGCAATGGGTTTGTCAGTCAGGGTTCTCCCAAACATGAGTTTCTCGTCGAGGAGAGCTTCTCAATTGACTTGAGAGGCCAGTTGATCAAACAGTTTTATATTGGGAGAACAGTGCTCAAGAGAGGCTCTAACAAAGAAGCCAGGCAGGGCAATAGAAGGGGGGTCCTCCTTCAGTGAGAGCAAACAAGAATAATTGTTCTTTTTTCCACAAAGACATCAAATGTTAACAAATCATATCAGATTTTTTTTTTAATTTATGTAATTATTTTGCTAGTTTGTCCAATGTAAAGAGTTTTTTTTTTTTTTTTTATCATCAGGGTTCTAATTCGCGAGCTGAAGCGACTGGAGAACATCAGCCAGTCGCCGTTCACCTCTCACATCACCAGCAGCCTCCAGGGCCTATCTACCATCCACGCCTATGGAAGGAAGCGTGACTTCCTCCGAAGGTGAGTTTATATCATTTCACGCCTACCAGGGAGGCGCTCGCTCTTTTTTGAGCTCCTTTACCCTCCGGTTCCCCGATGAAGTTCATTAAAGTTTCCCTTTTTATCCCTGCTGCTGGTATATCTCGCAGGTTAGTCAAGAAGCCAAACGAAAGGCGAAAGCGCCTCAAATGTGCTCATAAAAAGAGATGTGCCCTCCGCGAAAAAAAGGAGAGTGCTCAGAATAAGAGTTTTTTTCTTTTTTTTTTGTTGTTGCAGATATCAGGAATTGTTGGACACCAACCAGGCCTCCAACTACCTCTTCAGTTGTGCTATGCGTTGGCTGGCCGTGCGCCTGGATCTCATCAGCATCTCTCTCATCACGGCGGTCGCTCTGCTCATTGTCTTCATGCACCAGCAGATCCCTCCCGCCTACGCCGGCCTTGCCCTATCGTACGCCGTGCAGGTTCGTAAGCCGACATGATACTTCAGTCTTTCCCCCACGTGACATGCGGACCAGGAATGCGCTTTACACTTCAAGCACAAAGGTCAATTTAAAGGCCTACTGAGACCCACTACTTCCGACCACGCAGTCTGAGAGTTTATATATCAATGATGAAATATTAACATTGCAACACATGCCAATACGTCCTTTTTAGTTTACTAAATTGCAATTTTAAACGTCGCGGTATGATGACGCGTGCGTTTGACGTCACCGGTTGTAGCGGACATTTTTTACCAGCCCAATCCAAGCTATAAGTAGTCGGATTTAATCGCATAATTACACAGTATTCTGGACATCTGCGTTGCTGAATCTTTTGCAATTTGTTCAATTAATAATGAAGAAGTCAAAGTAGAAAGATGGAGGTGGGAAGCGGCGTATTGCAGCCGCCTTTAGCAACACAAACACAGCCGGTGTTTCCTCGTTTAAAATTCCCGAAGGTCAAGCGAACATGGATCCCGACCACATGTTAACCGGTAGGTTTCGGTGAGAAAATGGTGGTAATAAGTCGGCTCTTACCGGAGACATGAGCGGAGCTTGCGTCCTCCTGCAGCTGCGTGGCTTCCCTCAGAGACACTGGCGGTCACCACACCCGTGGCCACAGCCCTCTGACTTTCAGGTATCATATAATCTCACTAAAACACTAGTAACACAATAAACAGAAGGGATTTTCCAGAATTATTTTAGTAAATGTGTCCAATAACATCTGAATCGCTCCCACTGCCCTCGCCTTTTTTTTTTCCTTCTAGTCCTATACTCTTACTATCCTCATCCACAAATCTTTCATCCTCGCTCAAATTAATGGGAAAATTGTCGCTTTCTCGGTCCGAATCGCTCTAGCTGCTAGTGGCTATGATTGTAAACGATGTGAGGATGTGAGGAGCCCTACAACCAGTGACGTCACGCGCACATTGTCTGCTTCTTCCGGTACAGGCAAGGCTTTTTTATTAGCGACCAAAAGTTGCGGACTTTATCGTCGATGTTCTCTACTAAATCCTTTCAGCAAAAATACGGCAATATCGCGAAATGATCAAGTATGACACATGGAATGGACCTGCTATCCCCGTGTAAATAAGAAAATCTCATTTCAGTAGGCCTTTAAAGCTTGAAACTTGAGCGAAAACCTATGCTGCTGTCTAGGAGCAGCTGGCAAACTGTCATAAACAACTGAGTCGCTTGCTTGTGCCTTGAACTTGACTGGGATATTGTCACAACTAACTTTCTTCTTCACTACCTTTTCAGGTATTAATGGAAATATGTCTCTACAGTAGAAATATTCAACTAAATTGCTTATTCAGTTTCAGTTGGGTTTTTTTTTCCAAAAAAGCGATAGCACTTGTGTGTACACTAGTCCAGTGGTTCTCAGCCTTTTTTCAGTGATATACCCCCTGTGAATTTTTTTTTTTAATTCAAGTACCCCCTAATCAGAGCAAAGCATTTTTGCTTGAAAAAAAGAGATACAGAAGTAAAACACAGCCCTATGTCATCAGTTTTTTATTTATTAAATTGTATAACAGTGCAAAATATTGCTTATTTGTAGTGGTTGTTTCTTGAACTATTTGGAAAAAAAGATATAAAAATAACTAAAAACTTGATGAAAAATAAACAAGTGATTCATTTATAAATAAAGATTTCTACACATAGAAGTAATCATCAACTTAAAGTGTCCTCTTTGGGGATTGTAATAGAGATCCATCTGGATTCAAGAACTTTAATTCTAAACATTTCTTCCCAAAAAAAGGAATTTTTAACATCAATATTTATGGAACATGTCCACAAAAAAATCTAGCTCTCAACACTGAATATTGCATTGTTGAATTTTTTTTCACAGTTTATGAATTTACATTCATATTTTGTTGAAGTATTATTCAATAAATATATTTATAAAGGATTTTTGAATTTTTGCTATTTTTGGAATATTTAAAAAAAATCTCACCTACCCCTTGGCATACCTTCAAGTACGCGTACCCCCATTTGAGAACCACTGCTCTATATCAAGAGCTCTTAACCTTTTTCTCCTCGGTGCCCAACTTTTCCACTATAAATATTATCACTAAATTAGTCATCTTCCTCTTGATTTTTAAATAAATTCTGCTTCTTTACTCCTTTTCGAACATGTTGAAAAGAGAGCCTGGAAATTGTGAAGTATCATGTTGTAACTATGCATGCTCGAAATAAACTTACACCAATACCATGTTCCGTGGTCCAAGGTTTGGATTGACTTTCCTCTAATTTCCCAGTTTTTTTTGAATGCAGCAAAAGCTAAAATCTATTTAGTAGACATAGCAGGATGCCTGTATGCACCAGACCAGAAAACAAAGCAAGCACAGCAGTATAGTTGCAGCACTGGATATTATTATTATGCCCGCAGCATTCCCTCGGCCACAATGTAAATCAGGATTAATTGATGGGTAGCCATTGTGTCTTTAATAGTAATTAAAGTCAGTTGTTAACCTTCCACCTCCCTCTCTTCCTGTCTCACCTGCAGCTCACCGGTTTATTCCAGTTCACCGTGAGACTGCTCACAGAGACGGAAGCCCGCTTCACATCAGTCGAGAGGATTAATCACTACATAAAGGTAAGACAAGAGCAATGTACGCCGGGTTCCATTCAGGTTCCGAACGTGTCCTGCCATGGCTGTACATATTTTTTCTGCCAAAAGTGGTGGTGTCTTGTGTGTGTTAACAGGATGAAGCAGATTCGGGCCCCTACTTTGTCATTCAAAGTCCCAGATGGCAATGTTTTGGGGCTCCAATGACTGCCTCACCAATTCTGCCTAGCAACAAGGCCCATGCCTGCAAATGTCATTGTGGCGCCGATTATGGGTCGTGGTCAAAATGCGAACGTGCTAACATACACAATGTTTTATCATCATTAGACCAGGGAGGTCCAAACTTTTTGACTTGCGGGCCGCATTGGGGTAAAAAAATGTGGTCGTATATATATATATATATATATATATATATATATACTAGGGGTGTAACGGTACGTGTATTTGAATTGAACCGATTCGGTACGGGGGTTTCGGTTCGGTTCGGAGGTGTACCGAACGATACGGACATATTAAGTAGCACACGTTTCGTAAACAATGCAAACCGAGGCACAAGTGGTGCAACGGATCAACATTGTTCCGTGATCCGTTCGGATCAATATCTTCGGTTCGGCACACACGTGATCCGCGGTCTGATTTATGGAAAAAAAAAAAAAAGTTGTTCGTACAGCGTGGTAATGGCGAGTGGAATAACGGAGGAACTTGAACGCCCCATCCATCCATCCATCCATCATCATCCGCTTATCCGAGGTCGGGTCGCGGGGGCAACAGCCTAAGCAGGGAAACCCAGACTTCCCTCTCCCCAGCCACTTCGTCTAGCTCTTCCCGGGGGATCCCGAGGCGTTCCCAGGCCAGCCGGGAGACATAGTCTTCCCAACGTGTCCTGGGTCTTCCCCGTGGCCTCCTACCGGTTGGACGTGCCCTAAACACCTCCCTAGGGAGGCGTTCGGGTGGCATCCTGACCAGATGCCCGAACCACCTCATCTGGCTCCTCTCGATGTGGAGGAGCAGCGGCTTTACTTTGAGTTCCTCCCGGATGGCAGAGCTTCTCACCCTATCTCTAAGGGAGAGCCCCGCCACCCGGCGGAGGAAACTCATTTCGGCCGCTTGTACCCGTGATCTTATCCTTTCGGTCATGACCCAAAGCTCATGACCATAGGTGAGGATGGGAACGTAGATCGACCGGTAAATTGAGAGCTTTGCCTTCCGGCTCAGCTCCTTCTTCACCACAACGGATCGATACAACGTCCGCATTACTGAAGACACCGCACCGATCCGCCTGTCGATCTTACGATCCACTCTTCCCTCACTCGTGAACAAGACTCCTAGGTACTTGAACTCCTCCACTTGGGGCAGGGTCTCTTCCCCAACCCGGAGATGGCACTCCACCCTTTTCCGGGCGAGAACCATGGACTCGGACTTGGAGGTGCTGATTCTCTTGAACGCCCCGTGCCATTTAATCGCTGTGTTTATAGGTGCAGACTCCATTGTGCAAAACGAGGGTTTTAAACACATGCTGAAAGTGCTTCAGCCACATTACGACATCCCGTCGCGCACCAACTTCAACGATAAGATTGTGCCAGATTTTTATGAGCAAGAGAAGAAAAAAGTTGTGGACGAACTATCCCGAGCGTCATCTGTTGCGCTCACCACAGAAGGGTGGAGGTCCAGGGGAACTATGTGACCATAAGTGCAAGGGTGGAGGTCCAGGGGAACTATGTGACCATAAGTGCAAGGGTGGAGGTCCAGGGGAACTATGTGACCGTAAGTGCAAGGGTGGAGGTCCAGGGGAACTATGTGACCGTAAGTGCAAGGGTGGAGGTCCAGGGGAACTATGTGACCATAAGTGCAAGGGTGGAGGTCCAGGGGAAATATGTGACCATAAGTGCAAGGGTGGAGGTCCAGGGGAACTATGTGACCATAAGTGCAAGGGTGGAGGTCCAGGGGAACTATGTGACCATAAGTGCAAGGGTGGAGGTCCAGGGGAACTATGTGACCATAAGTGCAAGGGTGGAGGTCCAGGGGAAATATGTGACCATAAGTGCAAGGGTGGAGGTCCAAGGGAACTATGTGACCATAAGTGAAAGGGTGGAGGTCCAGGGGAACTATGTGACCATAAGTGCACGGGTGGAGGTCCAGGGGAACTATGTGACCATAAGTGCAAGGGTGGAGGTCCAGGAGAACTATGTGACCATAAGTGCAAGGGTGGAGGTCCAGGGGAACTATGTGACCGTAAGTGCAAGGGTGGAGGTCCAGGGGAACTATGTGACCGTAAGTGCAAGGGTGGAGGTCCAGGGGAACTATGTGACCATAAGTGCAAGGGTGGAGGTCCAGGGGAAATATGTGACCATAAGTGCAAGGGTGGAGGTCCAGGGGAACTATGTGACCATAAGTGCAAGGGTGGAGGTCCAGGGGAACTATGTGACCATAAGTGCACGGGTGGAGGTCCAGGGGAACTATGTGACCATAAGTGCACGGGTGGAGGTCCAGGGGAACTATGTGACCATAAGTGCAAGGGTGGAGGTCCAGGGGAACTATGTGACCATAAGTGCAAGGGTGGAGGTCCAGGGGAACTATGTGACCGTAAGTGCAAGGGTGGAGGTCCAGGGGAACTATGTGACCGTAAGTGCAAGGGTGGAGGTCCAGGGGAACTATGTGACCGTAAGTGCAAGGGTGGAGGTCCAGGGGAACTATGTGACCATAAGTGCAAGGGTGGAGGTCCAGGGGAAATATGTGACCATAAGTGCAAGGGTGGAGGTCCAGGGGAACTATGTGACCATAAGTGCAAGGGTGGAGGTCCAGGGGAACTATGTGACCATAAGTGCAAGGGTGGAGGTCCAGGGGAACTATGTGACCATAAGTGCAAGGGTGGAGGTCCAGGGGAAATATGTGACCATAAGTGCAAGGGTGGAGGTCCAAGGGAACTATGTGACCATAAGTGAAAGGGTGGAGGTCCAGGGGAACTATGTGACCATAAGTGCACGGGTGGAGGTCCAGGGGAACTATGTGACCATAAGTGCAAGGGTGGAGGTCCAGGAGAACTATGTGACCATAAGTGCAAGGGTGGAGGTCCAGGGGAACTATGTGACCGTAAGTGCAAGGGTGGAGGTCCAGGGGAACTATGTGACCGTAAGTGCAATGGTGGAGGTCCAGGGGAACTATGTGACCATAAGTGCAAGGGTGGAGGTCCAGGGGAAATATGTGACCATAAGTGCAAGGGTGGAGGTCCAGGGGAACTATGTGACCATAAGTGCAAGGGTGGAGGTCCAGGGGAACTATGTGACCATAAGTGCACGGGTGGAGGTCCAGGGGAACTATGTGACCATAAGTGCACTGGTGGAGGTCCAGGGGAACTATGTGACCATAAGTGCAAGGGTGGAGGTCCAGGGGAACTATGTGACCATAAGTGCAAGGGTGGAGGTCCAGGGGAACTATGTGACCGTAAGTGCAAGGGTGGAGGTCCAGGGGAACTATGTGACCGTAAGTGCAAGGGTGGAGGTCCAGGGGAACTATGTGACCGTAAGTGCAAGGGTGGAGGTCCAGGGGAACTATGTGACCATAAGTGCAAGGGTGGAGGTCCAGGGGAAATATGTGACCATAAGTGCAAGGGTGGAGGTCCAGGGGAACTATGTGACCATAAGTGCAAGGGTGGAGGTCCAGGGGAACTATGTGACCATAAGTGCAAGGGTGGAGGTCCAGGGGAACTATGTGACCATAAGTGCAAGAGTGGAGGTCCAGGGGAACTATGTGACCATAAGTGCAAGGGTGGAGGTCCAGGGGAACCATGTGACCATAAGTGCAAGGGTGGAGGTCCAGGGGAACTATGTGACCATAAGTGCAAGAGTGGAGGTCCAGGGGAACTATGTGACCATAAGTGCAAGGGTGGAGGTCCAGGGGAACCATGTGACCATAAGTGCAAGGGTGGAGGTCCAGGGGAACTATGTGACCGTAAGTGCAAGGGTGGAGGTCCAGGGGAACTATGTGACCGTAAGTGCAAGGGTGGAGGTCCAGGGGAACTATGTGACCGTAAGTGCAAGGGTGGAGGTCCAGGGGAACTATGTGACCATAAGTGCAAGGGTGGAGGTCCAGGGGAAATATGTGACCATAAGTGCAAGGGTGGAGGTCCAGGGGAACTATGTGACCATAAGTGCAAGGGTGGAGGTCCAGGGGAACTATGTGACCATAAGTGCAAGGGTGGAGGTCCAGGGGAACTATGTGACCATAAGTGCAAGGGTGGAGGTCCAGGGGAAATATGTGACCATAAGTGCAAGGGTGGAGGTCCAAGGGAACTATGTGACCATAAGTGAAAGGGTGGAGGTCCAGGGGAACTATGTGACCATAAGTGCACGGGTGGAGGTCCAGGGGAACTATGTGACCATAAGTGCAAGGGTGGAGGTCCAGGAGAACTATGTGACCATAAGTGCAAGGGTGGAGGTCCAGGGGAACTATGTGACCGTAAGTGCAAGGGTGGAGGTCCAGGGGAACTATGTGACCGTAAGTGCAATGGTGGAGGTCCAGGGGAACTATGTGACCATAAGTGCAAGGGTGGAGGTCCAGGGGAAATATGTGACCATAAGTGCAAGGGTGGAGGTCCAGGGGAACTATGTGACCATAAGTGCAAGGGTGGAGGTCCAGGGGAACTATGTGACCATAAGTGCACGGGTGGAGGTCCAGGGGAACTATGTGACCATAAGTGCACGGGTGGAGGTCCAGGGGAACTATGTGACCATAAGTGCAAGGGTGGAGGTCCAGGGGAACTATGTGACCATAAGTGCAAGGGTGGAGGTCCAGGGGAACTATGTGACCATAAGTGCAAGGGTGGAGGTCCAGGGGAACTATGTGACCGTAAGTGCAAGGGTGGAGGTCCAGGGGAACTATGTGACCGTAAGTGCAAGGGTGGAGGTCCAGGGGAACTATGTGACCATAAGTGCAAGGGTGGAGGTCCAGGGGAAATATGTGACCATAAGTGCAAGGGTGGAGGTCCAGGGGAACTATGTGACCATAAGTGCAAGGGTGGAGGTCCAGGGGAACTATGTGACCATAAGTGCAAGGGTGGAGGTCCAGGGGAACTATGTGACCATAAGTGCAAGAGTGGAGGTCCAGGGGAACTATGTGACCATAAGTGCAAGGGTGGAGGTCCAGGGGAACCATGTGACCATAAGTGCAAGGGTGGAGGTCCAGGGGAACTATGTGACCATAAGTGCAAGAGTGGAGGTCCAGGGGAACTATGTGACCATAAGTGCAAGGGTGGAGGTCCAGGGGAACCATGTGACCATAAGTGCAAGGGTGGAGGTCCAGGGGAACTATGTGACCATAAGTGCAAGAGTGGAGGTCCAGGGGAACTATGTGACCATAAGTGCAAGGGTGGAGGTCCAGGGGAACTATGTGACCATAAGTGCAAGGGTGGAGGTCCAGGGGAACTATGTGACCATAAGTGCAAGGGTGGAGGTCCAGGGGAACTATGTGACCATAAGTGCAAGGGTGGAGGTCCAGGGGAACTATGTGACCATAAGTGCAAGGGTGGAGGTCCAGGGGAACTATGTGACCATAAGCGCTCATTTTATCACAGCAGAGTGGGAGATGAGAAGACACGCCCCCTCTAGGAGAGTCACCTTGTGCAGGTACTGACACAAGCAGTGGAGGAAAGGAGAAATCTCTTTTTATGTGGCACTGTTTTTCATTAATTATGTTAAAGTGAAGTGAATTGAAGTGAATTATATTTATATAGCGCTTTTTCTCTAGTGACTATAAGCGCTTTACATAGGGAAACCCAATATCTAATTTTTACATTTAAACCAGTGTGGGTGGCACTGGGAGCAGGTGTGTAAAGTGTCTTGCCCAAGGACACAACGGCAGGGACTAGGATGGCGGAAGCGGGGATCGAACTTGCAACCCTCAAGTTGCTGGCACGGCCGCTCTACCAACCGAGCTATACCGGTTGGTAGAGCTATAAAAGAAGATATTATGCCTTGTGCACTTGAACTAAATTTTATATATTTTAATTTAATAATTTAAAAGTGTTACAAAACAAAACGGCAAAACTTCTGTTTATTTGTCCTGTCTTTTTTTTTTTTTTTTCCTAATCCGAAAGAAATGATCCAATCCGTGAGTTTTTGGATCCGTTGCACCCCTACCAGGCACCATGAATTGATTTACGTGGACCCCGACTTAAAACAGGTTGAAATACTTATTGGGGTGTTACCATTTACCATCTACTTGTGCTGTTGTGTTTATGTTGTGTTACGGTGCGGATGTTCTCCCGAAATGTGTTTGTCATTCTTGTTTGGTGTGGGTTCACAGTGTGGCGCATATTTGTAACAGTTTTAAAGTTGTTTATACGGCCAACCTCAGTGTGACCTGTATGGCTGTTGACCAAGTATGCTTTGCATTCACTTATGTGTGTGAATAGCCGTAGATATTATGTGACTGGGCCGGCACGCAAAGACAGTGCCTTTAAGGTTTATTGGCGCTCTGTACTTCTCCCTACGTCTGAGTACCACTCCGTGTAGCGGCGTTTTAAAAAGTTATAAATTTTACTTTTTGAAACCGATACCGATTATTTCCGATATTACATTTTAAAGCAGTTATCGGCCGATAATATCAAAGGTCCAATATTATCGGACATCTCTACTGAATTAGATTTAAATGGGTGTCATTTTAAATTTTTGATGGTGCATTGACATTTTTTTTAATGTCCTCAAAGTTCAGTAAGCAGATTGTGTTATGTGTGACCATGTTTGTTGACAGTTTGTGTTGGTTGGAATTGGTTTTTTTTTGCAAGATGACTAGGGAAGGTTGTTTGCATTGGGTCATATATTTAAATGCTGTGTACTCATGCATTCAGCGCATAATTAAAGGTCATTGACCTGAATTACTCTTGATGTCCACTAGATGTTTTTTTATTCGTATTTAGCTCCAAATCCTTTTTTGGAGCACCCTTAATACACACACATGTTTTTTGCCTTTTGTTAACACATGTTAACGTCTTGCCCAGGGGTGTCCAAACTTTTTCCACTGAGGGCCACACACTGAAAAATCAAAGCTAGCGGGAGCCATTTTGATACTTTTTAGCTTAAAAACCAATACAATAAATGTATAAAAAAGTCAATAGCCAAAGGGTTTTGGTAAAAAGATATAAAAAAATAATCATTTTTTATTATTATTATTATTATTATTGTTATTATTCAAAGTTTAAATCTCTCAATCAACATTAGGTCTATCTGTCAAAAAAACGTTTGAAATTGTATGCCCTTTTTGTCAAAGAAGAACCCAGGTTTTTATGGAAAAAAACACCTAATTTGCAATATTTTCCCCCAATTAAATTTTAAATTTTAAAGTTGATATTGTAAAATAATTGGAGCCTTAAAAAGGCATTGACATTTTTTGAGCAATGACACATACAAAAAAAAAATCCCACAGCTTCAGATCTATCCTTTAAATTATAAATTTGATTGTTGTTCATGTTTTTTGTTTGTTTGTTTTAGGCCCTTCTTTAAAAAAAAAAAAAAAACAGCTCAGTTTTTAATATGGCAAACACAAAACATGCAACATTTTCCCCAAAGAATATCTCAAAGTGGAATATTTAATGTGACCTAATTGGAGCCTTGAATAGGTCAATAATTCATAATGATGTTGATTTTGATTCATTATTATTTTTTAAAGAAACAGCCTGCTTGGCAGCTTTGTGTTATTAGACTAAACATTGCAACAATTCGTTACATTTCACCCGTTTGCTCTTTTATACCACTTTTTTGTTGTTGTTGTTTTTATCGTATTTTTAGAATTTGTTGTGGGGCCGTTAAAAAATGACCTGTGGGCCGCAAATGGCCCCCGGGCCGCACTTTGGACACCCCTGATCTTGCCGGTATCTTAACCAGGTTTTTCCTATTTTGTTATATTGTACTTTTTTCTGATGAGGAGACCATGTCCTTTATGTCCAGGAAAATGACACAGATGCTTACATTTATGACATCAACTTCTGCATTATTTGTCTCAGACGCTGGAAAGTGAAGCTCCGTGCAAAAGCAGCCCGTCAGATGCTCCCGCCCTCTCCTGGCCTCAGGAGGGCAAGATTACCTTTCAGAACGTGGACATGCGCTATCGTGACAATCTGCCTCTGGTGCTGAAGGGCCTGACCTTCACCGTCCAGCCCGAGGAGACCATCGGCATCGTGGGCCGCACGGGATCAGGTGCTTCCCCTCTCTTTGCAGTTAAATCAGGGGTGTCCAAACTTTTTCCACTGAGGGCCACACACTGAAAAATCAATGCAAGCAGGGGCTATTTTGATATTTGTTTTTTATTTCAAAAACTAATACAATATATGTGTAAAAATATACATTTAGGCCTCCACTCAGGCTTGGTACCAGGGTCCCCACAATTTTTGGGTCAAAAAAATATCTAAAATGTGTCATTATTTTGTATTATTGTTATTCAAGGTTTAAATCTCTAGATCAGGGGTCGGCGACCTTTACCACTCAAAGAGCCATTTTGACACGTTTCACAAAATAAAGAAGACAATGGGAGCCGCAACCTTTCTCGCTCTTATCTGCTGATGGTCACCCAGATAACAATAATAATGGCGTGCTATGAAGCCATTGCCTTTGACGCCTTCTACAAAATGTACAAACAGCTTGCCAGCCCAGTAAAATGTTGTACGTGGCTTTTGCTGATGAACGTACAACACGACTGCAAGGCATAGTTGTTCAACAGCCATACACGTTACACTGAAGGTTGTGATATAAACAACTTTAACACTCTTACTAATATGCGCCACACTGTGAACCCACACCAAACAAGAATGACAAACACATTTCGGGAGAACATCCTCACAGTAACACAACATAAACGCAACATACCGGCGTGGCGCAGTGGAAGAGTGGCCGTGCGCAATCCGAGGGTCCCTGGTTCAATCCCCACCTAGTACCAACCTCGTCACGTCCGTTGTGTCCTGAGCAAGACACTTCACCCTTGCTCCTGATGGGTGCTGGTTTGCGCCTTGCATGGCAGCTCCCTCCATCAGTGTCTGAGTGGGTAAATGTGGAAGTAGTGTCAAAGCGCTTTGAGTACCTTAAAGGTAGAAAAGCGCTATACAAGTACAACACATTTATTTTCATTTATCATTTATAACAATTACCCAGAATCCCAAGCATCCGTGACTTTTCCAGGCTATTTTTACACCCCGCTAGCACCAAACCCCCCCCCAGTCCCCCCCCCACCCATAAACCCCCCCATCCATGACAAACCCACCCTCCACCCCCCGTGCATCAATACTGTAGTCCGAGTGAAAATCCGTCAATATAACATTTTTAAAGATTTAAGTTGCATGCCCTTTTTGTCAAAGAAAACCCTATTTTGTTATGGGAAAAAAACACAAAATATGCAATAGTTTCCCCCAATAAAATTTTAAAGTGGAATATTTGAGATTATAGAATAATTAGAGCCTTAAAAATGTCAACACATAACACCATTGATTTCAATTTATTATTGTTTTTTTTTTTCCGCAATGACACACACAAAAAATCACACTAAAATTATTGGGGATCCAAAAGGGCCCTACTCATTAAAAATAAAAACCTTTTTTTTTTTTCACTGTTTATTTTAAACACAATCGTCATGAGATCAACTTCAGATCCATCAGTCGATTATAACTTTTAGTGTTGTTTATGTTTTTTGTTTGTTCTTATTAGGCCCTTCTTTAGTTTTTTTGTATGGCAAACACAAAATATGCAACATTTTCCCCAAAAAATGTCTCAAAGTGGAATAAAGTACTATCTATCTATCTATCTATCTATCTATCTATCTATCTATCTATCTATCTATCTATCTATCTATCTATCTATCTATCTATCTATCTATCTATCTATCTATCTATCTATCTATCTATCTATCCATCTATCTATCTATCTATCCATCTATCTATCTATTTAATGTGACATTGATTTTGATTATAATTTTTTTAAAGAAAATAACAACCTGCATGGCAGCTTTTTGTTATTAGAGTAAACATTGCAACATTTTCTTGTCACATTTCACCTGTTTGCTCTTTCATACCACTTTTTCTGTTTTTAATTTTTTTAATCGTATTTTTAGAATGTGCTTAGGGCTGTTAAAAAATTACCCGCGGGCCGCCAATGCCCCCCGGGCGGCACTTTGGACACCTCTGGTTTAAATATACCCATCTCACTCGCGCCTCATACTGAGACTTTTTTTTCCCGACGCAGGGAAGTCCTCTCTGGGTCTGGCTCTGTTCAGACTGGTGGAGCTGGCGAGAGGCTCCATCATCATTGACGGGGTGGATATCGCCCGGATCGGGTTGGACGACCTGCGCAGCAAGCTGGCAATCATCCCTCAAGAGCCGGTGCTCTTCATCGGCACTGTTAGGTGAGACAGCGTGGAATATTATTTATATGTGCTACTTTTTCTGATGGAATGCTTTTAAAACAGGACCAATTTAGACCCGTGGGATCAGTATTCGGACTCCCAAATATGGGAGGCGCTGGAGAAGACTCATATTAAAGACATGGTAGGTGACGACAACTTCATGCAATCATGGCAGTAGAGCCCGGGAGATTTCATTGTCTGAATGTGAACCCTCATCAGGTCAACCAACTGCCTCACTCCCTCTACTCCGAGGTGACGGAGAACGGGGAGAACTTCTCAGTGGGCGAACGGCAGCTCCTCTGCGTGGCCAGAGCTCTGCTGCGCAACAGCAAGGTGCTGATTGTAGTATTGTATTACACATTACCCCATTGCTCAAGGAACCTGTTTGTATTAGAGTCAGGATTCTTTTTTTTTTTTTTTTCAAGCTGCCCAAGTACTGTGTTGCTTAGTATGAGATAACATTGCCCCCTAGCGGAAGGCATTATAACTGCAGCTGTTAGACTCAAGCAGCAAACTTTAAAGGCCTACTGAAATGAGATTTTCTTATTCAAACGGGGATAGCAGGTCCATTCTATGTGTCATACTTGATCATTTCGCGATGTTGCCATATTTTTGCTGAAAGGATTTAGTAGAGAACATCGACGATAAAGTTCGCAACTTTCGGTCGCTAATAAAAAAGCCTTGCCTGTACCGGAAGTAGCAGACAATGTGCGCGTGACGTCACGGGTTGTGGAGCTCCTCACATCTGAACATTGTTTACAATCATGGCCACCAGCAGCGAGAGCGATTCGGACCGAGAAAGCGACGATTCCCCCGTTAATTTGAGCGAGGATGAAAGATTCGTGGATGAGGAAATTTAGAGTGAAGGACTAGGAAAAAAAAAAAGACGAAGGCAGTGGGAGCAAATCAGATGTTATTAGACACATTTACTAGGATAATTCTGGAAAATCCCTTATCTGCTTATTGTGTTACTAATGTTTTAGTGAGATTATAGGGTTGTACCTGTTCAACCTGAAAGTCGGCCCCGCACCTTTCTTCAGCACCAGTCGACGGGTGGTGGCGATGCCTATCTCTGCCCTTCGCAAGGGACCCTCTTCGAAACACTGTACTTTGTGTGTGTGGTCTAATCCAACCGTGTTCGGATTAAATAAATGCTTTTTTTTTAATTGTTTGACCGCACAAAAAAAAAAAACAAGAGTA
>NC_084639.1:8505025-8552525 GCF_033978795.1 Nerophis ophidion | reverse complement strand
ACGGAATAAATAAAGTACTATCTATCTATCTATGAGTTGGGAAATTGTGTTAGATGTAAATATAAACAGAATACAATGATTTGCAAATCCTTTTCAAACCATATTCAGTTGAATATGCTACAAAGACAACATATTTGATGTTCAAACTGACAAAACATTTTTTTTGTGTGCAAATAATCATTAACTTTAGAATTTGATACCAGCAACACGTGACAAAGAAGTTGGAAAAGGTGGCAATAAATACTGATAAAGTTGAGGAATGCTCATCAAACACTTATTTGGAACATCCCACAGGTGTGCAGGCTAATTGGGAACAGGTGGGTGCCCAACACTACAAGTGACAAATCCAACTCTTCATCAATCTTGCTCCAACTTTCTCTGACTATTGTGTCAGATCAACTTTCCATGTTGGAGTCTTGCCATCCATTTTCCTTCATTTCCACCTCACATTTTCCATTGGATTGAGATCCGGACTATTTGCAGGCTGTGGAACTGACCACATGTGTCTTTCTTCAAAGAACGTTTTTGTGAAATGATGTCATTGTCTCCAAACATCCTTTCTGTTATTGGATGAAGAAAAGTCTCCAATAAGTCAAACTAAACGTGCGTATGTAGTGAAGATGTGATGACAGCCGTCATTCCCTGACATGCAGCACCATAATCATCAATGACTGTGGGGATGTGCATCTTTTCTTCAGGCAGTCGTCTTCTTAAATCTCATGAGAACGGCACCAAACAAAAGTTGCAGCATCGTCACCTTGGCCAACGCAGATCCATGATTCATCACGGAATATGACTTTCATCCAGTCATCCAGAGTCCACCATTGCTTTTCCTTGGCCCATTGGAACCGTGTCTTTCTCTCTTTAGATGTTAATGACAGCTTCCATTTAGCTTTTCTGTAAATCCCATTTCCTTTCCTACAGTTGGGCACACAGACGGTGACTTCATCCACCAATTTGTTCGTCATTTTTCTGTTTTCAAGAGCTTGACGTTTTCTTGATGTTTTCCTCGGTCTACTGGTAATCTTGCCTTTTTACAACCTTCCCACTTTGTACTTCGTCCATACGTCAGACTCAGCTGACTGAGCAATCGAAATCTTTTGCAACACTGCGTGAAGAAGTTTGATAATCCTCTTCTTTGTTTCAGTTGAAAGCTTGCATGTTGGGGCCATGATTCATGTCAATCCACCTGCTGCAACAGCTCTCCAAGGTGTGAACTGCAGACTACTGAACAGATTTAATCTGGTGCAGGTGTTAGTTTTGGAAATTAAGATATAAATGGTGATTCCGTAATTCTTTCCTCATGTATATACATACATATGTATGTATATATACATGTATATATATACATGTATGTATGTATATTTGTATATATATACACATGTATATATATATATATATATATACATGTATGTATATGTATATATATATATATATATATATATATACACACATGTATATACATATATATGTATGTATATATACATGTATATATATATACATGTATGTATGTATATTTGTATATATATACACATGTATATACATATATATATGTATGTATATATACATGTATGTATATACAATATATATATACATGTATGTATATACAATATATATATATATACATGTATGTATATACAATATATATATATACATGTATGTATATACAATATATATATATATATATATATATATATATACATATATATATATGTATATATATCCATCTATTTTTCTATCGCTTATTCCCTTTGGGGCCTATATATATATATATATATATATATATAGGCAGGTTATCTTGGTCATTTTTATTTCTTGTTTTATATTTGTTTCATTTATTTATTACATTTATGTATTTTAGGTGATATATTATGCACTTCTTTTAAGCACTTTAATGCACTTTTATACATGTATATATACATACATATACATATGTATATATATGTTCATAAGCGGTAGAAAATGGATGGATGGATGGATATATACATGTATATACATATATACATGTATATATATATATTTACATATACATATATATTTATACACATGTATATATATATATATATATATATATATATATATATATATAGTCTTCTATGGGAGTTAGGTGTTTTAGGTGATATATAATGCACTTCTTTTAAGGTACAGTATATTTTACTATTGTACCACAACTGTATTTCTAAATGAGTCGTGGGAGTTATTTACGACATCTTTGTACAATTCATCACATTTTTGTGTCGTTATGTTTTCCCTCAAATCACCCAGGGCTTCTATAAATGTATTTCTTATGAACATCTCTGTTGGGTCTTGTGCTCCTGTAGTTCATTGATTGTCATCCACATAAAATACAGGTTGATGATTATTCACATCATTCTTCAAAATATTATTTCCTCAGTTGTATTTATGTATGAGCTTTCAAATTTCAGGCTAATTTGAAATGCCAATGTAGATATGGTATAAATGTCATTTTTTTTAAATATAATTTTGGTGGTCCTTGATCAGGGGTCTCAGACACGCGGCCCGCGGGCCATTTGCGGCTAGCGAAACGTTATTTTGCGGCCCCCACCTTTATATGAAAGTTTAATGTTAGTGTGGTCTGCGAGTTTTATATGAATGACACTTGACAGCGTTGTGTTATTTGGGTCCAAAATGGCTCTTTCAACGTTCTGGATTGCCTACTTATGCGTTAGTGGAAAAGCAGCAAACGAATGAAACCGACAGAGATTTTGCCATGGAGGCGACGGTTTTCTACGTGCCTGGCTGCAGTCAAACCGCGACACCTGTCCGTCAATAATAACAGTCCCTGATAACCTGGACCAATTCAAATTGTTATTTGTTTTTTTTATTGTTTAATTCACATTGCCTCACACGATGAACACTACATATATGTTTATATCAGTGGTTCTCAAATGGGGGTACACGTACCCCTGGGGGTATTTGAAGGTATGCCAAAGGGTACGTGCCAATTTTTTAAAATAGCAACAATTCAAAAATCCTTTATAAATATATTTATTGAATAATACTTCAACAAAATATGAATGTAAGTTCATAAACTGTGAAAAGAAATACAACAATGCAATATTCAGTGTTGACAGCTAGATTTTTTTAAGAACATGTTCCATAAATATTGATGTTAAAGATACATTTTTTTTGTCAAGAAATGTTAATTAAGTTGATGAATCGAGATGGATCTCTATTACAATCCCCAAAGAGGCCACTTTAAGTTGATGATTACTTCTATGTGTAGAAATCTTTATTTATAATTGTATCACTTGTTTATTCTTCAACAAGTTTTTAGTTATTTTAATATCTTTTTTTCCAAATAGTTCAAGAAAGACCACGAAAAATGAGTATATATTGCACTGTTATACAATTGAATGAATCCAAAACTTATGACATAGTGCTGTATTTTACTTGATCTCATTTTTTTCAACCAAAAATGCTTTGCTCTGATTAAGGGGTACCTTAATTAAAAACATTTTCACAGGGGGTACATCACTGAAAAAAGGTTGAGAACCACTGGTCTATGTGATGATGGATAATACTTCGGGGGCCGTCACTTTTTTGCGCTCGCTATCCTGGTACTTTCCACCGACTGCCGCGTTGCTGTAGGGAGGAAAAGCGGAACGACACACATTGCGGAAATAACATTCTCCGTGCATCGGCTAAATACAGATATATTCCACAACCCTAAACATGTCTTTTGCAGTTAAGAGAAAGGTTTGTGATGAGCAAAAACAATTCCAGGAAAAGTGGGAGATGCAATATTTCTTTGTTGAGCACAGGGGCAACCCGACGTTGTCTTATTTGGAGAGGGGCATGGTGTAGTGCAGGGGTGTCAAACTCAAATACAGAGTGGGCCGAAATTTCAAACCGAACAAAGCCGCGGGCCAACGTTGAACAAATGAACCTTTTAATGGTGACCCAAACAAGTGTTGCGTTGAATATTGAACAAGCAAGGCTTATATAACTTTATAGTGACATGCAAAATCAAGTTTCAAATAATAATAATAATAATTAAAAAAATATCAATGGTATATCAAATAAAATTTTAATAACAATTGAATGCCTCTTTTCTATTTGCAGCCTTCTGAGGTAAATATCAAAATAAACTTTTTCCACAGGGTAATAATACATTCGAAAATAAAATAACAATAATGAATGAATCAAACATGCAAGCCTGGAAGTAGCAATATAAAGTGCATGAATAAAATGTTAATTATTGCTCAGTTTGCTACACTGATTTGCTTTACCACTGAACATGGAACAAGCAATACTTATATAACTTAATAGTGCAAAATCAACTTTCAAAAAACAAACAAAAAACATCAATGGTGAAATAAATACAATTTAAATAAAACATTTAATGCCTCTTTTCTATTTGCAGCCTTCTGAGGTAAATATCAACATTACATTTTTCCACTGGCTAATAATTCTTAAAATAAAATAACAATGCGATGGGTGGGGTTGGGGGTGTGGGGTAGGGTTAGGTGCATATTGTAGTGTCCTGGAGGAGTTAGTGCTGCAAGAGGTGGTGGGTATTTGTTCTGTTGTGTCTATGTTGTGTTACGGTGCAGATGTTCTCCCGAAATGTGTTTGTCATTCTTGTTTGGTGTGGGTTCACAGTGCGGCGCATATTTGTAACAGTGTTAAAGTTGTTTATACTGCCACCCTCAGTATGACCTGTATGGCTGTTGAGCAAGTATGCATGGCATTCACTTAAGTGTGTGTATAAGTCGCATATGTTATATGACTTGTCCGGCACGCTGTTTGTATTGAGGAAAAGCGGTCGTGACAACATATTGTAGACAACGCTAAAGGCAGTGCCTTTTAGGCATGCCCCCAATATTGTTGTCACGGTGGAAATCTGGAGAAATTCGGGAGAATGGTTGGAAAATCCGGAGCGTTGGCAAGTAGGAGTATTTGCGGCGAATGCAGTGTTGCGGCCGCTGTATAACACCGGCGGGCCAGCTCTAATGTTAATTTGATATTGCCTCAAGGGCCAAATTAAATTGTATGGCGGGCCAAATTTGGCCCGCGGGCCAGAGTTTGACACCCATGGCGTAGTGGGTAGAGCGGCCGGCCAGAAACCTGAGGGTTGCAGGTTAGCTTCCCACCTATTGACATCCAAAAAAATCGCTGCCGTTGTGTCAATGGGCAGGACACTTCACTCTTTGCCCCCGGTGCCACTCACACTGGTGAATAAATGACGCAAACTGGCCGCCACGCTTCTGTCAGTCTACCCCAGGGCAGCTGTGGCTACTGATGTAGCTTACCACCACCAGGTGTGAATGAATGATGGGTCCCACTTCTCTGTGAGCGCTTTGAGTGTTCAGAAAAGCACATCTAAGTTATTATTTGCACAGACAAAAAAAATTTTTTTTTAAAGAAATCTTTTCTTGCGGCCTCACCCAGACTTTACATCCAGTGGCCCCCAGGTAAATTGAGTTTGAGACCCCTGTCCTTAGTGTTTGATTTTTTTTAATTAATGTTTAGACAGAGATGAACAGAACAGAAAAACAGCAATAAACTTTTTTTTTAAAAAGAGAAATAAATTAAATCAAATCAAATAAAGCTAAAATAGAAATAACAATACTTATACATAGAAGAGAAAAAAACAAACATCCACCCGAAAAAGGAACACAAAAAAACCCAAAAACTAAACCTTGCTTAGACTGTCACTTATACAGTAATGACATAAAACATAAATATACTGTACGTAGACCTTCAGTATGTAAACCAACCAGAATACTGTTAAAAAAAATAAAAATCACTGTTGTACCTTTATTGATGGTTGGTCAAAAAAGGTCCCTGTTCTTTATCAACTAATCATTTTATTTTGAAGTGCCGGTATCGTACCGGAAGTGCTTATGGTGGTGCTGAGAGTAGCGGGCAGGTCTGGCTGTGATGCCGCTGGATGATGGCTGCCTTTGGAATACTCAGCTACGAACACCGGCCACTAAAGCGGCCCCGGCTCGGGCCTCCGGATGTTTATCCGCAAGACCCCAAACAGAAAGAGGTGAGACTCCCCTCCAACATGTGCACCTAAAAGTCAGTTTTAAGGGAAAGTTGCCGAGCGAAGAGGCTTCTCTCCGCTAGCTGGCGGCGGCTAGCCTGGTGTGAGCTAGCCGGGAGCAGCAGGCGAGCAGGGCCCGGCAATAACAACAATGAACAACACCTTTGACGGGACTTGTCACTCGAAATACTGCGATTGTTGAATAGACAGAAGACTTTGCTATTTTAGCAACGAAGGTGAAACACTTTGGAGTGACGTTGTTGTTATGCCAGCAAAAATGCGTTCGTCTGGGGAGGTGGGGGGGATTTAAAAAGTTCAGTGAGCTCCTTTTTTATTTCACTTATACACTATATATGTATATGTATGAACTTGAAGTGCCATCCCATTCCTAACCCATAGGGTTCAATATGACGTCAGTCCACCTTTTGTAGCTATTACAGCTTCGACTCTTCTGGGAAGGCTGTCCACAAGGTTGTGTAGTGTGTTTATAGGAACATTCCACCATTCTTCCAAAAGAGTATTGGTGAGGTCACGCACTGATGTTGTAACTCATCCCAAAGGTGTTCTATCGGGTTCAGGTAAGGACTCTGTGCAGGCCAGTCAAGTTAATCCACACCAGACTATGTCATCCATGTTTTCATGTACCTTGCTTTGTGCACTGGTTCACAGTCATGTTGGAAGAGGAAGGGGCCCTGTCACGCCAAATTTCTTCCCTCTACAAAAACCTTCCCCCCCCCCATTTATTTCCAGGGTCATGATTAATACAGATAATTTGTTAAAGCTATATTATAAAAATAAAATGCTATATTATAAAAATACAGACATTTTGTTAATGCTATATTATAAAAAAAATTTCAAAACTGAAAAAAACAATTTACAAACACAAGCTACGGGATGACGTAAGACATGGGTGTCAAACTCTGGCCCGCGGGCCAAATTTGGCCCGCAGTGTAATTTCATTTGGCCCTTGAGGCAATAATAAATTAACATTAGAGCTGGCCCGCCGGTATTATACAGTGGCAGTGCCGCTGTATCACCGCATTCAACGCTAATTCTCATACTTGCCAACCCTCCCGATTTTTCCAGGAGAATCCCGAATTTCAGTGCCCCCCCCCGAAAATCTCCCGGGGCAACCATTCTCCCGAATTTCCACCCGGACAACAATATTGGGGGCGTGCCTTAAAGGTACTGCTTTTAGCATCCTCCACAACCTGTCGTCACGTCCGCTTGTCCTCCATACAAACAGCGTGCCGGCCCAGTCACGTAATATATGCGGCTTCTACACACACACAAGTGAATGCGAGGCATTCTTGGTCAACAGCCATACAGGTCACACTGAGGGTGGCCGTATAAACAACTTTAACACTGTTACACCACACTGTGAACCCACACCAAACAAGAATGACATCCGGACGGTAACACAACATAAACACAACAGAACAAATGCCCAGAACCCCTTGCAGCACTAACTCTTCCGGGACGCTACAATATACACCCCCGCTACCAACAAAACTCGATTTTGCATGTCACTATAAAGTTATATAAGTCTTGCTTTTTCAATATTTAATGCAAAACTTGTTTGGGTCCTTATTAAAAGGTTAAGTTGTTCAACTGTGGCCCGCGGCTTTGTTCAGTTTAGAATTTTGGTCCACTCTGTATTTGAGTTTGACACCGCTGACGTAAGAGGAAACGTGACCCCGGAAGTAAATGTGTTATCCCATAGCTTGTGTGTGTAAATTGTTTTTTTAATTTTATTTTTTATAATATAGCGTTAACAAAACATCTGTATTTTTATAATATAGCGTTATATTTTTGTAATATAGCGTTAACAAAATGTCTGTATTAATCATGACCCCGGAAGTAAATGGGGGGGAAGGTTTTTGTAGGCGGGAAGAAATTTGTCGTTACAGCCCGCTCCAAACTGTTCCCGTAAGGTTGGGAGCGAAGAATTGTCCAAAATGTTTTGGTATCCTGGAGTAGGGCTGGGCGATATATCGATATAAACGATATATCGCGGGTTTGTCTCTTGTGCGATATAGAAAATGACTAGGGATGCACCGAAATGAAAATTTGTGGCCGAAGCTGAATAAAATTTAAACGCTTGGCAGAATACTGAATACCGAATAATGAATGCAGCTTTTCACAATTTTTTTATATTGCATAAATAGCCTAGATTACATTTTTAGACATGTTTTTTAAATAAAGTAATTTTTTATTGAATATTGACATTTTGTTTAATATTCCAGTAGCCTTTGCTTTTCCAAAAAAGCACAACGTTTTTCATTTATATTAGGCCTTCAAACAAAACATGCATTCCAAAAAAAAAAATAAAGTGCATTAAAGTGGATAAACCCACAACAAATGAATTATTGTCCTTTTGGCAAAAGTCTGCTTAGCTACAGTAGATAGACTAATAATGTAAACAGAAGGCTCAAGTAAATCTCAATTAAGTGTGTGCTTGTAACGTCATACACTTATATAGGTAGCCTACACAACAGGCTAATAATGTAAACAGCACACACACAATGTAAAGAACACACATCAGAGAAATACCGTCTGCTCGGTATCGTGTAACGGGGCTCAATGTGCTCCACTAGTCTCCGAAAGCCAATGTCCTCCACAACACTAAACGGTTGATCATCCAAAGCCATAAACTCCATTACCTTCTTTGTAATTCCGTTTGCTTTGGCACTGTCAGTCGCAAACTTTTTCGTCCTCTCAAAGACGTCGGCCACGAGGCACTTCCTCCGGACAGTTTGGCTGAACATTCGTTGCAAACTGCAATACTTTTGTCACTTTCCGACACTTTAAAATATCTCCACACTGCTGACATTTTTCCGAAGGCGCCGGGTTACAACGTCACCGCGTCACTGCATGTTGGTTGATTGCGTCACCGCGTCCAAAAATTGCGTCATCGCGTCACACGCCACTATTCGGCCTTGCATTTAACTTATTCCACCGAAGGCCGAATGTGGCTTTTTTTGCCATATTCGGCCGAATATATTCGGTTACCGATTATTCGATGCTTCCCTAAAAATGACTATATCGTAATATTCGAGTATACGTTCTCACGCAGTTGCTTTTAGCTGCCGGCATTACACTACAAGCGTTTCTCACTCCTTCTCGTCTCACCTTCTCACAGAGACGTAAAACAAGCCTGCCTTCTTACATACGTCACATACTGTCGTGCGTCAGTTCAGTTGTTTAAACATGCAAAGCCGGATCCTTTTTTTTTTATTTCACTTATACCAGTGGTTCTAAACCTTGTTGGAGGTACCGAACATATGCGCATTCATCGAACCCTTCTTAGTGAAAAATAAAATGTGTTTTTTTCAAATTCAAGACAAAGTTATGTGTTTTGGTAACACTTTAGTATGGAGAACATATTCTAAGTAACAAAGACTTAACTTAGAAGGTTTTTCGACACTAAGGGAACATATTCTAAGTAACAAAGACTTAATTTAGAGTTATTTGGTTAAGGTTAGGGTTAAAGGGTTAGGGTTATAATGAAGCTATGCCGAATAAGGCATTAATAAGTACGTTATGATGACTAGTTAAGAGCCAATATGTTACTAATTTGCATGTTAATAAGCCACTAATTAATGGTGAATATATTCCCCATACTAAAGTGTTACCATGTTTTTTTACTGGTGCACAAAATGAACCGTGCATGAACATCACCTTGTTCAAACAACAAAACCAGCACAGTGCATAAACTCACAACAAATTACACACCTGCAAATCAGTGTTACTTCTGCTGTTGCCGTATCCGTAATACGCCGATAGGGAGAAGTTTTTATTGAGACGATGAGTCGGGTGTGTTTTGACCTCTGCCGAACTCCTGAGGCCGAATCACCGAACCCCTAGGGTTCGATCGAACCCAGGTTAAGAACCACTGACTTATATGCTATATATGTATACGTATGAACTAGGAGTGCCATCCCATTCCTAACCCATAGGGTTCAATATGATGTCGGTCTTTCCTTTTGCAGCTATTACAGCTTCAACTCTTCTGGGAAGGCTGTCCACAAGGTTGCGGAGTGTGTTTATAGGAATATTCCACCATTCTTCCAAAAGGGTATTGGTGAGGTCACACACTGATGTTCTAATTCATCCCAAAGGTGTTCTATCGGGTTCAGGTCAGGACTCTGTGCAGGCCAGTCAAGTTCATCCACACCAGACTGTGTCATCCATGTCTTTATGGACCTTGCTTTGTGCACAGGTGCACAGTCATGTTGGAAGAGGAAGGGGTTCGCTCAAAACTGTTCCTGCAAGGTTGGGAGCATGGAATTGTTCAAAATGTTTTGGTATCCTGGAGCATTCAAAGTTCCTTTCACTGGAACTAAAGGCCCAAGCCCAATTCCCAAAAAACAACCCAACACCATAATAATAGATTTTATATTTAAAAAAGCACTTTACATTGAGCAAACAACCTGAAATTGCCACAGTGTAAAAAATAGTAATAATAATAATAATAAAAATATAATAAAAATAAATAAAATATAAAACTAGAAACAGCCCAATAGCTAGAACTAGCATGCATGTCTATAACAAGGCTTTTTTAAAAAGATGGGTTTTTAAGCCTTTTTTAAAAACATCCACAGTCTGAGGTGCCCTCAGGTGGTCAGGAAGAGCGTTCCACTGACTGGGAACAGCGGAGCAGAAAGCCCGGTCTCCCATTGTTCGTAGCTTTGTCCGTGGAGGTTGAAGGACGTTAGCCTGTTTGGAGCGGAGGTGTCGTGTGAATGATTTGAGGGTGAGCAGTTATTTGAGGTAGAGGGGGGCATTTCCATGGAGGCATTGGTGAGTTAGTACGGAGATTTTGAATTCAAGCCTGAGTGGAACAGGAAGCCAGTGAAGGGATTTGAGAGTTGGTGTGATGTGGTCATGTTTCCGCACTGTAATAATTCCTCCTCCACACACTTCGGCACAATGCAGTCCGAAATGTACCGTTCTCCTGGCAACCTCCAAACCCAGACCCGTCCTTCAGATTGCCAGATGGAAAAGTGTGATTCATCACTAGAGAACGCGTCTCCACTGCTCTACAGTCCAATGGCGACATGCTTTACACCACTGCATCCGACGCTTTGCATTGGACTTGGGGATGTATGGCTTAGATGTAGCCGCTCGGCCATGGAAACCCATTCCATGAAGCTCTCTGCGTACTGTACATGGGCTAATTGGAAGGTCACATGAAGTTTGGAGCTCTGTAGCAACTGACTGTGCAGAAAGTCTTTGCACAATGCGCTTCAGCATCCGCTGACCCCTCTCTGTCAGTTTACGTGGCCTACCACTTGGTGGCTGAGTTGCTGTTGTTCCCAAACTCTTCCATTTTCTTATAATAAAGCCCACAGTTGACTTTGGAATATTTAGGAGCGAGGACATTTCACGACTGGATTTGTTGCACAGGTGGCATCCTATGACGCTGGAAATCACTGAGAGCGGCCCATTCTTTCACAAATATTTGTAGAAACAGTCACCATGCCTAAATGCTTGATTGTATACACCTGTGACTACGCAAAGTGATTAGGACGCCTGATTCTGATCATTGGGATGGGTGGCCAAATACTTTTGGCAATACAGTGTATATCCAGTGTACATGCTAATGGAAACTGGATTGAATGCTGATCTATTCTCTGCAGTTTGTCCTAAATGATAACTCTGTTGCTAAGTTTTGAGTGGCATCAATCTAAAAAGGAAACCATAGTGTTGAACAAAAGAAGTACAATATCATATGCTAAGTTTTATAGAGGCTTTATTATGCAAAACCCACTCGTTTTACCTGTTGTGTATTTGGGATCTGCATAATTCTTGAACATTTGAGGTCAAACCGTGGAGGCCTTCCCAAAATGTTTTTGAAACAATCCTGCCTTCCATGAAGGGGTGATATTATAATTTATTTTCTATATTTATATGAGATTTAGCACGTCCGAGTTCATGCTTCTCGCCCGGAAAAGGGTGGAGGGCCATCTCCGGGTCGGGGAGGCGACCTTGCTCCAAGTGGAGGAGTTCAAGTACCTCGGAGTCTTGTTCACGGGTGAGGGAAGAGTGGATCGTGGAATGTGGACGCTGTATCGATCTGTTGTGGTGAAGAAGGAGCTGAGCCGGAAGGCAAAGCTCTCAATTTACCGGCCGATCTACGTTCCCATCCTCACCTATGGTCATGAGCTTTGGGTTATGACTGAAAGGACAAGATCACGGGTACAAGCGGGCCGAAACGAGTTTCCTCCGCCGGGTGGCGGGTCTCTCCCTTAGAGATAGGGTGAGAAGCTCTGTCATCCGGGGTGAGCTCAAAGTAAAACCGCTGCTTCTCCACATCGAGAGGAGCCAGATGAGGTGGTTCGGGCATCTGGTCAGGATGCCACCCGAACGCCTCCCGACCGGTAAGAGGCCACGGGAAGACCTAGAGCACGTTGGGAAGACTATGTCTCCCGGTAGGCCTGGGAACATCTCAGGATCCACCTGGAGGAGCGGGACGAAGTGGGTGGGGAGAGGGAAGTCTGGGCTTCCTGCTTAGGTTGCTGTCCCCGCTACCCAACCTCGGATAAGCGGAAGAAGATAGATGGATATTCAAAACACCTACTCGTGGTTTACATAACATGTAATTGTGTTGTTTTTTTTGTGTGAAATATTTGCATCGATTATGTTTTACATACCATCTTCAAGCTACTTTTTGGCCCTCCAATAGGTAGTTTTCAGAAAGGCTGTTTTTACAGTAGATGCAAATGAACCCCTCCTCACCATGCCCCTTCACGCTGAGTAAACCTTAGTCCCTGACCCGGCAGCCATGTTTTGTAATTTTTTTTAGGTTTTATTTTGCACTGTCGGACCTTACAGACATTGGTGTTTTTAAGTGACTTTCACCACAACACAACAGCTCAGATTATATAGCGTGACCAGCGGGGCTCACCCGTGGTTTGTTGTCGGCACGACAAGGAGACTATGCGGGCGGAGGAGGGAAAGGAAGGAAGCCCAGCTGCCAGTCTGGTACTCTACGCTCAGGTTAAACCTCTACAGCAGGGGTCGGGAACCTTTTTGGCTGAGAGAGCCATGAAAGCCAAATATTTTAAAATGTATTTCGGTGAGAGCCATATAATATTTTTTAACACTAATTACAACTAAATGGGTGCATTTTTAAGTAAGACCAACATTTTTAGAATATAATACGTTTCTTATTATTTTTGATAACATTGTTATTCTGAAGCCAACCAGTAATAAATGAAATATTTCTTACCATTAATGCGACTTCTAGAACAGGTGCGGTAGAAAACTGATGGATGGATTAAAATGCATGAGAATGTTTTATGTTTTGAACGTTATTTTTAACACTGTGATTACCAGCGTAATTATTCATTACTTATCGTGTTAAGCAATGTCAGCTAAGATTTATCTGAGAGCCTTTGCAGTCATCAAAAGAGCCACATCTGGCTCTAGAGCCCTAGGTTCTCTACCTCTGCTCTACAGAGTATGTATCTCTCCAATGCTAGATCCTGGACATATACAGTGGGGCAAAAAGTATTTAGTCAGCCACCGATTGTGCAAGTTCTTCCACTTAAAATGATGACAGAGGTCTGTAATTTTCATCATAGGTACACTTCAACTGTGAGAGACAATGTGAAAAAAAATCGAGGAATTCACATTGTAGGAATTTTAAATAATTTATTTGTAAATTATGGTGGAACATAAGTATTTGGTCAACCATTCAAAGCTCTCACTGATGGAAGGAGGTTTTGGCTCAAAATCTCACGATACATGGCCCCATTCATTCTTTCCTTAACACGGATCAATCGTCCTGTCCCCTTAGCAGAAAAACAGCCCCAAAGCATGATGTTTCCACCCCCATGCTTCACAGTAGCTATGGTGTTCTTGGGATGCAACTCAGTATTCGTCTTTCTCCAAATACGACAAGTTGAGTTTATACCAAAATGGATACATGGATGATACAGCAGAGGATTGGGAGAATGTCATGTGGTCAGATGAAACCAAAATAGAACTTGTGAACGGCTCTGCGTACCAGAAACGCTCGAGACGTAGGTAGCGCTTTGCTTTGCAGTACGCAGACTTTATTACCTCTACCAAAATAACTATGTTTTTGCTAGGGTTTGTCTGTTTGTTAGCACTAATAACTCAATAAGTTATGGATGGATTTTGATTAAATGTTTAGGAAATGGAAAATTTTTTTGGCACTGCTCTCTAAAATCTAAACAATGGAATCGATCAACTTTCCTATCAACAAAATTGACAAGATCTCAGGTTTGGGGGAACCTGTCAGTCCTTACGGAACGCTGGTTGCTGGACACTCGACGGACTCTTGGGAGAAGAAAGTCGCGTGCCTGGTTACCCTTTCAGTCGAGGACGTTGAAGAAATCTACCTATTCAGAATCGTGATAACAGGACATCTGCTGATTGGAGTAGGCATTGCTCTGATGAATCGACAAATTTGAAAAATGCTGGCAGCTATTCAAAGTATCTTAAAGCTGCCACAAATGATTGGAGGATATGAGCAGAACGGTGGGCACTCAGACTTTTGTGAATTTAGACTATATTGCAAATGTAAAATCATCTTGGATACGCCTGCTGCTTTAATGGTTAAATATGATGAATTTGTGGACCAGAAAGAGACAATTAGGAGTGAAAGTTTACATTTATTTTGCCCGCTCAAACACAAACATTTTAATCTGGATTGTTTTCCCTGGCTGCAAGCAACATGGCAAGGTTGCTGCTTCGAGACTCTCCCGGAGGACAGTGCACGAAGACGCAACAAACTCCTTCCCTGTCTCTCATGGACACACACCTGTTGTTGACTTTTGTTGGACTGACTAGCTGTGTTATCCCGTTTGCAAGAGCACCAGTCGCGAAACAGAGACACACTGCAGGCTTACACACACATCTAAATAAATAATAAATACACGCCACACACACATACTACCCCCATCCCACGCCTTTGATGCTTCACCCCACGTGGTATAATAGAACATAGAGCAGCGCCCTTAGTGGCTGGCAGCTTCGAGTCGGATGCCCGACACCCAACCCATCGTTGCAAGTCTTGAGTTGTGTGTCATAATATGTATATGATAGATAGATAGATAGTACTTTGATTCCTTCAGGAGAGTTCCCGGAGGAAAATTTTAATTCCAGTAGCAGTGTACAGAATTGAGATCGAATTTAAAAAGTAAATAATGGGTGTTTAAATGGAAATACAATAGAAAATATGACAATAAGTATAAAAATATGACAGTAAAAAGTATGTGCTTTGCTATGGAGTTTTGTTTCCCACTTCAGACTGGGTCCGGTCTGAGATTGACTTTATTTTTAATCATCATCCCCATTCATCTACCTTTTTCCACACCTTGTCGGCCTCGCGCTGCACAGAGGATTATGTGAGATGTAGTTTATTTTCAGACCGGCCAAAGCAAAACTGCCGCAAAAAAACTACACTTACCAAATTTTAGTTTGACACCGTCACATGTCGTGGAATTATTGTCAGGACTTTGAAACTGCAGTACCACGGTATCTACAATACTGTTAAATCCCTAGTAAAAAACAACACAACCTTTTGACCAAAGAACCACCATTGCAAGTTATGTCAACCACAAGGTTGTGTGTAAAAATGTTAAATCATAATAAGACCCCTTTAAAAGGCTGCCATCTTAGCAGAAATCATGGGATTTTTCCACAAAAGTACCAAATGTTGCATGGTTTTGTTATATTTATATATATATATATGTGTGTGTGTGTGTGTGTGTGTGTGTGCTTTCCCAGGATGAACTGACTGCGTTGAATGTCAAGCAAGGATTCAACAACCAGCCAGCAGTGTCCGGCGATGAACACGGCAGTGCCAAAAATGTCAACTTCAACCGAAACAATGTGACTTGACTTGACTGAACAGTCTCCTTCTCTTAATTCCACCCAATTTACCTATTCCTACTTGTCAACCTATCTTTTTTTCCTCCTTAGATCAGTTCCAACTTCAGCAGCATCATTGCCGCAAAGCTGCGCTACAACACCTTTGCGGATACGGGGAAGCGTAAACCGCAAGTCAACCAGAAGGATAATTTCTGGCTTGTCACGGCGAGGTCGCAGAGCTCTGTCAATAACTGGTTCACAGATTTAGCAGGGACTAAACCTCTCACGCAGCTGGCAAAGAAGGTAGGAAGGTCTCTGGGATTCTCATCAATTGACTGATTTACAATTGGTTTAGCACTGTTGCATAATCACAGTTAATTGGTTTGTTTTCCCGTTACATCACTTATTTTAAATCCTATTTGGTGGTTACAGTACGGACAGGAGTATGTTTCAAAATATGGCTGTAAACTGCATCATGATTTAAGTGTTTTATATTGGTCGATATAGCTATAATCGTTGATATTTTATGACCTATTTAAACTAAAGACCACGAGAGAAAAATATGAGATGTGAACATTTTTATTTAAAGTATAACCTTCCTGTGATTATAATCAAGAGAGAAAGGAAAGGAAATGTCAACACAGTCATGGAAAACAATCAATGAAAACCAAATTCTAAAAATCACATAGAAGACGTAACAATAAACTCTTAACATTAACAAAGAATGCGTAAGAAATGCCTAATAATATAAAATAGTAATAAAATGGTGTGAAAATGTGAACATAGAGGAGCCTGAGAAAAACTATTTTCTGCAGATTTAGTGCCAGGGAGGTATAGCTGTGCTCTAAAGGGTGACATGGTGTGGTATTACCGGTCTTGGTGGGGATGAGCACCTTGCATCATTTACAGACCACATTGGTCTGACTCGCAGTGTGTTTTAAAAAATACATGAAAAAACTGCCATACAGTCCAGGTGACTTTTCCTATTTTGTCCAGAATTTATTTCTCTGCAGCACTCATTTTGAGTTTATGTTCTTAAGCATTCCATGCAAAGAATCAACTGCGAGACAACATGTTGGCGCAACCAAACTCGATACTTGATTGGCTGTTAGCGTGTCACTCCCACCGATCAGTGATCACTTCCTGCGTTTCACGGTTACCAGATAGCGAGTGCATTTCTTCATGCCACCAACCTTGCTTTGCAACTTCAGATTTCTTCCGACGACGAAGAAAAAAAATCTCAAATGTTTTACGGAACGCATTTGTTATCGCAATCGGTCCATCGCGATATATATTGATATTGTTTTATCGGTCATCCCGACATTGACAGATAAAGTACTGGCTTTAAACAACTACATGGACTACCAAGTAGTGCTGTGTGGTATGTACAAGGGATGTAACAATATGGACACTTCACATCACGGTTATCATGACCAAAATGATCACGTTTATCATTGTGGCGGTATTTTTAAAACATTTCTTTAAATAACTAAAATACATAGACAGTATTTTGCGTGTTTTGTGTTTCTTATAAGTGTTTTAGTCTTATTATTGCATCTGTTTTAATGGTTAAGCCTTTGTTGTTCTAAATATTGGCTTGTACTGTAGCACACAGCAAATAAAATGTTTTATCATTAGTTATTATTTCTGGCGGCGTTGTTGCATCCTACTCTGTTCAGCGGTCCTTGAAAACACCTCCGTCTCGTTTTCCTCCGAGTATATCTGCACAGCTTGTAGGTTCAATGTGCACAGTTGAATATCTTAGTTGCTCAGAAATGAATGTGTTTATATAAGTTTAAATTGGGGTATGTTCTTTCTTAAAGGGGAAATGTTTTTTTTTGTTTTCACGTTAGCATTTAAGCTTGTGACTTAGCGCCAGTCAATTCATAAATAATCAAGTTTTTTCGATTATTGTAATTTAAAATGGCAATGCTAATCGGGAGTTTACCGCGGCTGTCATTAATACCGTTTATCAGTACATCTTTTTTATGGACAAATATATGTTACTGGATAAACGATATATATCACAACATAGTATTTATTCGTAAAATTATGTTTATATACTGTATATATATGTATATATATATATATTTATATATATATATATATATATATATATATATATATATATATATATATATATATATATATATAAGGGCTGGGCGATATGGCCTTTTTTAATATCTCGATATTTTTAGGCCATATCGCGATGCACGATATATATCTCGATATTTTGCCTTAGCCTTGAGTTAACACTTGATACATATAATCTCAGCAGTATGATGATTGTATGTGTCTCGATTAAAACATTCTTGTTCATACCGCATTAATATATATGCTCATTCTAAACTTTCATGCAGAGACGATTCACAACTAAGTCAATTTACCAAAACCTTATTTATTAAACAGTTATCAAGCAGTGGCACAAACATTCATGTCATTCCAAAACAGAAAGTGCAAGATTGTCAGAGACATTTTTAAAAAAGCTATTAGTGCACTTGTGTGCATGTCACAAAGATGACATATCAAAACAACACTAAATTAAAGTGTACTTTTTGTATTGAACGGCCACTACAATAGTTTAAAACAAATAAAGTGCACTTTTGTGCATGATGTCACACAAGATATTTCAATAAGTGTCACATAAAAATGAGTTGCATATCAAATAGTATATGTCCTACAGTGCTGATGTGGAAATATTTGCTTCGGCATTTTGTGGGTGTGGCACTGAACGGAGATGTTGACATGCACAGTTTGAAGCACTCTTCATTTTCGAGCGAGTGACTTTTCAAATGATGCTACAAATTAACAGTGCTGCTACTTTTTGTAGCAACGCTTCTGTCACATAAATGTTGAACATATTCCCGCTTGAAGCCAAACCACAGCCAGACGATGCACCCTGTGCTGTTTTTCTTGGGAATTAATTGTTCCTTCATTTGTTACCCGATTCGCACCTTCTCTCTCGTATTACCATTCGCAACACACCGTTAGCATCACAGCTAATGTTGCCCATGTCGCTACCTCTCTACTCGGAAGAAGGTGCGCTTGTTTTAAGTCTCTATGAGTAGGAGAGACAAGAAAGAGGGAGAAAGGCATGCAGTTTAATGCCCGCAGCTAAAAGCAACTGCGTGAGAACGTATACTCGAATATCACGATATAGTCCTTTTCTATATTGCCCAGAGACAAATCCGCGATATATCGAGTATATATATATATATATATATATATATATATATATATATATATATATATATATATATTAGGGTTGTAACGGTACGTGTATTTGTATTGAACCGTTTCGGTATGGGGGTTTCGGTTCGGTACGAGGGTGTATCGAATGAGTTTGTATTCTGAAGTCTTAACAAGCTGCTCTGCTTTCTGCCTCTGTCTGAGCAGTGAGCACCCAGCATTGTCCCGCCCACCCAACCATCTGATTGGTTACATACAAGGCCAATCAGCAGTGCGTATTCAGAGCGATGTAACAGCCAATCAGCAGTGCGTATTCAGAGCGCATGTTTTCAATGCTTCATTGTCGAGCAGACGTGTTTAGCAGCGGACATCGTACACTCCCCCTAATTATAAAAAACACTTTCCAGTCACAACTACTACAAACATCACTATGAGCCCGTTGACATTTTAGAAACTTAAACTGCAGTTCAGCTCGCTCATAGTTCTGGCTTGAGGTGATGTCAAGGCTAATTAGCTTTTAGCGTTACGTTAGCTCATTTTGCTGTGTGTGCGTGCGTGCGTGCGTGCGTGTGTGCGTGTGTGTGTGTGCGTGCGTGCGTGCGTGCGTGCGTGTGTGCGTGTGTTAGAGGCAGCAAAGCCCTGTCCGTCTTATTTCACATGAACTAACATGAACTCCATAGATTTCAGGGATGAATAGTCGCTCCTATTGCTATTGTACTGTTTTTCATCTGTAGTTACATTAATCATACGTAATGTACGAGCATAGTTTTGAATGGCAGGGTGCCTGCTATCACATGTTGACAAAAATATAACATTTACATAATAAAAGTCAACTACAGGCTTCCCAAATGCTGTAATAAATCAAGCATGATGAGTTGACTTCAAACTGTTTAATGGTGCACTTTTTATATGTAGAAGAAATGTTTTGTCATTTTATTTAATCAAAGAAACAACTTGAGGCAGTTTATTGTGGATTAACGTGGGCAGAATTATTATAGTGTTCCCAATGTTAAAAGGATAAAGCCATTGTTTACAAATTTGGTAAATAAATAACCCAAAAAATTATATTTTTTTGTTTTCTTACTGTACCGAAAATGAACCGAACCGTGACCTCTAAACCGAGGTACGTACCGGACCGAAATTTTTGTGTACCGTTACACCCCTAATAATATATATACATATTTATGTGTCAGATAAGCTTAGATTTTATTTATAAAGAGGACAAGACAATTAAAAATACAAAATAAAGTATGACCACCAGTCCTTCTTTTTGACACTGATTACAAGGGCCATGTCAACAAATTAACTCAAAGATAGCGTCTGGAATTCCTCGGTTTTGCGGAGATGCTTGTCATCGACAGTGCCTTTTTTTGGTGTGTTTTTCTTTTCATCACGTAGCGGTTATGCTTTAATGTGAGTACTTGGACACATTTTACCATTGTCTGTGTGCTGTTTGTCGTTCATGTTGTGTCGTCAAGTGCAAGAAAAGAATAGACCTCATCAAGTCTCTAGCAACGACCTCGGCGGCGGCATGTTTTGCAGACGAGCCTACCGTTCGGTCTCTTTTTAATCCAAACAAAGGAGTTCCTCTTCCCTTTAGCTTCCATTGTGTTCTCCGCTTGTGCAATGTTGTTGACATTGATGCTTCAGCCGGCTCTTGCCGTAAAGTTCTTGCAAGTGGCATAAAATTGCTACCGCAGAGTCGCATCGTTAGCTAAATTATGCAATAAACAATAGATAATTACATCCTAGAATAATTTGTTTTTTTAGTCTTTTCTTTTTACACAGGTTCAGTTTATTGTAAAAATCTTGAAATATTGATGTGATCGTCTACTTTGCATAGTAGGCCATAATGCATGTGGATGTAATTTTTATTGGATGCTGTGGGAGACAAAGTGAGCAATAAACTTGAAAGCAAAACAAATGTAGACATACAAGTTGACGTGCGTTTTAATGTCACAAGCAAATAGCAGTGGTCTAGTGTGCTTGGGTCTCAAAGTGTCCAGTAATTTAGAGGGGTCTGGATATTAGCTAGATCTATACAAATAACGAAAGTCGCTAAGTTGTAAACACATTTGTTTGACTCTATTCGCATGCTTTTGTTGTACAGTGAGAGGTCGGTCTTCTGGGGGATTTCACAAAAATTTGTTAAAGCATGACTGGTAAATGTCACAGCGTTGGTCTCACTCCCGCAAAAGCATTTTGATTGCTTACATAAGCACCATGAACATTTTGATATTTTGATGTGCTCAATTAGTTTGCATAGTAGGCCATAATGCTATCGATCCATGATCATCTGCTTTGCATAGTAGACCATAATGCATGTGGATGTATTTTTTATGGATGCTGTGGTAGACAAAGGGAGCAATAAACATGTAAAGCCAAACAAGTAAATTTAGTTTTTTTTTGTAAAAGCTAAGTTTTTTTAAAATTTTGGCAACTCCTTATTACACTGGATCAAGACGCTATATAATAAAACACACTGTAAAATTATCAACAATGGACACATCTCTGGGACGATACCTCTATTAAGAGGTCTAAAACAAGGGTGCCCTTTGTCTCCATACTTATTCAATATTGCTATGGAAATATTAGCGATTAAAGTTGGATTGAATAGAAATATTGAAGAGATCAGTAATAATAATATTAAAAGTAAAATAACAATGTATTCAGACGATACAAGCTTCTTTATCAGCACCAATCCTCATTGTTTACAGAACCTTCTTAATCTTTTGGACATATTTTCACAGCAATCTGTGTTTAATCTTAATTATGATGAGTGTAAAATATTAAGGATCGGAAATTAAAGGGAACGTCCTTTCGAATGGAATGCAAAGTGCCTGTTTTGTGGACAGATGGACCAGTTAAAGACCTACTGAAATTAGATTTTATAATTTAAACGGGGATAGCAGGTCCATTCTATGTGTTCTACTTGATCATTTCGCGATGTTGCCATATTTTTGCTGAAAGGATTTAGTAGAGAACATCGACGATAAAGTTCGCAACTTTTGGTCGCTAATAAAAAAGCCTTGCCTGTACCGGAAGTAGCAGACGATATGCGCGTGATGTCACGGGTTGTGGAGCTCCTCACATCTGAACATTGTTTGCAATCATGGCCACCAGCAGCGAGAGCGATTCGGACTGAAAAAGCGACGATTTCCCCATTAATTTGAGCGAGGATGAAAGATTCGTGGATGAGGAAAGTGAGAGTGAAGGACTAGAAGAAGAATAAAAGACTAAACAGTGGGGGCGATTCAGATGTTATTTGACAAATTTACTAGGATAATTCTGGAAAATCCCTTATCTGCTTATTGTGTTACTAGTGTTTTAGTGAGATTATGTGGTCGTACCTGAACAACCTGAAGGTCGGCCCCGCACCTTTCTTCAGCACAAGTCGACGGGTGGTGGCGATGCCCATCTCTGCCCTTCGCAAGGGACACTCTTCGAAACATGATCTTTCGAAATGATCGCTGCATAATACACTGTACTTTGTGTGTGTGGCCCAATCCAACCGTGTTCGCTTGACCGCTCTGTTCCATAGTAAAGCTTCACCGTCATCTTTCGGTAATGTCAACAATGAAACACCGGCTGTGTTTGTGTTGCTCAAGTCGACCGCAATACACTGCTTCCCACCTACAGCTTTCTTCTTTGACGTCTCCATTATTCATTGAACCGATTGCAAAAGATTCAGCAACACAGATATCCATACTACTGTGGAATTATGGGATGAAAAGAGACGACTTAGAGCTGTGAACGTTGCTAAAACAAAATGTCCTCTACAATGTGTGACGTCACGCGCACGTGTCATCATACCGCGATGTTTTAGCATGATACTTCAGCGCAAAATTTAAAATTGCAATTTAGTAAACTAAACCGGCCGTATTGGCATGTGTTGCAATGTTAATATTTCATCATTGATATATAAACTATCAGACTGCGTGGTCGGTAGTAGTGGGTTTCAGTAGGCCTTTAAAATACTTGGTGTTGTTGTCCCAAAGAGTCTGGAAGATCTAGGCCCAGTAAATCAGAATATTCGACCAAGAAAGCTGAATAAAATTCTGCAATTATGGAAAGGGAAATCCTAAACATTGTATGGTAAAATATCTATTGTCAACTCTTTAATTATTCCTCAATTTATTTATTTATTGTTGTCATTACCAGCTCCATCACAAAACTTTTTTAAGGTTTATTGAGCGGAGGGTCTTTGAATTTTGTTTGGGACGGCAAACCAGAAAAGATCAAAAGAAAGGTTCTGTACAATGAATACGAACATGGGGGCCTGAAACGTCTTAACCTTGAGCCTATGTGTCTGTCTTTAAAATCATCAATTGTTCCAAAGGTGTATCTAAACACCGAGTGGCACACAAGCGTCCTGTTGGACGAAAAACATGTACTGTATCAAAAGAAATTGTATCCGTTTTTACAAGTGATGCCCTCCCATTTTCCTTTTGTAGAGAGTCCGCTGGGAAGCTTCGCAGGGTTCATAAAGGAAACAATCCACTCATGGTGGTGTTTTCAATTTTATGTGCCAGAAAAAAGAGAATATTTTCTAGCAGATAATATGGATGAACTCCAATATTGTCATAGATGAAAAGCCTTTCTTTTGAAAAAATATGTTTGAAAGAGGAATCATTTTTGTAAATGACATTATCAATGAAAATGGTAAGATTATGGAGTATGATGAATTTAGAACTATGTATGGTGATGCTTGTTGAAGCTTTTCAAGCAATCATGTGTGCTTCATGGACTGTAATTCCTTGCAGTGTATTTGTATATATTGTAGGAATCAGAATATGAATAACAGAAGGAAACAAGAGAGTTTTTTTGGGATGGTGCACTAATTGTAAGTGTATCTTGTGTTTTTTATGTTGATTTAATAAAATAAGTTAAAAATGAATTAGACATACAGTGTTGGCTTTCATATGTTGCTTTTTGTTTGTATGTTGTTTAATGTCACAAGCAAACAGCAGGGGTGTAAGGTACCAGGGTCTCCAAAAGAGTCCGATAACTACAACAAAAAAATCACTCGATTTGTCGCGAGTCAGTTTTAAAAATGTTACAGCGTTTGTCTGACTCCCTTAAAAGCATTGTTGATTTCTTACATAAGCACAAGCTAGATGGATAGAGAGATGGTACTTTATTGATTCCTTTAGGAAAATAAAAATTCCAGCAGAAGTGTACAGACAGCCTCGATGAAGAATTATTTACTTTCTTTAGAGCGAAAGAGCAGATAAGTTCTCTGGATCATGGAGACGATGTCTAGCAAAGCCCTTTTCTTTAATCGCTTTTGTGGATGTACAATATATTTCCTGTCAAGTTGGTACTGTGCTTTCAGAGTTTTACTTTATTATGACTGATATACAACATGTTCTTGTCACAGGTGCCAATTTTTAGCAAGAAGGAGGAGGTTTTTGGATACTTGGCAAAGTACTTGGTCCCTGTAATGCGCTCAGCGTGGATGATCAAGATGACTTGTGCTTACCATGCGGCCATCACAGAAACTAAAGTCAAGAAGAGACACGTGATTGATCCCTGTATAGGTGAGGAACACGCGTTGGTTCATCACAGAATGTGTGTTTATTTCCCACTTAAATTTGTATAATTTCTATGTGTGTGCGTTTTAGAATGGACCCAGATCATAACTAAGTACTTGTGGGAGCAGCTTCAGAAGGTGGCCGAGTTCTACAGGCAGTTCCCGAACCAAGGCTGCAGCTCGCCGATCCCAGCCACTCCCGCCGACGTGGAAACGGCCACAAAGCAGTGGGAGTACAACGAGAAACTGGCCATGTTCATGTTTCAGGTCAGCTCAGCACTATACATATTGGTCTGTAGTAGGGATGTAACAATAAGTGATCTTAAGGATAACCGCAGTAAAACTCTTCCACGTTAGTATTATTATTTCAAATTAAAATGAAAAAAACTTAATAAATAAGTGCAATTTGATAAACTCACAGACAAGTTGGCTGGTGCCACCTCTCTAGCTTAAATGCTAACATGAAAACAAGAGACATTAATCTCTTTCCCCATTAAGAAACTACCGTACAGACCCCAATCTAAACCTATATAAACATATTGCTGTCTGCGCAACTAAGATATTCATTTGTGCATATTGAATGGTCTCCCTTTGGACAGAGTGACCGTTCTATACCCGGAGGAATACGAGTCAAGGTGTTTTTACGGCGCGTTCAAGGACAGAACAGAGTAGGATGTCACCGTGCTCGCCTCTGTGCATGGAGGAAGGGCACAGTGCATACAGAGTGATCAGTGAGACTGTATTTGGAGGATCTCATTTTGTTTTCCTCAAAGCACAAGAACATCCAGATGATGTCTGGTAGGATACATTGTGCTCATCAACTACAATGCATTTTCATTTGGATTCAAAGGTCCTTTTTCATGTGTTTGCCATCAAGCTACAGTACGAGTCAAAAAGTCTCTACTCATTTGCTCGTGTTATTGAGTGAGAAGACCCATCTGAACTTTTGAGTTGTCGTGTTTCGTAAATAATGCCATACGTTGTGGTCATCGACAAATAAATATAAATGTATGGAATGGAATATAAAGACAATATAACACACATCCATAAACTTGGATGTATATGCAAAAATGCAATATATTTATCTGTACAGTAATCTATTTATTTATATTTGTACCTAGGGCTGGGCGATATGGCCTTTTTTTAATATCTCGATATTTTAGGCCATGTCACGATACACGATACATATCTCAATATTTTGCCTCATCCTTGAACACTTGATACATATAATCACAGCAGTATGATGATTCCATGTGTCTACATTAAAACAGTCTTGTTTATACTGCATTAATATATGCTCATTTTAAACTTTCATGCAGAGAAGAAAATCACAACTAAGTCAATTGACCAAAATTTTATTTATTAAACAGTTATTAAGCAGTGGCACAAACATTCATGTCATTTCAAAACAGAAAGTGCAAGATTGTCAGAGACATTTTAAAACAAGCTACGAGTGCACTTGTGTGCATGATGTCACTAAGATGACATATCAAAATGACACTAAATTAAAGTGCACATTTTGTAAATAACGCCGCTACAATAGTTTAAAATAAATAAAGTGCATTATTTTGTGGGCGTGTGGCACCGAAAGGAGATGTTGAAATGCGGAGTAAGCACTCTTCATTCTCTAGCAGGTGACTTTTCAAATGATGCTGCATATTAGCAGTAATGCTACTTTTTATAGAAACTTTTTAGCACCAACTTGACAAATTAAGGTTGTGTGTTCGACATATTCCCACTTGAAGCCAAACCACCGCCAGACAATAGAGCAGAGCCAATGCTGTTTTTCTTGGGAATTAATTCTTCCTTAATTTCTTACCAGATTCGCACTTTCTTTCTCTCGTATTATCACTCGCACGGCTCCTCTAGCATTACCCATGCTGCTACCTCTCGTAGCAGCATGGGTATGTGACGTATGTAAGAAGGTGCGCTTGCTGTCTGTGAGGAGAAACAAGAAAGAGTGGGAAGAGCCTGTAGTGTAATGCCAGAAGCTAAAAGCAACTGCGTCAGAACATATACTCGAATATCACAATATAGTCATTTTATATATCGCACATAGACAAACCTGTGATATTTCGGGTTTATCAATATATTGCCCAGCCCTATTTTCACCTTATTGCTCTTTTATCTTGCACTAAAGCGGGCTAATGCAACAAAATTTCGTTTTTATCTGTACTGTAAAGTTCAAATTTGAATGACAATAAAAGGAAGTCTAAGTCTAATAAGTGTCTCTATATTCCCCCCTGCCATTTACTTACCTGTATTTATTTGCCAATGGTAGAAATGTATTATTTTACAAGTAGCGCAAGAGATTTTGTTTTTAATAAGTTGTTTTTTGTATTAATTCTTGTGACCAGGATGGAATGTTGGACAGACACGAGTTCCTGACGTGGGTGCTGGAGTGTTTTGAGAAGGTCCGACCCGGCGAAGACGAGCTGCTGAGACTCCTCCTGCCACTTTTACTGCAGGTAGGACCTTTCTGACCTTTTGACTGACAGCCCATTTTATTGTACATGATTCTCACATCATTTCTGCTGTTGGACCACACACACGCACACATATTGAAGTTGGTATTGCTGATTTGACAGGCTGTCAGAAGTTTGTCACATATCAGCTGAATCCATCCCCAAGCCTTTCATTTTGTTTCATTCGATGTCATAAGTCACTGCGTGTCTGTGAGTAATGCAGTGCATCGCCTCTTCCTCCCGCAGTACTCGGGGGAATTTGTGCAGTCGGCCTACTTGTCACGCAGGCTGGCTTACTTCTGCACGCGCCGCCTCAACCTGTTGCTAAGCGACGGCAGCCTGGGCCCCGGCGCGGGTGGAGGGCACCCGGCGCACGGCATCTTGACGCCGCAAGGAAACACTCTGCCCCCGACTCCGACTTCCCAGCCGGCCGGAGGCAGTCAGCCCCAGACACCATTCACAGACTTCTACATCTGTCCCCAGCATCGCCCTCTGGTGTTCGGCCTCAGCTGCATGTTGCAGGTATGGTGACGTCTTACGGTCTTCTATTGCTCATTGTTTCATACGACGATAAATGTGTTTTGGTTGCTAAAGGCAGCTGCAATCCGCCGCTTTCCACTAACAGCATTCTTCTTTATAGTCTCCATTATTAATTGAACAAATTGCAAAAGATTCAGCAACACAGAGGTCCAAAATACTGTGTAATTATGCGATAAAAAACGACTACCTTTAGGCGTGAGTGGTGCCGGGAGAACATGTCCGCTCCAACCAATAACGTCACAAGCACGCGTCAACATAAGCGTCATCATTCCGCGACGTTTTCAACAGGATACCTCGCGGGAAATTTAAAGTTGCAATTTAGTAAACTAAACCGGCCGTATTGGCATGTGTTGCAATGTTAAGACTTCATCATTGATATATAAACTATCAGACTGCGTGGTTGGTAGTAGTGGGTTTCAGTAGGCCTTTAATTCTAGCCTAATTTAGCCATTCCTTTGCCACTTTTGACGTGTGTTTGGGGTCATTGTCCTGTTGAAACACCCAACTGCGCCCAAAACCCAACCTCCGGGCTGATGATTTTAGATTGTCCTGAATCATTTGGAGGTAATCTTCCTTTTTCTTTGTCCCATTTATTCTCTGTAAAGCACCAGTTTCATTGGCAGCAAAACAGGCCCAGAGCATATTACTACCACCACCGTGCTTGATGGTAGGTGTGGTGTTCCAGGGATTTAAGGCCTCACCCTTTTTCCTCCACACATATTGCCGGGTATTGAGGCCAAACAGTTACATTTTAGTTTCATCTGACCACAAAACTTTCCTCCAGAATGTCTTTTCTTTGTCCATGTGATCAGCAGCAAACTTTAGACGAGCCTTAAGGTGTCACTTCTGGAGCTTCTTGCATGGTAGCGATACAAAACAGGCTTGACTGTGGACACTGACACCTGTGTTCCAGCAACTTCCAATTATTTGCAGACCTGCTTTTTGGGGGTTCTAAGTTGACTCTTGATCATCCTGACCAATTTTCTCTCAGCAGCATGTAATAGCTTGTGTTCTCTTCCCGATCGTGGCAGTGACAAAACTGTTCCATGCACTTTATACTTACGAACAATTGTCTGCACAGTTGCTTTTGGGACCTTAAGCTGCTTTGAAATGGCTCCAAGTGACTTTCCTGTCTTGTTCAGGTCAATGATTTTTTTTTCAGATCTGTGCTGAGTTTCTTTGACTTTCCCATTGTCGCGTTTGTAACCGAGTCGAATGACTGCATCACATGAGCCCTGTTTAAAAGGGCTCAGAGAAGTCAACAGGTGTCATCAATCATAATCACTCACATGAAGTTAAGAGGCTATGCCATGAAACTATTTTGATTTGATTGTAACTTTTCTACATCACCAAAATTGATAATATATGTTGCTGTATGTATACTTTTGACCCAGCAGATTTGGTCACATTTTCAGTAGACCCATAATAGATTCATAAAAGAACCAAACTTCAGGAATATTTTTTGTGAATCACAAGTATGTGCTCCAATCACTCTATCACAAAAAAATAAGAGTTGTAGAAATTATTGGATACTCAAGACAGCCATGACAATATGTTCTTTACAAGTGTATGTAAACTTTTGACCACGGCTGTATATGGCTTTATTAATAAACATAACTTAACATTAATACATTTTAAATAAAGACCCATTTTACATTTTTTTTTAAAACACAAAATATAACTTAAAATGTGCATCCACGTACATTGAAAAACAAAACCCCAAATCAACTAAACATTATTCAACAAAATGTAACTGAAAATGTGCAAAAGAAAAAGCAGCATCCAGGTGAGATTTTGACAAAGATCGCCACAGCCAACATTGTCATTGTGGTTCAAATCAGTTGAATTGTGCAACCCAATGTTTTATTCTTATGTATTGTTTGTTTAAATTTTTTCATATCATTTGTAAGGCTTTAAACTGTAACCAGGTAAGATATAACTATTGAATACGATTAAAATCAAGATTAAGATTACTAATTCAGTGTTAATATGTGTGTGGGGCCCGTGTGGAAAAGATGGCCCCCGATGTCAAAAAGGTTAAGAACCCCTGTGCTAGTGGACTCGCCTCCACCCACAGAGACATAGAGAGAAGATGCTTGACGAAAGGGTTCACTTAGGTTATTTCGTATGGCCTGGCAGATGTGCTGTTCCTGTTGTGCTCCTTCAAAGACGTTCTGCTGATGGCGGCCACATTTGTCAACGACCGGTAATCTTGCGTGAATTTTATTTTATGTCTTTGTCAGTCCACTAAAGGTTGGTACAATATTTTGTGGCAAGTCCCAGTGGGTGTTTTGAAGAGCACATTAAGTTGTGTGACAGAGTCAATCAGAAATAGTAGCACAGATTACACATTAATGGTGTACTTATTGCCAAATGTTCCCCTTTTGGAGTGCAAGGTTTCACAAACACACTTAGTATTGGGAGTTCTAATTTTTCCACAACTCAGTCATTGATGTTGTTTTTTGTCCTTCCAGAGCATAGTGTTGTGTTGCCCGAGTGCTCTGGTGTGGCATTACTCTCTAACGGACAGCAGAAACAAGACTGGTTCCCCTCTGGACCTTCTGCCCATTGCACCCTCCAGCTTACCGATGCCTGGGGGGAACACCGCCTTCACACAGCAGGTACTTGAAGACACACCAAGCCATCCCTCATCAAGATGACAGCATATGCTCCACAATCACGCCGAGATACTAATTTTCCACTCTGCAGGTCCGTGTAAAGCTGAGAGAGATCGAGGAGCAAGTTAAGGAGCGAGGCCAGGCTGTGGAGTTTCGCTGGTCGTTTGACAAGTGCCAGGAGACCACCGCAGGTTGGTAAAACTGCTTCTTTTTCTCAGTGTTCACGGTAAGAGTCACGTGTTCGGTGTAGTGGAGCATTCACGATGCTAATTCTCTCTCCCTGGTCAGGCTTCACCATTGGGAGGGTTCTGCACACCCTAGAGGTTCTGGACAACCACAGCTTTGAGAAGTCAGACTTTAACAACTCACTGGACTCCTTATACAACCGGATATTTGGCTCAGGCCAGAGCAAGGATGGCCACGAGGTACTTGACTTCTTTAAAGATGAGAATCGCAAGTGATCAACGTTGAGGCCTCGATTATAATACTTACAAAGTGTGCTTCCACCCAGATGTCTCCCGATGACGACGCTGTGGTCACCCTGCTTTGTGAATGGGCCGTGTGCTGTAAGCGGTCGGGCCGACACAGGGCCATGGTGGTGGCCAAGCTGCTGGAGAAGCGACAGGCCGAGATTGAAGCGGAGGTAACACGCCGTCCTTCTCTGTTAACGTTTTTAATGGACAGTTCTGACAGCCATTGTTGTGTTGACAGTAGGACTGGCCGATATGGACGAAAAAGTATGTCTCGATATATTTTTACCTAAACTCGATATTCAATATATATTTCGATATATTTTCCGGTGAAAGTATATATATAAAGACATTCATTTTTGAGCGAGATTCACTGAAATTGAAGAAAATGACAACTGTACTGTAAACACTTATTAACCCAGTTAGTCAAGATGGGTATTAAAGGCCTACTGAAATGAGATTTTCTTATTTAAACGGGGATAGCAGGTCCATTCTATGTGTCATACTTGATCATTACGCGATATTGCCATATTTTTGCTGAAAGGATTTAGTAGAGAACATCCACGATAAAGTTCGCAACTGGAGAAAAGCCCTGCCTCTACCGGAAGTCGCAGACGATGACGTCACCCGTGTGATGGCTCCTCACATATATATTCACATTGTTTTTAATGGGAGCCTCCAACAAAAACAGCTATTCCGACCGAGAAAACGACAATTTCCCCATTAATTTGAGCGAGGATGAAAGAGTCGTGTTTGAGAATTTTGATAGCGACGGACTAGAAAAAAAAGTAAAAAATAAAAAAAAAACGCGATTGCAATCACGTTGCATTGAGACGGATTCATATGTTTTTAGAGACATTTGCTAGGATAGTTCTGGGAAATCCCTTATCTTTCTATTGTGTTGCTAGTGTTTTAATGAGTTTAACAGTACCTGATAGTCGGAAGTGTACGTCCACGGCCGGGTGTTGACGCGCAGTGTCTCGGGGAAGTCGACGGCAGCTGTACGGGAGGCGAAAGCTCAGCTGATATCCGGCAAGTGGCGACTTTTTAACCACAATTTTCTCACCGAAACCTGCTGGTTGACAAGTGGTCGGGATCCATGTCCGCTCTGATCCATAGTAAAGTTTCAACTCTGTGAATTTTAAACAAGGAATCACCGTGCGTTTGTGTGGCTAAAGGCTAAAGCTTCCCAACTCCGTCTTTCTACTTTGACTCCTCCAATATTAATTGAACAAATTGCAAAAGATTTAGCAACACAGATGTCCAAAATATTGTGTAATTATGCCGTTAAAGCAGACGACTTTTAGCTGTGTGTGTGTGTGTGTGTGCATCGCTCATATTCATAACAGCCCGTGACGTCACGCGTACACGTCATCATTACGCGACGTTTTCAAGAAAAATGTCCCGGGAAATTTAAAATTGCAATTTAGTAAACTAAAAAGGCCGTATTAGCATGTGTTGCAATTTTAATATTTCATCATTGATATATAAACTATCAGACCGCGTGGTGGGTAGTAGTGGGTTTCAGTAGGCCTTTAACAGCACAGAAAAAAACTGTTTAAGTAGCACAGAATAACATAACATAAAGAAAATAGAAAAATATTATTTCTAAGTAAAATAACAGAACTGTGCAAATAATACAAAAAGTATCAAACTCAGAGAAAAAATTTATTTGCAGGCAGGTACTTTTTAATTCCCAGTCAACGATGTAATGGACTGTCACACACGCACGGTTCTGGTCAGCGCCAACTAAGTGACTTGACTTAATTGTGCGGCTAAGATCTTCCTCACCTCGGCATACATTTTTGGCAGCATTTCTAGTGAGAAATATGCCCAGCTTGGCAACTCGAGAACAGTTTTGATCCGGACTTACATGGTGCAAAACTCAAATGAATGTTTTATCCAGACGCATACATTTGTCCAAATGTGGCCAAGTAGACGCATTGTGGGTTTCTCAGATGTCGTCTACATCGCTGAAAGAAAAATCGAAAGAAGAGAATCCCTCTGCCATCTTCCTTTAGTTTTTTAAATATATAAATCGCCCACTTGAACATTTCCCTCTTATCCTCTACGACTCTCTCGTCATTATTTGGGATGTCTGTTGTGATTTTCCTTCTTGGTTCAATGATCCGCCCTATGTTGCCTCTGATTGGACTGTCCCTAATGTTTTGCCCTAATGTCAACCAATTGTGACTCGTCATAGTAAACAATCAACCAATCATGATTGTTCTTATATGTGCAGGCATGTCTTGGAAAAAGGAATGGGAGGGGTTGAGAGGGAGTGGGAAGCGGGGCAGAACAAGGAACACAACAAATAAGCGGTGTTTGGTCATTTTAACGTGAAATAAATTATATTGATATTATGATATTTTCTTAATTCATATCTTGTTTAAAAATATATTGATATATCTTACAAACTCTATATATCGCCCAACATTGGCTTATTCAGTGGCTCTAATTTAGCCATTTGCTTTTAAATTCAGTTTAATCCATTTGTAGGCATGTGCTAACTAACAAAGAAGACTATTTAATTCAGAAATATATATTTATACTGTACCTGCTGCTCATTAGTCTGTTAGTTAGCTATGTAATTATTAAACTTTTGTCCATTTAAAATCTCACAAAAACAAAATATATTTATTTCATGAAAACAAAGTACAGTTGAAATAAAAGCAATAAAAACAAACTTCAAAGCTATGTAGCTTCCTAAAAAACGCATTTTGTGAAGATGTGTTTAAAAAAACTGCACACAGGTACATTGATAATTGATTAACTCCTGGCATTTTAGCTATCTAATATACTCGATTGTCCAAAACATTTTAGCCATCTAATAGATTGTATATTTATTATTTTCTCACATCGGCGCAGTAGTGCTTCATGCTTGTGTGTGATTGATGTTTGTTACTGTGCCTTTTTTTATTTGTACTGCAAATTGACGCTGCTTCACAGCTGAAGCTCCTGACAAATAAAACAAGTACTCTGCTGTACTGTATTTTTCGGACTATAAATCGCAGTTTTTTTCATAGTTTGGCCGGGAGTGTGACCTATACTCAGGAGCGATTTATGTTTGAAATTATTAACACATTACCGTAAAATATCAAATAATATTATTTAGCTTATTCACGTAAGAGAATAGAGGTATTTCATGGGATTTAGCGATTAGGTGCGATTTATACTCTGAAACGACTTATACTCCAAAAAATACGGTATTTAGACAAAGTTTAGCCGGCGGACTTTGAAAAATATATTTAACTCTAATTTTAGCCAAACAACTTCGTTTCACACGGTACAGCTTGGTTGGTAGAGCGCCCGTGCCAGCAACTTGAGGGTTGCAGGTTCGAACCCCGCTTCCGCCATCCTAGTCCCTGCCGTTGTGTCCTTGGGCAAGACACTTTACCCACCTGCTCACAGTGCCACCCACAATGGTTTAAAATATAACTTAGACATTGGGTTTCACTATGTAAAGCACTTTGAGTCACTAGAGAAAAAGCACTATATAAATATAATTCACTCACACTTGTTAGCTAGCCTGCAAAGTAACAAAGTAACTATTTTACTGAGTTAAGATTGCATCTTTCTGATGTCATACATCTTGCCTCTGCTTTAAATGTTCCCGTATCAGACGTATAGCCATAAAAAATAAGGTCCGCTTTGCAAAATTAGCAAGTATTAATGATTTTAACAAGATTAGTGTAATGTGTTTCTACATTTAACATGTTTTCACCTGCGATGTTTGAAAAAAGTGATGTCGCCCACAAATTTTATTGTCTGTATTTGTTGACAATGTCGACAAATCGTCAAAGTAATTGGTTAAACTTGTATTTTAAACGATTTTCATGCAGCTACTCATAGCAATGTAAATGAAGTTTGTGTATAGTCATGTTTTTTAATCAAGCAGCATTTACAGACAATAATGCACGCGGTAATGTCTTATTTTCTGCGTGTTGTTGTCAGCGATGTGGCGAGTCGGAAGTGGTGGACGAGAAGGGCTCTGTTTCGTCTGGCTCCCTTTCCACCGCCACACTTCCAGTTTTTCAGGATGTTCTGCTGCAGTTCTTGGATACTCAGGCCCCCACACTGAGTGAGTGCCTGCTCTTACTGATTTGTTTCTTTATACTGTACATTACCTGCCATTTTTCTCTTATTTCATTACTCTGAGCAACATAGGATTTGACTAACGTTTCTCATCCATTTAGCGGAGCCGGGAAATGAGAACGAGAGAGTGGAGTTCTCCAACCTTGTCCTGCTCTTTTGCGAGCTCATCCGCCATGACGTCTTCTCCCACAACATCTACATGTGCACGCTTATCTCCCGTGGCGACCTGGCCTCCGACTCCCACCTGCCACGTCCCCGTTCCCCCGGCGACGAGCCCTCAGATGAGTCTGATCGCAAGGACCAGGATGCAGGCAACAGTGTCAAGATGGAGGATACCGGCCTGTCGGAGTCAATGGAAATTGATCACAACTCCAGTGCTAATTTTGATGAGGTATGAGGTTACGTAAACATGCGTTGACTACACCGCTCACAATACAATATGCAGACAGTACCACAGAAAGTACATTTGGATGTACTTTAGAGTAGTCTGTGTACAGTAGGGCCTATTCAAGTTGCGGCCCGCTGAATATCACCCAAATAGGCTTGATCAAACCATTCAAAATAGGGTTATTTATGTATGCAGTACTCCCACATCCCCACAGGGGGCAACAGCAAAGCATAAGTGTCCCAATGAAGTAGCAATGGGCTTGTAGAAGAAGATGGCACTATCGACCCTGAAAAAAAATCAAAACAATTAGCGAAAATTGCACTTGACTTTGTGATGTCATTTGAATTTGTTGGTGGTGTTGTTTTTTGGCTGTTAAACTCTGGCGATAAAAGCTAATTTAATACACGTAGCGCTGAATTTGAGCATTAGAGGGTGATAAAGCTACACCTTAGGTTTTATTGTGATGAGCTACAGGTGTGCAGTATTTATGTTGTTTATAGTGTGACTGCATCAACACTAAACCTTACATTTTATTTATATAAAATACACAATGGACATTATACTTTTGTAATGTTTATATTTTCTGTTTTAGACATAAATTAAGGAAGAAGTGTAAAGAGAAAAAAAACTAAGGAAGGAAAATAATTCATAAGGAGAAACAGCAATCAACAAAACTTGAGCGTCTGTTTCTTCATGCTGTTAACTATCTGTCTAGCTGCACACGCTGGAAATGAGTAACGACGGCAAAATAATCATTTTATTGACAGTGCAGTGTGGAAGCCGATGTGTTTACTTTGCAATTACGCAAATGCAGTCTCAAAAGAATGTAACCTGGTGGGGCATTTTCTGATGAAACACCCACATTTGGATGTTAGGCCCCTGAGCCCTCGGGCTCTTGAAATTACGGCCCCCTGCATTATGTTTTTGAATAGCCCCGTTGTACTGCTTACATTGGGCTATAGTTATCCACTGTCTGAATAGCTGGCAACAAGTGAGTAGCAAGATAACTTTTAAATTTTGAAGAATGTTATGGAGTCAACGTGAATGATTGGAACAAGATTGCCTTAAATGTAGTGCTAGATAACAATGGCACGCACTAAATATTCACCACGGACAACAGCTTTACAATTATTCGAATTTTGATTATGATTTTAATTATGGCTTCTCACCATTATGAAAATACAATAATCGGAAACAATTGATGGGCTCCAGAGCTTGCAATGGTGGAACGAATGAGGAGCAAATGAGAGGAAAAAAAGCATGTCTACTAGAAGTTTGGACTCCCACCATGGTTGCTACTTATTATTTAACACATCGTTAGTCTGTCTAATTAATAATCACTAAACTCAACTAAAAAACAAGGCATATGATTTTCACGGAGTCACATAATTAACCAATATAACAAAATCCGCTGTTGAATGCAGAATATCACCGAAATTGGCATAAATGTATATGAAAAGCTGTCATTATGAGGAGAAGGAACATTTGTTTGGGTAAATGTGTTCGGGACCCCTCATTCATCCCCTAAACAGGCAACCGCCCCGTCCTTATCATTGTCGAGGTGGTCAGTTGAAAGAGCGACTAAACTACGAAGCATACACCCACAACACATCTCATCTGCTTGTGTTGTGAACGACATCATGGATGTAACAACAATGTACAAACAGTAGTTGCAACTTGGCAAAGGCTCTCTTTTTTTTTGTTTTTGAACAGCCTCGGTCGGTAGAGCGGCCGTGCCAGCAACTTGAGGGTTGCAGGTTCGATTCCCTCTTCTGCCATCCTAGTCACTGCCGTTGTGTCCTTGGGCAAGACACTTTACCCACCTGCTCCCAGTGCCACCCACACTGGTTTAAATGTAACTTAGATTTTGGGTTTCACTATGTAAAGCGCTTTGAGTCACTAGAGAAAAGCGCTATATAAATATAATTCACTTCACTTCACTTCACACATCCATCTGAGAACAACAGCACACTTCCTTCCCCTTTACAATAATAGTGCGGTGCGCCGTATTTGAAAAAATCAAAGGTTTCAAAAAAGTACCTTACACAAGCATAATGTACATAAAGTACCACATTATCTAATTAATAAAATACTGGTCAAAAAGATGTACTACACCAGTAAATGTGAGAGACTTTGCAGTTAATTAAGAAACATTTTATACAATTTTATTTGACACAAAAATCACACTCTCTCTGGTGGTATGATAAATGTAAAAGGTTTAAAATGGAACTAAAAACAATTAAAATGTAAAAAGGGAAAAACTTTATTTTATTGTCTTTTATATTGCCATTGTTATGTAAATGTTTTGTTACTATTATTTCACCTGTTGTGCTTTAGTCGTTATGGTGTTACAATAAAAACCGTATTTTTCGGACTATAATTCGCAGTTTTTGTCATATACTTATACTCAGGAGCGACTTATGTGGGAAATTATTAACACTACTGTAAAATATCCATCCATCCATTTTCTACCGCTTATTCCCTTTTGGGGTCGCGGGGGGCGCTGGCGCCTATCTCAGCTACAATCGGGCGGAAGGCCGGGTACACCCTGGACAAGTCGCCATCTCATCGCAGGGCCAACACAGATAGACGGACAATATTCACACTCACATTCACACACTAGGGCCAATTTAGTGTTGCCAATCAACCTATCCCCAGGTGCATGTCTTTGGAGGTGGGAGGAAGCCGGAGTACCCGGAGGGAACCCACGCATTCACGGGGAGAACATGCAAACTCCACACAGAAAGATCCCGAGCCTGGATTTGAACCCAGGATTGCAGGACCTTCGTATTGTGAGGCAGACGCACTAACCCCTCTGCCACTGTGAAGCCCTACTGTAAAATATTAAATGATATTATTTAGCTCATTCACGTAAGAGACAAGACGTATTAGATTTAATGGGATTTAGCCATTAGGAGTGTCAGATTGTTTGGTAAAGGTATAGCATGTTCTATACGTTATAGTTATTTGAATGGCTCTTACCATAATATGTTTCGTTAACACACCAGGCACCTTCTCAGTTGTTTATTTATGTGTCATATAACGTACACTTATTCAGCCTGTTTTTCACTATTCTTTCTTTATTTTAAATTGTCTTTCAAATGTCTATTCTTGGTGTTGGGTTTTATCAAATACATTTCCCCCCAAAAATGCGACTTATACTCCAGTGCGACTTATATGTTTTTTTCCTTCTTTATTATGTATTTTCGGCAGGTGCGACTTATGCTCTGAAAAATACGGTACTCATGTTTTCAAATTGAGGAATCATCGTGTAATTAATCGTGATTACAATATCAATCTAAAATAATGGTGAATATTATTTTTGCCATGATCGTCCAACCCTACCAAGGACACATGTTTACTCGTTTGGGTTCAGTTTATAGAGGGGGTTTTTGCCTTGCCTTCGTGCTTGCACATGAGAAGTTTGCTTAGTTCCCTTCAATCTATGAGGAGAGTGGGTCTAGACGTGCTCCATGTGTAAAGTGCTTTGAGTTAACTTCTGTTGTGAATTGGCGCCATATAAATAAAACTGAATGGACTCGTGTTGCCGGCTATTTCGACAATAATGGCTGTGTTGACTCATTTTCAGTGGATAGTAAATCCAACCTGCTATACAAGCTCTTCACAGACCACTCTAAAGTGTATCCAGTTTTCTTTTTTATTGTTATGTCCCTTGACAATATATAATAAAATCCTTGCGGACATGTGAGGGCCGTATCCACTTTAAGGGAGAAGGCTTGTCTTTATTTGTCTTGGTCACACATTTCATCATTACTGTCGTGCTCTGTCTTGCAGATGTTCTCTCCTCCGATGCACTGCGAGTCCAAGGGCAGCCCCTCCCCGGAGAAGTCCGTACCCGAGCAGGACAGCAAGAGCACCTGCAAGGACAAGAGCATGGACCCCGCCTTTCCGCAGCTGTATGAGCAGCCCCGGCACATTCAGTACGCCACCCACTTCCCCATTCCTCAGGTAAAGAAAGTCCTCCTTTTTGTTGTATATCATCGGCATCTTAGTTTTGTCGACTCCGAACATGCCAGCGGCAGTTTTGTAATTCCTTTCCTGTGAAGATAAGCAAGGAATGCGTAATATTTATTATGATTCACCTGTGTGAAGTTGGTCCCCCTTTTCATTGCAACTATTAAAATAACACTGCCATTTGTTTGTGAGGTTAACATTTTTGTTTGTTTGTTACGGTTTCCACCTTGTTAAAATCTCCCCAAATGTGTTTCTTTTGATTGTGCCATTTTTGTGCTGCAAACTTTTTTGTCTGATAGTTTTTATGTTAACAGCTGAGATAGGCTCCAGCACCCCCCACGAACCCAAAAAGGGACAAGCGGTAGAAAATGGATGGATTTTATAGTTTTTGTGTTATTATTCATAACCGCACCACGCCAGGCAAAATCTTCCCACACTCGTCCCTCTTGTTTGTGCTACGTTTGTCCTGCTAATATTTTTTGTCTTACTAGTATAGGTGTTATGTTACGGGATGGTTATGAATTAGAGATGTCCGATAATGGCTTTTTTGGCCGATATGCGATATTCTAATATTGTCCAACTCTTAATTACCGATTCCGATATCAACCGATACCCATATATACAGTCGTGGATTTAACACATTATTATGCCTAATTTTGTTGTGGTGCCCTGCTGGATGCATTAAACAATATAACAAGCTTTTTCCAAATTGCAACATGGCACTGCCATATTTATTATTGAAGTCCCAAAGTGCATTATTTTTTTTTAACATGCCTCAAAACAGCAGCTTCTGAATTTGGGACAGGCTCTCCCTGAGAGAGCGTGAGGAGGTTGGGGCTGGTGGTGTATATTGTAGCGTCCCGGAAGAGTTAGTGCTGCAAGGGGTTCTGTGTATTTGTTCTGTTGTGTTTATGTTGTGTTACGGTGCGGATGTTTTCCCGAAATGTGTTTGTCATTCTTGTTCGGTGTGGCGTATATTTGTAACAGTGTTAAAGTTGTTTATACGGTCACCCTCAGTGTGACCTGTATGACTGTTGACCAAGTATGCAGGCATTCACTTGTGTGTGTGAAGTCAGTGCCTTTAAGGTTTATTGGCGCTCTGTACTTTTCCCTACGTCCGTGTACTACTCCGTACAGCGGTGTTTATAAAAGTCATCCATTTTACTTTTTGAAACCGATACCGATAATTTCCGATGTTGCATTTTAAAGCATTTATTGGCCGATAATATCGGCAGTCCGATATTTATCGGACATCTCAATTAATCAATCAATCAATCAATGTTTACTTATATAGCCCTAAATCACTAGTGTCTCAAAGGGCTGCACAAACCACCACGACATCCTCGGTAGGCCCACATAACGGCAAGGAAAACTCACACCCAGTGGGACATCGGTGACAATAATGACCCAGTGGGACGTCGGTGACAATGATGACTATGAGAACCTTAGAGAGGAGGAAAGCAATGGATGTCGAGCGGGTCTAACATGATACTGTGAAAGTTCAATCCACATTAAGAATAATAACACATTAATAACAAAACAACTAAATAGTTACACATTTTTTTTGCAGCTCAAACGAATGACACAAGTTTGGGGAGATTTTAAAAATATTGTTATAAATAATAAAAGGTTAATACCTTAAAAACTGTAAAGATTTAATAATATGAAGACTATTTTAGTTTGATATTAGCACAAACATTTGGGACAAGTTTGGGAAGATTTTGACAAAGTGGGCTAGTTATGAACAATAACACGTTGACCTAAAAACTATCATACTTTCACAAATAAACGGATGGGTCAAGCTTGGAGGGCTGGTTATGAATAATTCTACATTAATATTATCAGAAAAACTAAGATTTTATTAACGTAACTAAAACAGTTGGAAAAAAGATGTTGTAGCAGTATGGGACATGTCTGGGGAGATTTTGCTCATGTTGGGGACTGGTTATGAATAATAACACATTAACAACATAAAAACTAATACATTTTATCAACATAAAAACTATAATAGACAAAAAATGTTGCAGCACAAACATTTTGGACAAGTTTGGGGAGGTTTTGACAAGGTGGGCTGGGTATGAATAATAACACGTTAGTAATTACACGTTAGCATAAAAACTATAATAGTTTCGCTAAACAAAAATTCCAGCACAAACAAATGAGACAGGTTTGGGGAGATTTTGACAAGGTGGGCTGGGTATAAAATAATTACACGTTAATTAAATATAAAACTTTAAAAATGTACAGTAACTAAAATTGTTAGGCAATAAAATTCGGAACCAGTTTGGGGAGGTTTTGACAAACTTGGGGGTCTGGGCATAAATAATAACACCATAATAACATAAAAACTGTAAAAATGTATCGACATAAAAACTATAGTAGACAAAAAATGTTATAGCACTAACATTTGGGACAAGTTGGGGAGATTTTGACATGGTGGGGTTATGAATAATAACACGTTAATAACAAAAACTATGAAACTTGATAACATAAAAACTAGAGATATTCAATAATGCCTTTTTTGCCGATATTCCGATATTGTCCAACTCTTAATACCGATTCTGATATCAACCGATATCGATATATACAGTCGTGGAACTAACACATTATTATGCCTAATTTCGTTGTGATGCCCCGCTGGTTGCATTAAACAATGTAACAAGGTTTTAAATCAGCTCAAGTTATGGAAAAAAATGCCAACATGGCACTGCCATATTTATTATTGAAGTCACAAAGTGCATTATTTTTTTTAACATGCCTCAAAACAGCAGCTTGGAGGTTGAGGTTGGCGGGGTAGGTGGGCGGGGTTGAGGTGGTGGTGGCGGTGGCGGTGGTGGTGGGGGGTAGTTGGAGTGCTGTATATTGTAGCGTCCCGGAAGAGTTAGTGCTACTTGTGCTGTTGTGTTTATGTTGTGTTACGGTGCGGATGTTCTCCCGAAATGTGTTTGTCATTCTTGTTTGGTGTGGGTTCACAGTGTGGCACATATTTGTAACAGTGTTAAAGTTTTTTTTAAGGCCTCCTCAGTGTGACCTGTATGGCTGTTGACCAAGTATGCCTTGCATTTGCTTGTGTGTGTGTGAATAGCCGTAGAGATTATGTGACTGGGCCGGCACGCAAAGGCAGTGCCTTTAAGGTTTATTGCCGCTCTGTACTTCTCCCTACGTCAGTGTACACAGCGGCGTTTTAAAAAGTTATAAATTTTACTTTTTGAAACCGAAACCGATGATTTTGAAACCGATAGCGATATTTTCCGATATTACATTTTAAAGCATTTATCGGTGATAATATCGACAGCCCGATATTATCGGACATCTCTAATAAAAACTAAAATAGACAAAAAATGTGGCAGCACAGGTTTAGGGAGATTTTGACAAGGTTGGAGGTCTGGTTATGAATAACATGTTAATAACAATAAACTATAAAACATAACAAATAGACAAAAAATGTTGTAGCACAAACATTTTGGGCAAGTTTGGGGGCTGGTTATGAATAATAACACGTTAAAAAAACCACAAAGCTCTATTAACATAAAAACTATAATAGCAAGGAAAAAAATGTTGCAGCACAAACATTTGGGACAAGTTTGGGGAGATTTTGACAGGGTGGGGTCGGGAGCTGGTTATGAATAAGAACACATTTGACAATAACACATTACTGACATCACCAGTGAGAAAATGTGTAAAGTAAAATCGTAACGGGACAGACGAAAATGTTTCCAGCACAGACTTAGCCCAAACAAATGGCAGTCATTTTTTATACTTGCAGTAATAAGGGGTGCCAACTTCAAGGTGTTTGATTCACATGTTATGTTGCTGCCTCTGGAGTTCTCCAGGCCATCTTGTGTGTATCATTTATTTGCCTTCTTTTATAGGAGGAGAATGCCAGTCACGAGTGCAACCAGCGTTTAGTAGTCCTCTACGGCGTGGGCAAACTAAGGGACGAGGCGCGACACACCATCAAAAAGATAACGAAAGATATATTGAAGGTGCTGAATCGCAAAAGCACTGCTGAAACGGGTATGTTCTATTTTTACATTTCTTTTTTTGGGGTGTATCTTTTCGGTTTACCTTTTTACTGCAAGATGCAGGACCGGCTGATAATGCCCAAAGTCAAAATCATCTTTGACTGCTGTTGCATCACTATGTACTCATCTTGTTTTCTCAGCAATTGTATCATCAAGCACAAGCGATTATGCAGAGTTTTTGTACCAACAAAGCATCACGTGTCTTCTCATGATTATTTAGATATGGAAAGCAGCTTAACATTTATGTCTGAAAATCCCAAGCAGTCATGTGTCTCTTGTTTCTCCCCAAACTTTCATTTCAACTCCCGTTCTAACAGGTGGCGAGGAGGGACAGAAGAGGAAGAGGAGTAAGCCCGAGGCCTTTCCTACCGCAGAAGATATTTTCTCTAAATTTCAGCACCTCTCCCACTTTGACCAGCACCAGGTCACCTACCAGGTTAGGTTTGCTTAATTTTGCATGTGACATATAAGTATAAATACTTTCCTAATTTATATGTAAGTGGCGTTCTGTCATGGCAGCCTGAATGGATAATTATCTCAAGCATTTTGCTGCACAGACTCCCAGCCAAAGTTGGAGAGATTTTCCTTGTGTGAGTCAACACTGACCCCACTGTGTTGCTGTTTTTTGTTGATGTTATGTGCAGGTGTCCCGAAATGTGCTGGAACAAATCACCAGCTTTGCCTTAGGGATGTCCTATCACTTGCCGTTAGTGCAGCACATTCAGTTCATCTTTGATCTCATGGAGTACTCTCTCAACGTCAGTGGCCTCATCGACTTTGCCATTCAGGTAATTAATGCGTGCGTCTACGCTATATTTATCCTTCGTGAGCCATAACATCAGAGGTGTCCGAAAATGCTCCACCAGGGGCCACAGTATATCAGTATACAGGGTCCATTTTGATGCTTTTTAACTTTGTAAACGGGCCACAACAAACCTACGCAGATACAGTAGAATTTAGAATTACGAACTTAAAGGCCTACTGAAATGAGATTTTTGTTATTTAAACGGGGAATGCAGGTCCATTCTATGTGTCATACTTGATCATTTCGCGATATTGCCATATTTTTGCTGAAAAGATTTAGTAGAGAACATCAACAATAAAGTTAGCAACTTTTGGTGCTGATAAAAAAGCCTTGCCTGTACCGGAAGTAGCAGACGATATGCGTTTGACGTCACGGGTTGTGGAGCTCCTCACATCTGAACATTGTTTACAATCATGGCCACCAGCAGCAAGAGCGATTCGGACCGAGAAAGCGACAATTTTCCCATTAATTTGAGCGAAGATGAAAGATTCGTGGATGAGGAAAGTGAGAGTGAAGGACTAGAAGGAAAAAAAAAAAGACTATACAGTGGGAGCGATTCAGATGTTATTAGACAAATTTACTAGGATAATTCTGGAAAATCCTTTATCTGCTTATTGTGTTACTAGTGGTTTAGTGAGATTATATGGTCGTACCTGTACAACCTGTAGGTCGGCCCCGCACCTTTCTTCAGCACCAGTCGACGGGTGGTGGCGATGCCCATCTCTGCCCTTCGCAAGGGACCCTCTTCGAAACACGATCTTTTGAAATGATCGCTGCATAATACACTGTACTTTGTGTGTGTGGTCCAATCCAACCGTGTTCGCTTGACCGCTCTGTTCCATAGTAAAGCTTCACCGCCATCTTTCGGGAATGTAAACAATGAAACACCGGCTGTGTTTGTGTTGCTTTAAAGCTGGCCGCAATACACTGCTTCCCACCTACAGCTTTCTTCTTTGATGTCTCCATTGTTCATTGAACAAATTGCAAAAGATTCAGCAACACAGATTTCCAAAATACTGTGGAATTTTGCGATGAAAACAGACGACTTATAGCTGGGAACGATGCTGGAACAAAATGTCCTCTACAATGCGTGACGTCACGCGCACGCGACATCATACCGAGACGGTTCAGCTGGATATTTCGGCGCGAAATTTAAAACTGCAATTTAGTAAACTAAGCCGGCCGTATGGGCATGTGTTGCAACGTTAATATTTCATCATTGATATATAAACTATCAGATTGTGTGGTCGGTAGTAGTGGGTTTCAGTAGGCCTTTAATTGGTTCGTGAACAGGGTTCGTAAATCGAAAAGTTTGTCTGGTGAAGCACTTTTCTTCATGAGAAAAAATAAATATGAATAATGTGGTGCAGCCTCGGCAAAGGTCCCTATTTTAGTTAAAGTTTGTACAGTTTGAACACAATTTTAAAGTGATATACAGTACTGACTATCAGACAAACATAACCAAGAGGTGATGATTTAATTGTTTTTATTACCTATCTAAAATGGGCAGCATGATGGAAGAGGGGTTAGTGCGTCTGCCTCACAATACAAGTTCGATCCTGCGCTTGGTATATTTCTGTGTGGAGTTTGCATGTTCTCCCCGTGACTGTGTGGTTTCCCTCCAGGTACTCCGGCTTCCTCCCACCCCCAAACATATGCACCTGGGGATAGGTTGATTGGCAACACACAAAAAAATTGGCCCTAGTGTATAAATGTGAGTGTGAATGTTGTCTGTCTTTCTGTGTTGGCCCTGCGATAAGGTGGCGACTTGTCCAGGGTGTACACACCCTCCGACTGAATGCAGTATAGAGATTGGCTCTAGCGATCCCCCGCTACCCCCAAAGGGATAAGCGATAGACGAGCAGCAGAGTTCTAAAACAAAGACAAATTGAACTGTGCTGCATAGGATTGGATAGATTTTTATTCAACCCACACTGGGGAGATTGGGTTTTTACATTCAGTAACAGAAGTAAATAAAGTGGAATGAAAAACAAAAAAAATAAATATGAAATACTGTCAAAACGTTTTGACTAGGGAGCTGCATTGGGCTAAAAAATTTTGCCTGGGGGCCGAAAGCCATATATATATATGTTTGTGTGTGTGTGTGTGTGTGTGTGTGTGTGTGTGTGTGTGTGTGTGTGTGTGTGTGTGTGTGTGTGTGTGTGTGTGTGTGTGTGTGTGTGTGTGTGTGCGTGTATGTATATATATATATATATATGTGTGTGTGTGTGTGTGTATATATATGTGTATATATATATATATATGTGTGTGTGTATATATATATATATATGTGTATATATATACGTTTATGTATATATATATATGTATGTATATATATATATATGTATATATATATATATATATATATATTACATACATACATACATATATATATATATATATATACTATAAGTTTCCAAATAAAGGGGGTTATTACATTGAGGTTTCACTGTATGCTAAGATTTAAGCTTTGTTTTGTAGGTGACAAAGCATTTTATCATCAGTATTACTAATAACATTTGACCTTTTTCTGGTTATAATGAGCTTTTTTAAAAAAATATATTTTGTTTAGTTTTTTTAAGTTGTCTTATTCAATTTTAATTTTAGAACAGGCCACATGTGGTAAAAGGCCGACAGGCTGAGCCACACTTTGGGTACCCCATGGTGCCCATTGAACCATGCTTGGTTTTTCTTTGTAGCTTCTGAATGAACTCAGCCTGGTGGAAGCCGAGCTGCTGCTCAAGTCGTCCAGCCTGGTGGGCAGCTACACTAACAGCCTTTGTCTGTGCATCGTGGCTGTGCTGAGGAGGTACCACTCCTGCCTCATTCTCAACCCCGAGCAGACGGCGCAGGTTTTTGACTGGTCAGTGGCTCAAATGCGTGCATCCAAACCCCTCCCTTTTACGTGAACATACCTGGTGTTGTAATGTGTACGATCCTCTCCTAGGCTGCGCATCGTGGTCAAGTCAGGTGTGAACCCAGCAGACTGCTCTTCTGCGGAACGCTGCATCTTGGCCTACTTGTATGACCTCTACACCTCCTGCAGTCACCTCAAGAACAAGTTTGGCGAAATCTTCAGGTGATAAATGCATTTCCCACTCATGAAAAACGTCAATCTCTTTTCATCCTAGCTTTATAGCTATTGTCACCTGTTGTTGACTTTTGGACTGACTAGCGACAGCATGACACCTAGGCCGTGGAACAGAGACACGCGGCAGGCTTACACACACACATGCATCCAACGCACTTGACGCGAATCCATTAGGAGTGATGGGCGGCTGGGCAGCGCCTGAAGATCTGCAGCCTGCCACCGTGGCCCCCACTCCTTCCCCTTTGTTGCAAGTCTAGATATGGATGTTGTAATATGTATGTGCTTTGCTATGGAGGTTTTTTTCCACTCCGGTCAGTCTAGATTGTATTTTTTTACTCATCCTTCCCCAGGGTTTACCTTTTTCCCATACTTTACGGGGCGCCTTGTGGTGACCCATCAGCGTTCATGTTCTGTAACCCTGTACACTGTTTGTTTGTCTAATCT